>NC_073264.2:91658148-91981898 GCF_029289425.2 Pan paniscus
GGGAGGTGGGCTATGTGGCAGGAGGGCAGGGACTTTGAAGAGTCCAGGGCTTTGAGAGGGACAAGGGGGGGCAGTTAGAAAAGCAAGTTGGCTGGGTGTGGTGGCTCACGCCTGTAATCCCAGCACTTTGGGAGGCTGAGGTGGGCAGATCACAAGGTCAGGAGTTCGAGACCAGCCTGGCCAATATAGTGAAACCCTATCTCTACCAAAAATACAAAAATTAGCTGGGTGTGGTGGCACATGCCTGTAATCCTAGCTACTCAGGAGGCTGAGGAAGGAGAATTGCTTGAACTCAGGGGGCAGAGGTTGCAGTGAGCCAAGATTGCGCCACTGCACTCCAGCCTGGGCGACAAAGGAAGACTCCGTCTCAAAGAAGAAAATAGAAAAGCAAGTTGAAGCAAAGTCACATCATTGGAAGGGCAGATGGAGGTTTTATCTGGAAGGTGCAGGGGAGTTCAAAAAAGTAAGATAAGATGTGGACTCTGATCTGGCCTCTGCCCTATTTTGGTTGTTCTCATTTGGGCCTCAGTGCTCTGGGCAGGAAAGTCTTGGAGCAGGGACACAGGTGGGAGCCTCCTGTCCATTTTCTGAGAGAGATAGGCCAGAGAAGGCAGCTGGATGCTTGAGTATGAAGAAAGCCCCCTGTTTAGGGCCTGTATCTCTCCAAGTCCAGTAGGGCCTCGGCCACCCTGAGAAGAGAGCCAGTCCCCATGTGTGTGCTGGGACTTGAAGAGCCTAAGAAAAGGGCTGGACCCTCCCATGGCCAGCAGGCTCTCACTACCCCAGAGCCAAAGACCACAAGCCACTCTCCAGGGCCATGGGATGGCGGCCTGATGAGTCAGCGCAGTTACCTGATCAGGCAGCGTCGCGCCATGAGAGGTGATCTCATGCGCCAGTCTCCAGCCGCTCCTCGCTATTCCCCAGGCTCTGGGACGGTGGAGTTAGCTGACCAGGCAGAAGTTGGCTCCCTGGCAGCACGCTGGTGGTCCCAAGACGCCCTGTTAATATTTGGAGGCTGGATAGGTCCACATTGTGGGGAGCTGTCCTGTGTATGGCGGGATTTTTAGCAGTGCCCCGGCTTCTACCCACTAGATGCCAGCAGTATCCCTTGGCAATTGTGACATCGCCAAATGGTCCCTGGGAGACACAATTACCCCCATTTGAGAACTTCAGCTCCATGGTGACCTGCATGGCCATCAGCCCCTCTCCAGGGCTGAACACTCCTCAGGGACAGGGTCTCCATGTCCCCAGCACCCCACACAGGCTCAGCATACAGCAGGTGTGAACACCTGGGCTCTGGCCCTCCCTCACCAGAACCCCCTCCCTTCTTGCAAGGAGTGCGGCTGCAGCCAGAGAGGACACCCAGTCCCTGCCCCTGCCCCCAGCCCGCCCAGAGCGGAGATGAGCTGAAAACCCCACTGTGTCTCCCACCTCGCCCAACTCTGGGATCCAAGCGGCCAGGATGCAAAGAACCAAATCCTTTGAGTGAAACAACCTTTAGTAACCTTTTCAGACAAACACGCCCTCCCCTCCCGCCACTTGCTGGAAGCCAAAGCTGCTGACACAGCCATGTGGGGACCTGTGGGGACTCCCTCTCCTTGAATCGCGGCACATGCACCCTTCACACCCAGCCACTCCCTGCCACCCGCTCTCTCAAAGGGAAGGGCCACCAGGATCTACTGCCACACTCTTTTTTTTTTCTTCGAGACAGGGCCTTGCTCTGTCACCCAGGCTGGAGTGCGGTGGTGTGATCACAGCCTTCCCAAGCCCCATTCTTAACACCCAAAAGCATTTATAAGAAGTTCAGTTCTCAGTGTTTAGGGAGACAGTGGGAGGGAGATCTGTCCAAAGGGTGCTGAGTCCTGCACTGCCCAAGTACGAGATCTGTTGGGGCTCCCCCAGCAAGTGTCCTGGGGCCATGCGCTGTCTGGAGGGGCTTCTGCTTCCATCTCTGACTCTGATCTGGAAGGGATTCAATCCCCTCCTTCTGCCAGTGCCTGGCACAGAGACAGCTTCTGCCGGAGATCTGCAGGGCCTAACATAAAGCAAGAAGCCGTGCTCGTTAGGCCGGCGGCCAGCACCGCAGAGCGCGCAGAAGGAAATAAACTTCCACTAGAAACTGCTGGCTGGGCAGGCAGGAAGGGTGCTCCAGGGAGCTTGGAGCTTTTGCAGGGTCAGGGACCCCAAACATCATGTGCACAGTGGCTAGTGCTCCAGCTCAGGAGAGCGTCCCCAGAATGCATGACCCGGACCAAGGCCCACAGGGCACACATGGTGTCAACAGGACCCTGGATAGAGGGCTTTCAGATAAAATCCAAACAGGGACGCATCTCCCAAAAAAGACCCGTGGTTGGTCCCGGACAGCCAAGCCCCGCCCTCAGCACTCAGCCAGGGCTGGTCCTCAAGCTGTGTTGACTGAAGGGCAGGCCGGATTAATGTCACTCCAGAAGGAACATGACAGCCAGCCCTTCTCAACAAACCATCTTCACAAATGCTCCACGAGGCAGTCATTCCCCGCACTAGGGACTCCCGGCTGGCTCCATGTGATGCCTGGGGAAGGTGAGCTACTGACTTCCTGTTGTCTTTAGTTAGAGGGGACTCCAGGCTACCCCATGACAGCATCATCAGGCACTCGCAGGCAGATATGTTTTGGTGAGGGCTGGTGAAGGGTAGGACGGCCATGGGCATGCACCCGTCCCATCCATGTGTCATGGCAGGAAGAAACAAAGGTTGAGAACCACAGCACTAAATGTCTGGGTTCGGGGACACGTGCCATTGTGACCTGGATTCTGGTGCCTGGGGTGGGCACAACCAGGTACGTGTCTTGTTCCAGGAAGCTGTCTGCAGCAGGCCTGTTGCTGGCTGGGTTTGCACTGGAATTTGGGGTCCCCTCATCCCCCGCCAGGCGTTCACACCCCTGTGCCTTCTGTGTCTTCTGTCCCACACTGCCCCCTGGAGGAGGGATGAAGGATGGTGCTGAAGGGCACAAGCGGTAGACATTTTCATCCACCTTCACCTCCTCTTCCTGGCCAACAGAACGTTGATTTTGTTCAAGGCAGCAGAATGCCCAGCCCCAGGGACAAGTCTTGCTTCATTGTATAAGTCAGTGATGATGGCCCTGTACCCCTGTGCCAGGCCCTTTCTTTCCCAGCCTCCGTTGCAGCTAGGGGCCATTGACGCAATTTCAGGCAATGAAGTGTAAGGGGAAGTTTTTTGTGGGGGTGCTTCTGGGAGAGCTTTTGCTTCTTAACAAAAGGGAAGGGTGTGAAAGGAGAGTTCTCTTAGGTCCACCCTCACTTTCTTTCATGCTGGAGTGCAGACGTGGTGGCCGGTGCTGCAGCAGCCATCCTGCAACTATGTGGCACCAAGTTAACACAGAGGATGGTGGGCAGAGAGAGGGAAAGAACCTGGGTCCTTCATGACCTCACCAAGCAGCCAAGCCACCCGGAAACTGCCTATGCCCAGGGTCCTTGTGAAGTAACAATGGCTGTATTTGTGGTTTCGTTGAATTCTGTTACTTGCAGCCAAACACATCGGGGCAGCACTGAGGTGTGAGGTGCTGTGTGAGCATGGGTAAAGCACTTGGCACAATGCCCAGCCTATGGTAAATGTGCATCAATGGAGGCTATTATTACAATCACGTGCATCTATGACTGTGCACGAGTTGCTAACTCGTGTGGGCACATATGGGTGAATATGGATGTGTGATGTGCAGGTGACCTCTGGTTCACAATGTGATTCAAGTCCTGTCCTGTTACTTGGCCCAGGCACTGGGGCCACTCCCTCGACCTTGCTGAGATGCAGTTTCCTTAACTAAACAGGGAGGACAATGACTTACATGGGTCCAAGCTGGCAGTTGGCATTGCTAACCTCGCAATCACCCAGAGGTAGGACAAGAGTATTGGCTCCACCTGGCAGATGGGGAAACTGAGGCTTAGAGAGCGTAAGTGAAACGCCCACATTTAGAGCCAAGAAGTGGTGATGCTGAGACTTGAACCATGTGGCCTCACACAGAACCTGTGTGTGCAGGGCTGTATGTGAGTGTGTATATGTGCAGGAATGTGTGTGCGAGGGTGTGTGTGCAGGAGTGCATGTGAACATGTGTTCAGGGGTCTGTGTGCAGGGAGTGTGCACATGAGAAGTCACTTAGGTCAGTGTGTATGAAACCCAAGCCATTCTGGACAAACCCTGATGACTCTGTCTAGAGGGAGGGTCTCTCCTTATTCCTCAGAGGAGCAGTTGGGCCTCCCCCACCCAAATCTTTACTGGCTCTCCCAGACTCCTGGGCTCCGGCAGGACTGCCTCTGTTGCAGTGGCTCTCTCTGGCTCTCCAGGGCCCTGGCGCTCCACAGTGGCTGCCTCCTGATCCCTTTTCCAAAACAACATCCGCAGCAGCTCCCAAGGGGTGAGCCACCTCCCTCCTGTTTACCACTTGCGTGGCCCCCCGCCCTGCGGGGCTAGCTCCAGGCTGCCATCAGCAGCTGTGTTTTCCAGGCCCTGGCCCTTTCCCCTCCTGGCACCTTGGAGGCCCAGCTACAGGGCAGCTACTCTCAGGAGGGTTATCTTTTCCCTTGACACCAGGACCCACCAAGTCAAGGGGTACTTCCCAGGCTTCCCCAGTTGGGTCCAGCCTGGCAGGTGGGGAGGGGATGGTGCTGAGTGAGAGAGAAGGAAGGTGAAGGGAGTCAGAATGTCCTAGAGACAGTCCCAGGCTCCTTGCCCCACCCTCCCCTCCTTCCTTGTCTGAGCAGATCTTTCAGGCTTCTCTGAAGACAGGGGTCCACTGGGACCTCCAGCTTGGGCCCAGAGGTTGTCCAGTCCCAGCTAACACACTGGGAGCCTCCTGTTCTCACTTCACCCTAAAGGGCTCCACCCTGTGCTCCTTGTCCTTACCTCCTCTTCTGCATCTGTGGTGAGAGACAGAGAGGTTCCACACCCCTTCCCCATTTGGAGCCTGAGGCAGCCCCGCCTCCTGGGCCCATCTGTCCCCTCCAGACCCTAAGACACAAGCTTCACCTCCACGATTTTCTCACAGCAAACCCGCTGTCCTCTCCTACTGTCCTCCCCCAGGGAGTCTTTGATCCAGCTTGGGCCTTGAGCCAAAAAGTCATTAAAAGAAAGTACAGCCAAGGAGAGGAAAAAATTGCTCTTCTGATGGGAGAAAGCCAAAAGCTGTCACACGCCAGGGCCACTGGCTCTCACCCAGGAACTTGGGGGAGAACTTTCTGGGAGGTAGGGTGGGGGCCAGGGGCTGAGGCAGAAGGAGACGGTTATAGCAAAGGTCTTGGGGCCCAACAGACCGAGATGCAGCGACCAGCTTTGTTCTTGCTGAGGCCTGGAGCAAGTGCCCAGCCTCTTGGGAGCCGTGACCTTGCAGGGTTGGATGCCATGGAGACCTGGCATGCAGCAGGCCCCAACTAGAAGGACCTCCTGAGGTCTCTGATGTTTTCCACAGCTCACAAAGGTGTTTGGGAGGGAACAGCACCAGCTGGAGCCTCTTACAGGACAGGAGACCGAGCAGAGGCCCCGGGAGGGGTGACCTGTCCAACGTCACACAACAACGGGATGCCCTTGGCTCTGCCTGCATCCCCTGCAGTCCTGGCCTGTAGGAGACAGGACAGCCAGAGACATCGTCATTGGTGAGCCTCACCTTCTCAGCCCCCAGCTGGGGAAACTGAGGCCCAGAGTGGGAACTCCCATGGGCATGTAACCCGTGTAAGACGAACACGGGCAAGAAGGCACAGGTCCTGCTTCTCCCTGCCTCGTGCCCCTCTAAACCAAATAGCCGATGCTCACTGCACCAGGCACCTTGTACTTGAGGCTTTCAAGACATGATCAGATTTGATTTTTACAACAAACTAATCAATGAGGTAGGTGCCTTTATTACCCCTCATTTACAGATGAGTAAGGTGGGGCACAGAGAGGGCAAGTGACAGACTGAAAGTCACGCAGCAGATACACAGTGGAGCCGGACTTGAAACCCAGGGTGCGTGACTCCAGCACCCGTGGCTGTGGCCTCCAGTGGGGCCAGGAGAAGCTGACCTAGTCCTCCATTCTCTGCTCACTCCCTGAACGCCTGGGCCGGGAGGGGGAAGAATGTCCAGAACACCGCCTGCCGGGTTCCTCGTGCGGTGTGCCTGGTGCACAGTGGGTGCCTGCTGAACGTGGCACTGTGCTGAGTGAGGTGGGCTCAGCAATTGCGCTAGCACAGGGCCCTCGGGCTGAGACCCCTGTGGGAGAAACAGAGGCGGGGAGGGGCTTTCGGCTGGGCGGACACACTCAGGCGCTCACAACAGTGCGTCACTATGGGCCACGCAAGTCAAGGGCAAACTCTTCACCCCCGCTCTTGCTGTAGGAAGAGCGCCAGCTCTGCGTTTCAAGCCCCTCTGCCTGAGTGGAAGGACATGTGGGGGCGTCTGTGAGGATTTGAAAGGAGCAGAAGAGCGGACAGCACGAGGGGAGGCTCTGGTCAGGAAAACCAGCCAGGAGTAGTGGGAGGAGAAGCCGCGGGGGCTGCGGTCAGGAGTGGCTTCCTTCAGGCACTGGTCCTGGCCTGGCGTGGTGGTGACGACAGGGGAGACTCCTCCTCGTGCCACGGCCTGGGCGCCTCCCCTTTCTCCTGGCTGCAGTCCTTCCCTGGCCTCTGGAGTGTGTACTCTGAGCACCTACCCCATCACCTGTCCCCTGAGATCTCTCTAGGGAGCTGGATGTGCCTGGAGGGAGTGCCTTCTTTGGCCCCCACCCAATCCTGTCCCTTTTTGCAGTCACAGCAGCGCTCCACGCCACCCTCTGCCCTCCCCCTACCTTTCTGTGAAAACAGCTCTGGCCGGAGCACTCAAAGAGAGACCCCGCCCCGCATGGGCACCACAGTGGGGGAGGGGGGAGCTGGTCCTTTGGCTTCCAGCCCTGGGCCTGTGGTGGTTGCCCGGGCAACAGCAGACCAAGGGAGGCAGGCCTGACAGCATCGCAGGAGGCTGCTCAGCCCCTCCATCCCTCCCTGCTCCGAGGGAGGTGTAGCACCTGGGTGTGTGCACCGTGCGTGTCTGTGTGTACACACATGAACCTGCAGTCTGGGTGCCACTGGCCCTGGGTTCCGCAGAGCTGGTCACCAATGGCCTCACTCATCAGAGAAGGGCGGGATGCCCAGGGCTGGGGACTTAAAGCTCCCTCAAAGTTTTTGGGCGCGGTGACTCACGCCTGTAATCCCAGCACTTTGGGAGGCTGAGGCGGGTGGATCACGAGGTCAGGAGTTCAAGACCGGCCTGACCAACGTGGTGAAAGCCCATCTCTACTAAAAAAAAAACAGAAATTAGCCAAGCATGGTGGTGCACACCTGTAATCCCAGCTACCAGTAGGCTGAGGCAGGAGAATCATTTGAACCTGGGAGGCGGAGGTTGTAGTGAGCCAAGATTGTGCCACTGCACTCCAGCCTGGGTGACAGAGTGAGACTCTGTGTCAAAAACATAAATTAAAAAAAATAAAAAAAAATAAAGAGAGAGAGAGAGAGAAATGCAAGGTTCTGAGTCATTTCAAAATTATTTGAGTAGCTGGATTTTTCTTTCTTGGACCACAGACATAAGAACTGGGCCCTCAGGTTTGGAAGAGCACCAACCGCACAGCAGGTGATCAGAACATGTGTCCTGACCCCTGCCCACAGGCATGGTGGTCCAGGCCTCAGCCACAGGCCATGTGGTGTTTTGGGGCCACCGCAGCAGTGGGCCGAGGCCTTTGCTTGTGGATGGACAGAGGGCTGTGCTGGGCCTCCAGAACCCGCCATGCTCCCTGGAAACAAAGGACGCCACGTGCAGGGTCTGACCTTTAGCTCCCCATAGGGACAGGATGTGTCAGCAGAGGGTGAGCAGTGGAACCAACCTGAGCTGGCCACTGTTGGCCTTGGGAGTCCAGGCCTTGGGTCTCACCCTGCTGGTCCCAAGGCCTAGGTGGGGCAGGAAGGTGTCAGAGTTGTCCAGGACACCCAGACGGTTCGCCTGATTTTGCAAGGACAGAGGCTCAACTGAGAAGCAGGCACCCATCAACCCTCTCTCAGTAGTGTCTTTCCTGTCTCTGCTGGGCCTTGTTGACTGTGATCAATGACTTCCACTTCCCCGTTGGGGAAACTGAGGCACAGAGAAGTCATGCAGTGCCCTAGCAGCAGGGCTGAAATTCACTGGGACTGTGGGCCCCGCCAGGAAGCCACTGGCCGCCCCACCATGCACTCCTGGCAGCCCGGCTCTCAGCGAAGTGGGAGACAGGGTGGGCCTGGCCGGAGCTAGGGAAGGGTCGCCGCACCCCGGCCCCACCCAGACAAGCCTCCACTTCCTGAGCTGGCCGCCAGGACAGGCTGGGCTCCCAAAATCCTTCCTAAAAAGGAATCAGGCTGTGGTGGCCCACACTATTTTTAGATAATTGTGTTGAAAAATCCCAAGGCACATGTAGCATCATGCATTTTTTTATTCAGGAAGAAAAAAGAAAGGGACCTCCCCACTCTTCTCCCCACGGCCACCGCCTGCCCGAAACAGGTCATGCCCCTGGAGGGGCCTCGCACCGTCCATCTCCGGAGGGGCAGTAACCTGGGCCCTGCAGCTGCCCAGCCCTGGGGGTTAGGGCCTTGGGGTTTCTGGCTAGAAGCAGGGCTCACCTTGGTCTCCTCCTAAGCCTGGAGCTCTCAGGCGGTGCAAGGCACACGGGGATCCCCCACATTGCAGGTGGGGAGACTGAGGCCAGGCTGTACTCATCTCCATTACGAGGCCTTTTTTAAAAAAAACAAAAACAAAAAAACAAAAAATAGCCTTATGAAGATGTGATTGGCACGTAGTAAAGCGCAAGCATTTAAAGTATACAGTTCAATATGTTTCGACATTTGTATCTATCCATGAAGCCATCGCCACTATTAAGAGAGGGATCATATCCATCACCCTCAAAATGTCTTTATCATCTTTGAAACCCCTCCCTCTGGCCCCCCTCCACCCCCAAGTCTCCTTGCCCCAGGCGCAATCACGGGTCTGCTTTCCGTCAATCTAGATTAGTCCACATTTTCTAGAGTTTTCTATAAATGGAATCACACAGCATGTTCTTTTTTGACTGGCTCCTTCAACTCGTCACCACTACCTGGAGATTCACCCATGTTGCTGCAGGCACCAAGCCCCTCATATGGACAGATCACAATTCGCTTCTCCTTTGATCTGTTGGTGGACATTTGGATTGTGATCAGTTTTTGGCTATTACAAATAAAGCTGCTATAAACATTTGCGGAGAAGTCTTTGTATTTTATATTTGTACATATATTTCCTTTTCTCTGGGGTACATACTAAGAGAGGAATTCCTGGATAATTCTATGTCTAACTTTTTAAGAAACTGCCAAACTGTTTTCCAAAGTGGCTGTACCATTTTACATTCCCTCCAACAACGTATGAGGGTTCCAATTTCCCCACGTCCTCACAAACATTTGTTATTGTCTGTCTTTTTGATTATAGACATCCTAGTGGGTATAAGGTGGTATCTCTTGGAGTTTTGACTTGCATTTCCCTAGTGAGTAATGATGTTGAACATTTCTTCATGTGCTTGTTGGCCTAGACCTTACTTTAAAAAAAAATAAACTATTAAGTTTGGGATAATTTTAGATTCACTGAAAAGTTTCAGAGATAACACAGAGAATTCCCATTTACCCTTCACTCAGTTTCCCCTAATATAACCTTTATGTTACCTGGCACATTTGTGCCAACAATGGAACTGACATTGATAAATTACTAGTAACCAAACTCCAGACTTTATTTAGATGTCAGCAGCTTATAATACGAATGTGCCTGATATGGTTTGGCTGTGTCCCCACCCAAATCTCATCTTGAATTGTAGTTCCCATAATCCCCACATGTCATGGGAGGGACCCAGTGCGAGGTAATTGAATCATGGGGGTGCTTACCCTAATGCTGTTCTCATGATAGTGAGTTCTCATGAGATCTGATGGTTTTATAAGGGTTTTTCCCCCTCCTTTTGCTCGGCACTTTTCCTTCCTGCTGCCATGTGAAGAAGGACATGTTTGCCTCCCCTTCCTCCATGATTGTAAGTTTCCCGAGGCCTCTCCAGCCATGCTGAACTGTGAGTCAATTAAACTCGTTTTCTTTATAAATTACCTAGTCTCGGGTATGTCTTTATTAGCTGCATGAGGACGTACTAATACAGTGCCTTTCATCCAGGACCCCGTACCACCTAATATTTAGCTATGTCTTCATGGGCTTCTCTGGTTTTCATCAGTTTCTTAGACTTTTCTTTTTCATGCTCTTGGTAGTTTTGAGGGGTATTGGTCAGGTATTTTGTAGAAAGTTCATCGGTTTGGGTTTGTCTGATGTTTTCTCATGATTACACTGGAGTTACGGGTTTGGGGGAAGAAGACCACAGAGATGAGGTGCCCTGCTCACCCCATCATATCTGGGGGTACCTGGTATTCACACGACTCATCACTGGGAATGCTGACCTTCATTGGTGAAGGTGATGTCCTGCCAGGTTTCTCTGTGGTAATGTTACTATTTTTCCCATTTCCACATCCTTCTCTCTGAATGCAAGTCACCAAGTCCAGCCCACACTCCAGTGATGAAGCTCCCCAAGCTTCACTTGATTCTGAGGATCTTCTACGCCAGACACTTCACATTGATGTTTCACTTAACCCCACCCCTGTTACTGTCCCTCTGGTAAGAAGTCCTAATAATCTCTAAACTTAGTAAATTCACAGTTACAAAGGCTCAGGGATCACTCAGTCAAAACCTTCTTTACCATTTTTTACAGACGAGGAAACTGAGATCCAGAGGGAGATGTGACTCACTTTTTTTTTTTTTTTTGAGATGGAGTCTCACTCTGTCGCCCAGGCGGGAGTGCAATGGCGCCATCTCGGCTCACTGCAAGCTCCGCCTCCCGGGTTCATGTCATTCTCCTGCCTCAGCCTCCCGAGTAGCTGGGACTACAGGTGTCTGCCACCACGCCCAGCTAATTTTTTGTAGTTTTGGTAGAGATGGGCTTTCACCGTGTTAGCCAGGATGGTCTTGATCTCCTGACCTCGTGATCCACACACCTCAGCCTCCCAAAGTGCTGGGATTTCAGGCGTGAGCCACCGTGCCTGGCAGATGTGACTCACTTTATGATCACATCACAAGCTTAAGGAAAATGGCGAGCCAGGTGTGGCGGCTCACGCCTGTAATCCCAGCACTTTGGGAGGCTGAGGCGGGTGGATCACTTGGAAGGATGTCTTGATCCAGAGTAAAGGCTCCATAGGCATTTATTGGTTGACAAGGTCGGCATATGTTGTATGAATAAGAGCTTCCGTATGTGATAAGGTTTCTCTCTGTGGATGACATAGCCATGGGGTCGCCTGCTGCCTCCCGGTTACCCATACAAACCATGGAAACAGGAATGGGTGACAGCCCCACGCTCCCCTGCTGTGAGCCTCCAATCCCCTGGCTGGCTAAACAGCAGCACCAGCTCCTCCTTCTGTCCAGCCGGACAGAGAGCCTGGAGGAAGCTGGAGTCTGGGTTTCAGTGGCTACAGACAACCCTCCAAATGGTCAGTTAAGAACCAGGGCCACATTGTGAGTGGACACTTTCACACTCTGCAGGTGACCACGCAAAGTGGTAGAGCAACTTATTTTATTTTTGTCATTCTTTTGAGGCAGGGTCTTGCTGTGTCTCCCAGGCTGGGGTGCAGTGGCATAATCACTGCAGCCTCAACCTCCCACTTTGTTACCTGTTTCCGACGGCGTGACCCGGGTGCGCTTCGTTACCCGTTTCTGATGGCGTGACCCGACTGCACTTTGTTACCTGTTTTGATGGTTGTTTCTGATGGCGTGACCCAACTGTGCTTTGTTACCTGTTTCTGATGGTGTGATCCGACTGCACTTCGTTACCCGTTTCCAATGGCGTGACCCAACTGTGCTTCGTTACCCGTTTCTGATGGTGTGACCTGACTGCGCTTTGTTACCTGTTTCTGATGGTTGTTTCTGATGGTGTGACCCAACTGTGTTTTGTTACCTGTTTCCGATGGTGTGACCTGACTGCGCTTTACCTGTTTCTGATGGTTGTTTCTGATGGTGTGACCCGGCTGTGTTTTGTTACCTGTTTCTGATGGTTGTTTCTGATGGTGTGACCCAACTGCACTTTGTTACCTGTTTCTGATGGTGTGACATGACTGCGCTTCGTTACCCATTTCTGATGGTGTGACCTGACTATGCTTTGTTACCTGTTTCTGGTGGTGTGACCCAACTGTGATTTGTTACCTGTTTCTGATGTTTGTTTCTGATGGTGTGACCTGACTGCGCTTTGTTACCTGTTTCTGATGGTGTGGCCTGACTGCACTTTGTTACCTGTTTCCAATGGCGTGACCTGACTGCGCTTTGTTACCTGTTTCTGATGGTGTGACCTGACTGCTTTGTTACCTGTTTCTGATGGCGTGACCTGACTGCGCTTTGTTACCTGTTTCCGATAGCGGGATCTGACTGCATTTTGCATTCATGGGGGCACCGTCTGGCAAGGTGAGCTTGTCAGGGAGAGGCCGTAGCCCTTACTACCGCTAATGACTGGCTACCATACAGAGGTTCCAGGCAGAGTCTAGCTACTGGAGCCAACCAGCGTGGCTTCGGCCAGTTAACAGACCACTTCTTGGAGTCATGAGGATTAACTGAGTGAGCCCACGGAAAATGCACAAACTAAGCCCTCAATAAATATAGCCTGATGAACTGCCATTCTGCCTATCCAAATTCTATCCTAAGATAGATAATCAGAGATGCTAGGAGAAAACATGAGCATGTGAGTGGCTAAGAGTATGGATTCCGGAGTCAGGCAACCTGGGTTCGAGGCCTGCTGTAGTATTACCCAAACTTGGGCAAGTTTGTTCATCTTCTGAAGAGAGCTTCATTTCTCACCTGGACCTGTCTCAGTAATAACCGTATCCATATCATAGCACTGTCATGAGGATTAGATGAGTTAATACATGTCGAATGATTGGTGCATAATAAATGCTCAATAATTGTGAGCTGGCATTACCCATTCCATTGTATGTGGCATGACAATGTGAAACCACTTAAATCATTGACAATAAAGAAAGGGTTAAACAGTCTGCAGTGCATCCATGTGAGGGGAGGTTATGCTGTCTCTAAGTTATCTAGAAAGATTTTTACTGACAAGAGAATATTAAGTGAAAAGATCCATACGGTGTTATAGATAGTATGATTTCACTTCATTAAATATCTATACTTGGCTGGGCGCTGTGGCTCACGCCTGTAAGTAATCCCAGCACTTTGGGAGGCCGAGGCGGGCGGATCACGAGGTCAGGAGATTAAGACCATCCTGGCCAACATGGCGAAACCCCGTCTCTACTAAAAATGCAAAAAATTAGCTGGGCGTGGTGGCACGTGCCTGTAATCCTAGCTACTTGGGAGGCTGGGGCAGGAGAATCACTTGAACCCGGGAGGCAGAGGTTGCAGTGAGCCGAGATCGCACCACTGCACTCCAGCCTGGGCAATTGAGCGAGACTCCGTCCCAAAAAAAAAAAAAAAAAAAAAACTATACTCATGGGAAAATGCTGCAAGACAACAGGCCAAAATGCTGAGAAGGTGAGCACTAAATAGTGGAATTTAATGATCTTAGTCTTCGTATGTCTGAAATTGTCCCCAAGGTGACTATGGTAAGTGAAATGATGGTCCCCAAAGATGCCTGCATCCTACTCTCTGGAACCTGTGAAGATGGTCTCTTACCTGGCAAAAGGGGCTGTGCAGATGCCATTTGATGAGGGATCTTCAGATGGGGAGAGTGTCTTGGATTATCCAGGTAAGACCAATGTAATCAGGAGGCTCTTACAAGGGAAAGAGGGAGACAGGAGGGTCAGAGACAGAGAAGGAGGTGTCACAGAGATCGCTCTGCAGCAGAGGTCGGAGTGATGCCACTGCTGGCAGTGAACACGGCCATGAGCCAAGCACACCCCTGAGAAACTGGAAAGGGCAAAGTTTGATGTCTTTCCTAGTACTTCCAGAAAGAACAGCCCTGCCGTCACCTTGCCTTTTGCCCCATGAGGCACGTTTTAGACTTCTGACCCCCAGAACTACATGTAAGACAGGAAATGTGCGTTGTTTTATTGGGTGCAGTGTATACTGCTTGGGTGATGGGTGCACCAAAATCTCACAAATCACCACTAAAGAACTTACTCATGTAACCACTGTGTTCCCCAATAACCTATGAAAATAAAAAATTAAAATTCTATAGAATTTGAAGAATAAAATGTAAATCTGCATAAATCTCTGTTAATAGATACAGGATATAAAATGATGTAATTTTAATATTAATAGCTGAAAATGTAAAGAGTTTTGTATTCAGTTGAAGTTGTTATGAGATTAAAATATATTGTTATAACTTAAAAAAGAAAGAAAAAATTGTATGCTGTTTTAAGCCACTATATTTGTGGCAATTTGTTGTAGCAGCAACAGGCAGCTGATACAGTGGGTGTAGGTTTTACGATCACAAAAGAAAAGAAAAAGCTGCTTGCTTAAACAAACAAACAAACAAACAAAAAAACAGCTGGGCACAGTGGCTCACGCCTGTAATCCCAGCACTTTGGGAGGCTGAGGCGGGCAGATCACCTGAAGCAGGAGTTCGAGACCAGCCTGACCAACATGGTGAAACTCTGTCTCTACTAAACACAAAAAATCAAAAATACAAAACAAAAAAACAAACAAAAACAAAAATCAGCTGGACGTGATGGCGCATGCCTGTAATCCCAGCCACTCGGGAGGCTGAGTCAGGAGAATAGCTTGAACCTAGGAGGCGGAGGTTGCTGTGAGTCGAGATTGTGCCATTGCGCTCCAGCCTGGACAACAAGAGCGAAACTCCTTCTCAAAAAAAAAAAAAAAAAAAAAAAAAGCCGTGGGTGAACTGGCTTCATTTCTATACAGGAGCTCTGTCCATCTGCCAGTGCAGACAGGCACAGTCCAGATCCAAAGGACAAGCTGGCTCAAGATTTTGAAAGCAATGAAGTGAAATTTGAAGTTGAAATTTTTGAAGTGAAATTGTAAAGTTGAAAGCCAGAGAATCTGAAAACACTGGACTGAAAAGTCTCATTGTGTCTGAGCTCTGCCCCTTTCTTATTTAATTTTGTAGTTTTAAAAACTGCTGCATAGGCCAGGCACAGTGACTCACACCTGTTATCCCAGACCTTTAAGAGGCTGAGGGGACCAGATCACTTGAGACCAGGAGTTGGAGATCAGCCTAGGCAACATGGCGAAACTCTGTCTCTAAAAAAAATTAGTGGGGCTTGGCATCTGTAGTCCCAGCTACTCAGGAGGCTGAGGTGGGAGGATCACTTGAGCCTGAGAGGTGGAGGCTGCAGTGAACTGAGATCGTGCCACTGTACTCCAGCCTCGGTGACAGAGCAAGACCCCGTCTCAAGTAGAACAAAAACAAACAAAAACCAAAACTACATAAAACTATTTGTAAAACTATATAAAACTACATAAAAACATTTGTAAAAATTAACATAGTTACCTTTGGACAACATATTAAAGAAAGAAACTCTGGAGATAATTTAAAGTTGATCCCCTATTTGCAGATTACAGGATGCTCTTCCCTCTTCACATGGTCTGGTCCTTGCTGGCAATGTGAGGATGGGCCACTGTGAGGACGGGCCAGCCCTTTTGCAAACTGGCTGGGCCTAGTCATCTGGTACAAAGTGGCAGAACCTGACGCTTTTGGGCTTCTGCTCACCATCCCTCTTAAAGGTGAAGAAGCCCAGTGTCCTCCAGGGTGGGCACCTTCTTGTCACTCAATGTCACTGTCTTACAGAGGTGTCCCCGACCATCCGATCTAAAGTAACCCTCCCCTGTCACTTCAAATTTGCTCTAATCATCTGCCAAGCTGGTAATTATCTTATTTGTTTACCCCTCTGTTTGGGGTCTGTCTTCCCAGTCCCCAATAAGACCACCAGCTCCCCAGGCCAGGTACCTGTGTCTGGCCAGGGGTCCTTGATACACCGTGGCTGAACACAGGCAGGAAGGCCTCACTGCCACCTGGGTGGGTGGAGGTTCAGGCTGGGCTGGGTGCTCAGGAAGCCTCCATGGGCTTGGGGAGGTCACCTTCCTGGTAGCTGTGCCTTCCTGGGTACTGCTGAATGGCAAGCTAAGCTCAGGCTGGAAACCCTGACCTCCTGCCATGCCCGGGGGAGGAGCCATGCAGGGGTAGGGCTGGGCTGTGCTCGGCCATGTGCTTGTGTTTTACACACCCTCTGAATCTTTACAACCACCTTGTTCTCCCCATTTCACAGATGAGGAAACCGAGGCTCAGAGAGGACTAGTGACTCACCTAAGGCTCCTAGGAGAGTGGGTGGCCAGGTCCCGATGCAGGCTCCAGCCCAGCAGGCCCACAGCCCGAGCCCTTGGGCCACAGGCACCGCCTCAGGCAGCGGCGGATGGGAGCCTCCTGTGCTGTGACCGAGTGGGACAGGGATGCATGACCCTCCTCAGGCCTTGGCTGGACCTAGGGCCCGAGGATGACCCTGTGGGGTCAAGGAGGCAAAGACAAGAGTGGTGGCAGTCACAGAGGCCCCCAGCCGTGCCCATGCTGAGCAGGCCCCTCACCTCCTCCTCCGTGCAGTGCGGGACTCGGACTCTGCCTCAGCTGCAGCTAGCTCTGCCCTTCCTGCCCTGCTTCAGGGACCCCTCAGCACGTCCCAGCAGCCACTCACCCCTCGCCTGAGGATAGAAGAAAGAAGGAAAGCCTTTATGGTGCACCCCGGGGGCCCCATGCCCTGTCCAGGTTGACCTCTGTTAATATCCCCAAAAGCCCGTAAGGGAAGTTACTCCCCCACCATAGAGATGAGGAGACAGAGTGCTTCCCCATCAGAGGTGACACGGCCAGGCAGAACTGGGATTCCAGCCAGATCTGTGTGACCCACAGCCCCGTGGTCACCAGGAAACCCTATTGTCCTCAGGGGGTCAAGGGCCAAACAGCAGAAGATGAGGGAGACGAGGAGGGTGGTGGGGGCCGTGGGTGGCCCGGATGGTCAGCAGGAGCTGCTGGCTCCAGGCAGACCTGCAGAAGATCCCCCACCATCTTCCTGCCACCTCTCCATAGTCAGCCCCACTCAGGGCTTGAGTGTCCAGGAGGAGTCCTGCCTGCTGGCCTGGCCCTGAGGCCCTGTGTGGTGGTCCTGAGGGGCGGCAGCCCTCGTGTCCCCTACCTGGCACACACCACCTCTGACAGCTGCCTGCAGACTCACATCTCAGCCCAGAAGGCAGGCTGGGCAGAGGTGACTGTCCTCATCTGAGTCCAGGGAGGGACAGTGGCACAGTGAGGATCACCTCCAGCAGGTGCAGAGCTGGAGTGGGTCCCCCACGGTGTGACCTTGAGGGGGGCCTCAGCCTGGCCCCCAAAAGACCTTCAGGAGGAGCACATTCCTGTCTGAAATGGTGCAGGATGTCCTTTTTCTGTTCCTATCCGGCTGCAGCGTGGGCAGGGGCAGCAGGAAATGCGTGACCACAAGTGTGGGAGGAATGTTAGTGGCGGGAACGGCCGCAGCCCTAAGGCTCAGCCCTGGGGCTCGGCCCATTTTCCTGTGTGGGGTCCTCAGGCCCAGTGCGGCTGCTACTGCCCGCCTCCCCTGGAGGACTCCGGCCAGGCCTCAAAGGCTTATGGTCAAGTGTGTGGCTGCTTCTGGAGTAGGCAGGATGGACGGGGCAAGCAGAGGCTAGGGGAGGGATGGGAGCAGCCACCTGGTACAGTGCCCAAGACACAGTTTACAGAACTTCAATATGAGTGGTGTCCCCTCACTGGGCAATGCCCACCCTGTCGGCCTTGAGAGGTGGTGGGGGAGGAGCAGGAAGGAGAAGGTGGCGATATGGAGAGAGGGGGCCGAGTGGCAGGGGCCGAGCGCTGGGAGGGTATGGGGGCATTGGAGGGAGACAGTGGCCAGAGTGGCTGACCCTGCCCTGAAATTCCTTCAGTAGGGCCAGGTCACCCATTCCAGCCTGGAGCCGGCTGTGCTGCAGGGACCTGGGCTGGGGCTGGGGCAGCAGGTGACAGGCTGGTGACAGGCCCAGCACGGACAGGGAAGACGTGGAGAACTCCAAGGATGATGGGGAGGGTGCCTGCAAAGGGGGGACTTCCTGCAGGCAGACAGTCTGGGCCCGCAATGATGACCGTGTGGCCGCCGGGGAGATGCATGGGGCCATCTGGAGGAGTCTGGGTTGCTCCATGTGATCACAGACACACCCACCTGTGCACGAGCACGCACCTCCCCCAGGCCATGACCACAGGTAGGGGGCATGGAGGATAACAGGAGGCCTTGGTTCCCTCCATTCCCACCGAGGGAGGTCCCCACGCAGCCCTGAGGGTGAGCAGAGCCCTGGCCACAGCCCAGGGCCCAGGACCTGGAAGGAGGCAGAGAGACAGACAGACGAGCCCATGGATCCCAAATGGGGCTGGGGATGGGAAGTGGCCTGCCCCGGCCACACCTGCCCAGGCCCCCAGCCTGGCTCTGTCCTGAGATCCTCTTGGCTGAGTGGGGTGGCTCCTTCAAAGAAGGGCCTCCTCCCTCCTCTGCCTCCTCCTTCCCTTCCTGGTCCATTCGCCACCCCACCCTGCCCGAAGTTGGCTCCCTGCTCACTGAGGAGTGGGTGCCCCGTCCCCAGGGCTCCCTGGCTTGGGGGTACCCAGGCCTCTGCCTCCCTGCTGCTGCTGCTCTGGGGAACCACCAGACCCCCAGCCAAGGCAGCCCCCCTCAGCTTCCCTCTCTCCTTCCTCACGCCTGCCCTGCTGGAAACACAAGGCGCTCAGCGAGGCCGCCTTCAACACTCAACACGGCCCCTTCCCCACTGGACTCCTACCCTGTGTTCTCAGCTCCCCTCTGCAGCTACGCTCTTGAAAGAGACTTCACCTTTTCCTCCCCCTTGAGCCCACTCCAACCTGGCTTGACCCCACCTTAGTCAGCTTGGGCTGCCGTAAGAAAACCGCCACAGACAGGTGGCTTCAACAATGAGCTTAATTTCTCACAGTCCTGGAGGTTCAAAGAACAAAGCAAAGGTTCCAGCCCATCTGGGTTCCTGTGAGGCTCCCTCCTGGCTTGCGGGTGGCCGCCTTCTCCATGTGTCCTGGCGTGGCTGAGCGTGAGCTCACTTGCACTTTAGAGTTTCTTCTGGTGAGGACGCCAATCCTACTGGGCCAGGGCCCCTGCTGATGACCTCACTTCACCTGAATTACTTCCTTAAGGGGCCTATCTCCAAATATAGTCACACAGGGGCGGGGGCTCCACCCTATGAATCTGGGGGAGCAAAACTGCATCCCCAGCATGGCTCTGGTCAAGGTCACTGCCAACCTGCACACCACCAGGCCCACAGTCAGCTCTCAGGCCACCCTGATGGGGTCTCTGGGCATTGAGAGAGCCCACCCACCTCCTCCAGGAAGCTCACCCTGCCTGCTCTCCGCCTCCCTTGCAGCTGCTCCTGCGCCTTCTTTCCTGATCTCTTCATTTCCCAGCCTGTAAACCCCGCCAGCCCCGGAGCTCAGCCCTGACCTCTTCCTCTTTGTCTATGCTTGTCCCGAAGTGGCCCCGTCAGGCCCATGGCTCCCAGCCCCGCATCCCTGACACCTCCCACACTCTCGCCTCATCTTGGGCTCTCGCCTGGGCTCCTGCCCAGCCAGCTGCCTCCCCCTCAGAGGCTCCACAGGCATTTTGTATTCAACCTGCCTGAAAGCAGACTCCTGCCTTCTCCTCTCCTCCCCAACCTATTCTTCCTGTTTCCTGGCTGTCATTGCCATCCTTCCAGTAGCTCAGGACAAGACCCTCACCCTCATCGCTGGCGTCTCCCCTCCCTCACACCCAGCTCCATGTGTGAGCAACCCTCTTGGCTCTGTCTTCAGAATCTTCACAGTCCAGTGCCTCTCGCCACTTCCTCCACGCCCCTTGGTCTAAGCACCATGGTCGCTGTGTGACGGCAGGAGCCTGACAGCCTCCCAGCTCCCATGCTGCGGCCTGCAGAATAACATGCTCCCCCTGCCCCTCAAAGACGTCCACATCCCGAGCCCTGGAACCTGTGACTATGTTGCCTTCCATGACAGATGGAGCGATGCAGATGTGATTGAACGAAGGCTCTCGAGGTGGGGCAATGGCCCTGGACTATCCAGGGGGCCCAGAGCAACCAGCAGAGTCCTTAGAGGGAGGCAGGAGGTCAAAGGCAGAAAGGTGACACAGTGACGGAGCAGAGGAAGGAAAGGTGACGTGAGGTGGCCACGAGCCAAGGCCGCAGGAAGCCTCTAGCCGCTGGAGAAGACGGGGACACCCGTCCTCCTCCAGAGCCTGGGGAAGGAGCACAGCCCCACTGAAACCTTGATTTGACTTCTGACCTCCAAAACAAAGAGAATAAATTTGTGTTAAGACGCTAAGTTTGCGGTCATTTAAAATTTTTAATTTATTTTATTTGTAGAGATAGGGTCTTGCTCTCTCATGCAGGCTGGACTGCAGTGGCGTGATCACTCACTGCAGCCTCAACCACCTGGGCTCAAGCAATCAGCCCATCTCAGCCTCCCAAGCAGCTGGGACTACAGGTGCACGCCACCAAACCTGGCTATTTTTTTTTTTTTTTTAGAGATGGAGGGGGGAAAATCTCACCATGTTGCCCAGGCTGGTCTTGAACTCCTGGCCTCAGCTGATTCTCCTGCCTCAGCCTCCCAAAGTGCTGGGATTACAGGCAGGAGCCACCATGCCCAGCCAGTTTATGGTAATTTGCTGCAACCACAGGCAATTAATATACACTGTTAGCATGGTCCACGAGGCCGCACCTGTGTGGCCCCTGTTAAACTTCTGACCTCTTCTCATCCTTCACCACCTGACCATCCCCCTCCCCTCTGGGCCTTTGCACCTGCTGTTCCTGCTTCCTGAGATGTCCTCCTCCCAGGTTACCTGTCTTTCTTCAGCCAGATGTCACCTTCTTAGCGAGGCTTCCCTAGTCACCTTCTAAACGGCAGCCCTGCCGCTCCCTACACCCCTTCCCTGGCTTCATCTTTCTCCATGCGTCACCCCACCTGCCATATTCCTCATCTGTCTGTTTCCTTCTACCAGAAGGTAGGTCCTAAGTGGATGCAGCATCTGTGTCACGCATTGCTGTGCCCTCAGTGCCTGGAATAAGCATCTGGCATGTTGTGAGCATTCCATAGATATTTGTTGGATGAATGAATGAGTGAATGAATGAATGAAATTTCACAGATGGGGAGACTAAGACCAGGGAACAGGAACGCCTTGCCTAAGTTAGGGTCAGCACTAGTCCTGGAATCAAACGCGGCATCTCCTGCATCTCACTGTCCAAAAAATGCCTCCACTGGGCAGACCTGGGCACTTTTGAAACGTTTATCCCTCAGGCCTGTCTCAATCTTAGTTCTGCCAGGTAATTCCACAATGACCCCAGGCAGGTGTCCTGCCGTCTTAGTGTCTAGCATCTGCGTCCTCATCTATTAATGGATGGATGGATGGATGGATGGATGGATGGACGGACGGACGGACGGATGGATGGACGGATGGACGGATGAATGGATGGATGGATGGATGGACGGATGGATGAATGTCCTTAGTTGGGAAAGGCTCAGCAGGTCAGAAGACTAGGAAGAAGGCCAGAGCCATGAGAGGGCTTGGGGAAGGAGAGGCAGCCAGGCACACAGGGGGCTGGGACACAGAGTCTGGTTCCAGGCAAGGGCTTGAGAAGCCATCAGGGGTTTATAGAGAGAACCGACTCAATCCTCCCTTCTAAGAGGACTGTGCAGACATTGGACTGTGTGGGGCTGGGGCCAAGGTACTGGGGATGAAGTTGAATGGGAGAGATTTGAGATGCGATTTGGGTAGAAAAGACAAGATTTACTGGAAAACAGAATATGAGGTGGGTGAGTGGGATTAATGTGGGGGACTGAGGAGTCTGGAAGAGTGCCCAAGGGGGGAGTACCAAGGACGGCAGGACTTTCCTGCATTTCTTAGGTACCTTTTAGGTAGAAGTGATGGAAACCCCTGTGCTTGCACTAAGCAAGATGGGAAACTGTATGGATTCCTATGATGGAAAAATCTCGGGCCGCAGTGCTCCAGCGGTGACCCGGGGCCCGGCTCTCTTTCCACCTCCTCATTCTCTTTTTCTGTGTTGGCATCATTCTCAGGCAGGCCACCCTATATAATGTCAAATGGCACCCACAGCCCCCCACTGGCATCCTATTAGGACATCAAACCCAGCAGAAAGAGGCTTTTTTTCTAATGTTTTCATAACAAAAGTCCCAGGGGTGCTTCTCATTGGCCAAGCATGGGTCACATGCCCAAACCCAAACCAGTCACTGACACTGGGGAGCTGGAGGGCTCTGGTTGTTAAGGCTGGGCCCATGTGTCCATCCTTGAGCCATGTGGGTGGAGAGTGGGGGTGGTTCCCTGAGGGAGATGAAGACAATGGAGAGGTGCCGGGCAGACACACAGGAGCCAGCCCCCGCGCCCTGCAGGGCTGATACGCACAGGAGTCTCTGAGGTGAGGGCCTGGCAGAGAAGGTCTGGTACAGCGCCTGCACCATCTGCCTTGGTGGCCCAGCCTCCTCCCTTCCTGGTCCTGATCCAGTGGGCCTTGCCCCACGCTCCCGCATGGGATGGCAGAGCCCAGCCCTGTGCCTCCAATCAGGGCAAGCTGCCACCACACTGAGTACCTGCCCCAGGTCCTACATTGCAAATTCCATGACTTATGACCACTCAAAGCCACAAGTGCTGCCTGGCAGGGTCAGTGCTGAGGCTGGGGCTCCTACCTACTGTCTCTCCCTCCTTGGCTGCCCCCTAGCCCGCCTGCCTCAGTGAGCCAGAGAGGTCGTGCCCAGTTTGAATGCAGTCCTCTAGGCTTCAGGGCACCTAAGTTCAGAGCTCAGCCCTCCATATTTCACTGTGTCCTGGAAAGGTGGGGCCACCCTACAGCTGTCCCTGAGAGACTGCAGATACCTGCTCAGTTTCTCTCTGGTTCCGGATCTTGCTGTCTACTCTGTGGGATTCGGACTTTGGCTCAAACACCTCTACACCTTCTTCTCATGGTGGCAAGAGGGCTGCTGCAGTTCCAGCCTCACTTCTCAGCTTGAAAGGCAGCAGGAAAGAGCGACAGCCTTCCCTGTGGCTCCCGCTCTGACTGGACCGCTTTAGGTCACATGCTCACTCCTGACCCTCTGTGGCCCATGAGTGCAGGAGGCTGCTTGGGCAGGACTGAATTGCATGCTCCAATTCCAAAGCCCCATCGGGGGAGAGCTAAGGCCAATTCCCAAACCAAAACCAGGGCTTTTGCTGCAAAAAGGAGGCCTGGGTGCTGAGGACTCAGGAAACACGTCCCTACCTAGGGATCATCTTCAAATTATAAGTGAGGAGACGGCCGGGCATGGTGGCTCACACCAGCACTTTCGGAGACTGAGGCAGGAGGACTGCTTGAGTCCAGGAGTTCAGGACCAGCCTGGGTAACACAGTGAGATCCCGTCTCTACAAAAACAAACAAACAAAATTAGCCGGGCATGCTAGTGTGCGCCTGTGATCCCAGCTACTCAGGAGGCTGAGGTGGGAGGATCACCTGAACCTGGGAAGTCGAGGCTGCAGTGATCTGTGATCGCACCACTGAACTCCAGCCTGGGAAACAGAGTGAGACCCTGTCTCCAAAAAATAAAAATAAAATAAGTGGGGAAAGAGAGGCTGGGCTTTCTAGTGTCAAGGGCTGACATGTCCAGAGTGGGCCCCCAGGTACAGACAGCTCCCCACCCCAGGAACTAAGCCTTTCTCAGGTCTTTGAGCTTTTACGAATGACACAGGCTATGAGTCCATTTAAAAATCATTTTATTATTAACATCATCTTCCCATGTAGCCAAGTGTCTGTCATGTATAAGGAATGTCGGTAAATATTCCATTTGAAGCTTCTTTGTACATATTTCCCTCGATAAATAAACTCTGAATTCACATAAAAAAGTTAAACTTAAATAACTCATATTTCCTTCTCTTGTAACAGGCATATATTGGTAAAATATAAATATTCTCGGACTCAGGCTTTGTTCTAAGTGAGGACAGTAATTGATCACATGGTACAATTATTGACAGTAAAACCAAGAAATTGTCAGCTGGTGTCCTGGCATGGACTAGTGCTGAGGTGGGAGACAGGAAGTTCACATTTGGTTTCTGGGCCAAGGTGGGGCACAGGAGGGGTGGTGGGGAGAAGAGGACAGTTGTTTTCTTTACAGCTCTGATAAAAATAATCTGTGCTGCCACTGAATTTTAACTTTTAATATATTCTTCTACATTTGCTGATTAATTCCATAATCATTTTACTGAAAACTCAGATGTCAACTAACAAAATATGGCACATGATCCATTTTGAACAATGTCAATAGGTTCAGAAACTATCATTGGGCTGGCAAAAAAAAACAAGAGAAACGCACATGGCGAGAGCGATGATTCGGGGTTGGTTTGGTTGGTTCACTGTGGCCCACTGAACACTCGTCCCTGGCCTCAGTGCGGCAGATTCATCCCCTCGGGGCGATGGCACAAGCCCTGGTGCCCGGCAGGGCCTCTGAGGCCTGAGCGGCAGGTGAGGCTGGCAGGCGCCTGCTCAGAGCACGCGGGGGATGATGGTGAAGGGCACGGCGGGGCTGCTGGCCTCCAGCTCCAAGGCTGTCAGGAAGCACTCCGTGGCCGCCGCATCGTTGCCCTGAGCTTGGAGGACCTCGCCCAGCCCGTTCCAGACCTCGTGGGCGGTCGAGTTCACCTGCACCGCATCCCGGAGGATCTTCTCCGCCAGACTGTAGCGGCCCAGCTGGTGAAGGATCAGGGCCTGGAGAGGTCAGAGAGAGAGAGAGACAGTCAGCCACGGAGGCTTCAGGAGCTCTGCATCCTACTTGTCCTCCAGTTGCCAGTCAGTTCCTCGGAGCCGGGAATATATCGCCATTGGGCTGGGCCCATAGTAAGTTCTCCAGTATTTCCTGTGTTCAGGGGCAACAGTCAAAATAGTCGCCAAGCTGACTAATATGAAATTGCCAGTATTCAGCCATGTTTTGAATATAAAAATGGCAACTTCATATGGTTCATCTGAAAACTTAAGAACCATGAATGAACTAATTGGAAGTCCGCAGTCTGCACTGACCCAGCGCGGCGTCAGCATGGGATGGGACTATCATCCTTTTCTGTTTGTTTTTTGTTTTTGAGATGGAGTCTCGCTCTGTCATCCAGGCTGGAGTGCAGTGGCGCGATCTCGGCTCACTGCAAGCTCCGCCTCCCGGGTTCACGCCATTCTCCTGCCTCAGCCTCCTGAGTAGCCGGGACTACAGGCGCCCACCATCACGCCCGGCTAATTTTTTGTATTTTTAGTAGAGACACGGTTTCACCATGTTAGCCAGATGGTCTCGATCTCCTGACCTCGTGATCTGCCCACCTCGGCCTCCCAAAGTGCTGGGATTACAGGCGTGAGCCACCGGGCCTGGCCTGTCGTCTTTTTTTTTTAAACTAAAGAAACATCATTGGTGGAATTATACTATAAGAATGAAGACGACAGTTTTTACATTGCTCACAGCCCCTTCCCCGACCAAGGCCCTGACCTCACTGTCCCTGCTTGCCCCAGGCTGTGCCCAGCTGTCATCTTCGCTTTCCTTGGTTGGGGTGTACCCGTGGGTCCCACCTATTTCATCATTATCGCGTTTCCAAGCTGCGCACCTCTATAAGCGATGCGTGTACTCGCTCACCCAATGGACACTCTCACTTTCTCAACCTCTCCCTCGGGGGAGAAACATGTAGGTCACATCCAATCTCTCTGCTGTTCCAAATCGCACAGACATGAACATCTTTCCAGAAAGCACCTCTTTGTTCTTTAGATCAGTGGATTTCCAATCTTTTTTGTATCCCTGAAAACCTTTGGTTAAATGAAATCTTACAGAGAACACCCACACAGTCTATGTATAAACAGACAAAAAGGAACAACTTGGGGGGGTGGGTGGGGTGGGGAGGGGAGTCCAGTGTCCCCCATGAGCTCCTTTTAGTGGCCCTGGGGGAGGCTCAGTGGAACGGGCTTGACAACTATTTGGACATCCTCCCGTTAGGGCAAATCTCCCCGAACTAGGGTCTCTGGGTAAGAGGATATGACTCTCTTTAGCACTCCCCAAACATTTTGCAAATTTTATCCCCAAAGGTTGCCTCACTTTTTCAGCCATCAGCAGTTTCTGTGGTTGGTCACCTGCCCCCTTCTATCATGACTCTATTTCTGCTAATGTCATACATGCAGAATGTCCCTCCTTGTTGAAATCTATATTTCTTTAATAACCATTGAGGTTAAATATTTCCCATGCTTTTGTTTAGGAGCCTTTCATAAGATTGCTATTCATCTGCTACCATAATTTCCCAGCTTATTATTTGACTTTTGAGATTCTTTTCTTTGAAAAGTTTTAAGTTGAAAAATTAAATTTATTGATCTTTGTTTTGCCACTTCAAAACTTAGAAAGTTATCCTTTCAAAGAGCTGACACATGTTCAATTCCATTTATCTTAATTTTCCCTCTTTTAAGTAGTTGACTACTTTATCTTGGCAGAGTGATGGATTCCTCCTACTTTGCTAGACACAAACTAGCTCATCCTCCCTCCCCTCACTCTTGTAAGGCACTGCCTCCATCCTAGAGTGAATTATTACGTGAATCAGGGGCCTTCCACTATTTTCCAACAAGCCACAATATCAAACTTCTGCATCAGCACCACAGTTTTCATTTCTGTTACTCCCAAAATCATGTTTTCATAGGTAGAGTCAGAGCTTTCCCTCACTGCTCCTTGCTTTTAGTATGTTTCTTGACAATCTTACCCTGTACTATTTTCGATGAATTTCAAAATCAGTTTCTTCATTCCCTTTAGAAGTCAAATTGCACTTGCATTACCTCTCTTGGAGAGTGTGGAGAAGCCTGACATCTTTACAATGTCTAGTCTTCCCACTGAGGAATGAGTTATGGCCCTCTGCTCTTTCAAATCTCATCTTAAATCTCCCAATAAAGCCTTGCCCTCGCTTTAGGCAGTGTGAGCATGTCACTCACGAGGCAGCCCAGCCTGCTCACAGGCCCCAGCTTCACCAACAGGCAAGAGGGCAGCAGGGTAGCTGTCAGGAGCAGAACCAGCCAGTGTGATGGCAGGAATGTGCCTGCCTTGAAGTGGCATCCAAGAGCCTGAGAGACAACCTGGCTTCCATAAGCCCCCAACAGGGGAGCTGGGGTGTCCACCCAGGAGGAGCACATGGTTGGGGTGACAGCCAAGGAGACCCATGGCCGAGGGCAGTGTGTGGCCCCTGTGGAGGCTCAGAGTGGAAGGTGGAGGAAGGAGACCCCCAGCTCTGGGAGGAAGAGGCAGTTTAGGGAGCTCTCCTGGGTGAGGAGGAGGCGGAGGCCACACTGCCTCAGGTAGAGAGGGCTGCCCTCCCCCGTCTGGGAACAGCAGGCTTCAGGGTCAGCTCTACCTTCTCAAGAACACAACAGAAATACCCGATGTTTCTTTTCTTATGAATATCCAAACATGTGTCCATTCTGGAGTTCCTGCATATGACCAGGTCCTTGGTGGCATCTGCCAGAGAAGGTTCCGGGGTGGCCAAACAGCCAAGGGTAGCTGGCCACCTCATGACTCCTGGTGCCTGCCTGAAGGGCTTCTGGGTGTGGAGTCCAGCTGCGGGTGGCAAATAATCACGTCCATCTCCCAGGACGGTGCTCTGGACCACCTTGGACCTCCTTAAGAGGGAATCTGACAACTCCACATTCTCGCTTCCCAACCTCAAAGGCCAGCAGAACAAATGGTAGGCCACCCACCCAGGTTGCATTCAGTAGGACGTGAGGCTGAATGAGATCCTGCCCCCTTTCTTTGAGGGGAGGTTATCACCTGTGCTCACCCGAGAACGTTCCAACGTAACTATGAGGGAAGGGAGGTTTCTGGGTAGCGGCGGTGAGCAGCAGCCTGGAGAGATTATGGCAGGAGCTCGTCACACGCCTTCCTGGCATGGCTTTCTTGGTGCATCAAGATACTAAATACACACAACAGGTTTCTGAGTGGCTCTCCCAGCAGGGAGACACATGCTGCATGCTTCTGGCAAATAGGTGATGAGCAGTAAGCCACTGTGCTTACTTGTTGCAGGTGGAGAATATAATTCAGGTCCCACTAGGCTCTGCCACTGTAGCATCAGCCCCGTGCTGTTTTCTTCCTCCAAGTGGAGGGTTTTTCCCCACTGGGCACCACGCTAGGCACTGTAGCTAGCCCATCTCCTATTACTACTGCTTTAGATACAAGAAGACACAGTCCAGAAAGGCCACGTTCTTGCCCCAGGTCCCAGGGCCAATCAACATCGAGCTGCAGCCTTGCCCAGGTCTGCTTGGTCCTAAAGCGGTCCATACTTCCCACCTGGTCCACATTGCCTCTGTCGCTTTAAGAGGCAAGCCCTGGGCTAGCAGAGGAGAGCTCAGTGGAGCTCTCTCAATGCAGGCCCCAGGGCACTCAGGCAATAACCCAGTTACATCCAAGCAACAGGAAAGGGGCATCTGCCATGCTGTGTCTTCCCTTTCATTTTTCTGACCACTAACTGCTGATTTTATTGCTCCTTCCCATGTTATGATTGGGAAATTGCTCCTCTCCCAGGCACAGCTTCCCTCTGGCTCAGATCTGTGTCTTAGAGGCATCCTGTATATCTGCTCATGGACCGGAGGGCTCCTTGCCTCAGGACAGCTGTGATCTTGAGGCTTGGGAAGGCTGCCACAGCCAAAGGACTGGGCCATTCTGTCCGCCAGAAAGTGGATGGGTGAGATGTGGAGAGCAGGAGGACCAGGGCCTTGGCCCAGTGGGATGCAGAGGGCTCTGGTCTCAGCACCCTGCTGGAGTGGGGAGAACCCACCAGTCCCTTCCTGCTGGGATTTTTGTTTAGAAAGTGGCAGGCCACTGAATCTGGCCAACTGTGGGGGCTGCAGGGTATGGGACAGGGGCATGTCTAACTGCCCTCAAAAGTCCTGCAGAGAACCAACCCCGAGGGACTAATCTGAGCCAGCACCCTCCGCGTTGGCCACTAAGAGCCTCTGCAGTGCTCTGGTGTTCTAGGGTTCTTGCTGGCTTGGAAATTTCCAGCCCATATACCTGGACTTGTAGTCCTAACATAGGAACTGCCATTTTCAGATGACCTTGAAGCTTCCTGAGCAATCTGTTCAGTGGAATTAATTCCTAAAGCTGGAGCTGCTTAGGGAGACATCGCAGACTTGCCAGGGGCTGCCAGCTCAGGCTTGGCACAGGAATGAAAAATAGGCCTCTCCCCAGTGACCCAGGAGCAGCTCAGAAATCAGCCCATGACGGGATCAACCAGAACAAGCTCCAGCTGCAGTCAGAGCCACTGCCTGGAGCCAGCACAGCTAGAGGACTGGCCAGAGGTGGGCAGGGACCTGGCTGTGTCTGGCTGTCAGGAGTGACACACCACCCAAGCCCCACAGTGCTGGCCAGGGACCTTTCTTCCTTTCCCTTCCCTTCCCTTCCCTTCCCTGGGCTCCATGTGCTCTTCTGCACTGCAGCCCTCATGTCCTTTCCAATTCTAGGGGCCCGGCTTGCTCTCTCCTCCAGAGATCAAAGGCCTAACTCCTGAGGCTGGCATGGAGCTGTTGTCAGCACCAGCTGGGTCCAACCTTCCCTGGGTTCAGCCAGGCTTGTCTGTCAGCCAACGTGTTTCTGCAGGACGCAGCCCCAGCCCCCTCCTGCCTCCCAGCTGCTGTCGGTCAGCCTGGGGTCTTCCTGCTAGAGCCCTTGTCCATCTGCCTGAGGCCATAATGCACCCCATCCCTGCAGAGCCAGGCGGCCACACTGCCCCCAACCAGCAGCGCTGCCCAGCAGCACGCAGCTCCTGCTCCCAGCCATCAGCCTGCAGGAGGCAGATTCCAATGATGACATATTACCATATATTACCATATAACCTGCCACTCCCTGCCCCCATATCAAACCCAACAAAACCCACCGAGTGATTGCTTGGTGCTGGATAGAGTGGGTAAGCGCAGGCCTGCTCTCAAAGAGCTCGGGGTCCAGTGCAAATCACCAACAGCGCTAAGCATTAAGGTCTCGTTCCATCCTCTCTCACCTCCAGGAGCCAGCGCTGCTGGGGCTTGAGTTTCACAGACCAGATGACCTGCCTACAGGTAGCTAGCGGCAGAGCTGAGGCCTGCAGCTGTGCTGCGTGTGCCCTTGATACTGGGCCCTCTCCCCTCCCCTGTGTGTGGAGAGGATGCGCACACAGACTTCCACCTTCCCCAGCGCTGGTGTTCCTGCAGCCACTATGGGTTGGGAGCCGGCTGGGGCTGAGCTTCAGAGAGCTGGGAAATCACTGAGGAAGTAACTTATTAGTCCCTTTCTTCAGACACAGATGAAGGCTGCCTCCCAAGCTGGTAATTATCATAATCAGGTGTTTTGTACAAATAGGATCTTGATGATGCACCAAATTGGCAATAAGAGATTAAATTAAACCTGTTATTTCAAACGAGATGAAATGGACTTGGCCAGCTTCAGAGCAATTAGCATCTTCCTCGCTTTTGCCTTTAATTGCTGCCCAGGGGCTAAACACCTTGCCAGACCTCAAGGGCGCCTGTGCCAGAGCCCCGGAAGGCTCCTGTGTGCAAGGTTTCCTGCTGCAGCCTTGGTGTAGGAGGCCCTCAGCAGGGCGGGCCTGCCCTATCCTCTGAGGCAGAAGCCTGCAGGACAGAAGCCACTTTGGAGGCTGGACACTGTGGCTCACGCCTGTAATCCCAGCACTTTTGGAGGCTGAGGCAAATGGATCGCTTGAGCCTGGGAGTTCGAGACCGACCTGGGCAACATGGTGAAACTCCGTCGCCACTAAAAAAATACAAAAGTTAGCTGGGTGTGCTGGCGCACATTGTGATCCCAGCTACTTGGGAGGCTGAGGTGGGAGGATTGCTTGAGCCTGGGAGGCGGAGGTTGCAGTGAACTATCATTGTGCCACTGCACTCCATCCTGGGTGACAGAGATAAAAAAAAAAAAAAAAAAGCTCCTTTGGGAGATTTTGGACATCCCCATGGCACTCTGCACAAAAGCCAAGTTAGCCCTCTGCTGGGTTCAAGAGCACATCACAGACCACTGCTTGTCCCTCTAACGGTACAGATACAGGGAGATAACGTCCCTGAAAGCATCCTTCCCAAGGAGAAACCATTGCTGAAAAGAAGTCCTGTGGCCCAGCTCTGGGTGGGGGTCAGTCGGCCTACCTGGTTATTGCTTTTCCCCAGGCATAATGTTTTGGAAATCAAGCATTCAGCAGCAGGGATGGAGGTGAACCACTCCAAGTGCTCTCTACGCCAGGGCATGGCTGATGGGCAGGCTCCCCTGCCGGTAGTGCTCTCAGCTTCTCTGAGCAGCAGTGCAGTGTTAGTGCAGAGAGCAGTGAGCTGTCCCTCACCACATCACAGCCGGCCTGGATTCTGCAGAGCCTGCTGGGCCACACCAGGGCCACTGATGGGTAGGAAGTCTAGTGTCAGGGATGGTACTGGAGCACTTAAAGATCTTTCTGTTCTGCTCCTGGGTCAGAAACTCCACCATTACCCTTTGCAGGGGGTAGAGGTGGGCATGGGTGGCTTAAGGCAGTGTTGTCAGGTGGCCTCTCCAAAAACACAAGTAAACCTGGGAGGACAAATTCATGGATCACCAGGCTCTATTAAGTGTGCATGTGCAAGCCATTATGATCAATGTAGTGTATGTTTTGCTGACTGCAAAGTGCTTTTGACACCGTCTTGTGTGACAGGTGCCACATTAATTGAGGTGGCTTATCTCTAGCTCTGTTCCCCCACTAGGCTTTGCTGTGAGTGCCTGGAGGGCAGGGACTGGGTGAACCCCGGTCATCTCTGCACCTCCAGGCCTGACACTGGGCAGGTGGCCAGTAACTTGGGGCAGAATGAATAAATGAGCAGACCCAGAAACTTGATGAGAGCAGCATACTGTTTAAAGCTACCACAGACTGAGCGTGGGTCTGTCTGCCTGGTCCAGGGCCTGTGCTCTGACCCACCACAGCTTGCCATGGAGAGGGTGAAAGATTTTCTCAGCATCGGCCGGGTGCAGTGGCTCATGCCTGTAATCCTAGCACTTTGGGAGGCCGAGGTGGGTGGATCACAAGGTCAGGAGATCGAGACCATCCTGGCTAACACGGTGAAACCCTGTCTCTACTAAAAAATACAAAAAATTAGCTGGGCGTGGTGGCGGGCGCCTGTAGTCCCAGCTACTTGGCAGGCTGAGGCAGGAGAATGGTGTGAACCCAGGAGGCGGAGCTTGCAGTGAGCAGAAATCACACCACCGCACTACAGCCTGGGCAACAGAGCAAGACTACGTCTCAAAAAAAGAAAAAAAAAAAAAAAAAAGATTTTCTTAGCATCTGCAAGTCAGCCACCGCTCATGCAGCTGGTGGAGGTCAAACCTCACTGGTGGAGTGGGACCCCTTCTCCTCCAGAGGGAGTGAGGCCCAAAGGCAAGGGTGGTGGGGGCTGAGGACCAGGATCAGTGGCTTTTCCCACGGCTCAGCGCCCACCTGAGCTGCTGGGGCCACTTGAGTCAAACGGGCACCACTACGACTTTTGAACAAAGTCATACAGCCTCCTCATGGTGAGGTGTCAGGGACTGTGGTGGCAGCTTCTGGGGTGGAAAGCCCATCATCCCAGCTTTGTCTCCCTTTGGGAAGATGACAGTGCTGCTGAGCTGGCTGTGGCCGGAGCTGCAGTTGTGCTGGCCACAGATGGCACACTGGGGGCTCAGGGTGTAGGTGAGGGGCCTGAAAGGTGCTACAGGCCCTGGCTGCTGCTGGTGGCTTCTGCATGGAGGGACCTGGCTGGCCACAGGGGAGGGGCACGTTGCTCTCTGGGACAGTGGAGTGTGGAGGTTGGGGGTGTGAGTCCTAGGCTCACCCCAGCAGACTGGGCTTGAATCCTAGCTCCACTGTTTACTTGGACAACATACTCTGAGTGTCAGATGCTTTATCTGCATAATGGGGAGAAATACTAACCAAACGGGGGAGTTAGTTGGACTAACTCGTTTAGTAAGGACTAAATGAGGTCATGAGTTTGCAAGGCACTTAGCAGATCGCCCAGCATATTTGTACGCCTTCAGTGGGTGGCAGCTCTCGGCAATATTAGGATTATGGCTGTTCTCATTACCATTGTTAAACTAGAGATCATAAGACTGATGGAACAGACTCGCTGTGCAATAAGATACCAAATCATAAACCAGAACTAAGACCACGACAGGCAAGGGTTAAGTCACATATCCCTGAAAGAATACACTGCCTTCTAACTGCCACAAGGTTTTTCTTTTCTCTAGCAGCTAAACAAGCACTGGCCTCGAGATAAGCAATATTGAAACAATTGCAGCTCACCTACCACCAGACCCTAACTGAGCTCCTATTCCACAAGTTGCAACTGCAGCTTTGATAGGACAAGAGACCACCAACCACAGGCTGGTTCTGACTGGTTTAGTAAGAGGCTGAGCACTGTGTGTCTTCCTGCCCCTGCCTCATCTGTTGATGTATAGGACCGAACTGTAATGCACCTAAATGTTATGTCTCCACCCTAAAGTGAACATGGGATGCATGTAATTTGCGTATTTGCTTATCACACACATGCACACATCCCCCTTTTGTGAATATTCATAGCTCCTCCTATAACCTGTTGAATATGTATACTTGGCCAACCAGTTCCACATAAATCCCTGTTCTACCCTCCCCTCTCTCAAAGTGCTTGCTTTTGGTCTCTGCCTGAGGCTACATTTCCCAGCCAGTCAAGATGGCCACCCTGAAGGCTGCAATCCTTTGTAAGAAATGAAGTCTCTTCTGCAAATGTATGAACCTCCTGATTCCTCAGTTGACACTATTAGTGACTCCGAGAGGAGGGGGGGCCCTTCCATGATGCCAGTAGTTGGCTGACTCTTCACCTCCATCTCCCTCTTTAACAGCAAGGACCACCATGATTTGTCTTTGCATGTACGGCACCTGGAGTGGGCCTGGTACAGAAGAGGCTCTTGGGGAATGCTTGCTGGATAGATGGAGGGATGGAGGAGGGATGGTGTGGGATGCTGTGGGGTGGTAGGGAAGGAGAAGTCCCAAAGAAAGCTCTGGCCTCAGGTCACCCTTGTCTATGCTCCCAAGTCAGGCCAGCATACTCAGAGCCTCCTCTCCTTACAGAGCATTAGCATGATGGTCTCTGGGGGATGAGAGCACCCCCTGGGAGAAGATGCGCTGCTCCCAGCTGAGCCCAGTGGGCTGTATGGCTTCCCCTCAGGCTATTTGCTCGTACACCACAGATCTGACACTGCTCTCTAAGAAAATCCCAGAATCCACCCGCAGAGCCAACACTCTTACAGAGGAGAAAACAGAGGGCCAGAGAGGAGAACAGCCTTGCTGAAGGCCTTGACCCTGCTGGACACAGAGTGGGGCTAGACGGCAGGCTCCTGAAGGGCTGGGTCTGGAAAGCCTGGTGCAGGGCCTGGCCCAGGGCCAGCCTCCAAGTTTTAGACTCCGATTACAGTGCTCCAACTCTGCCCTTGACCCTAGCTGCTTTCTGCTTCTCCTGTCAGGGGCTATGTCCATGGCAGACTAGGCTTTCTGGAAGCCCACCAGGCCTCTAAGAGTGGGTTCCCTGACCTGAGGAAAATGAGGACCCCACAAGAGCTCCAGCCCCTTCCCATAAGCTGCAGCACAGTTGGTCTGGCTGTCTGCATTTGCTGAAATGTAGGCATGAAATGAGAAACACCAGCACACGTGAGTCACCCCTTCTTGGGAATTTGAATTTTCCTTCTAGAGGATGCCATTGATCAGAGGGAAGCAGGGTGGCAGCGGTAGTGTTTTCAAAAATATTTTTCTTTTAAATCAGAATATAAATAGACTGCAAACCAGTACCACTCTGAGAAGCCCACAGGAGACTGGCTTTGAAAGGGTTTCCTTGGAGCAGCTCAGGAACACAGAGCTGAGGGCTGCCCTGCCTCCTTTCCTCCCGGGCAGCCCTTTCTTCTCTGGCAAGTGTCAGAGGCACTGTCAGTTCTGAGTACAAGCATTTTGTGGGTGCAGCTGAGGGGGCAGCCCTGAGCCCCACCCCGCTTTCCAACAATGCCTTGAAAAGGAACTGAAAACATGCGTGGGTGGGGTGGGGGCTGTGCCAGCTTTTCCACCTGGATTCTAGAAGCTCTGGGCGAGGCCTGGTCTCTATGGGGCTCTGTTTTGTGTTTCATTTCTGTTTGTTCTCAGTGCTTAGAAATGGCACCAGTTTGCCAGGGGGCCAAGTGTGTGTGTCTTAGCTAATGACACCAGCCAGAAGGCTGGCCTCCCCAGGCCAGAAGCTCCACAGGGGCCAGGTCCCGGTGTTCTGGCTGAGGGGAGGCATCCCCAGCCCCACAGCCCCACACCTCCTGCACACCTCTGCCCGTCAGAGCTCCACCGTGGGGTGGGACTCACACGCTGCCACTCACTCAGCCCCTCACCGGGCCAGTCAAGAGCAAGTTGAAGGACCTTCTGGGCACCAGGCAGGCCCACCTTCCTCTCAGCAGGTCACAAGTTCTGGGCAGGGGCAGGTGTGGGGCTGGTTTACTCATCTGGCCCATTTTACTCAGCACTGACCCAGTTTCCCCAAAGGCCAACCCTAGGTCTTCCTGACAGCCCGTGCCCATCTAAGCCTCATATACAGCAGGTGGCCGGGGCCTGTACAAGGCCCTCTCCCCAGTGACATGATGGCTGCTGCTGTCACCGGGTGGCCTCCAATCCTGCCCACCCCCAGGCTCTCAGGTGGGGATAGAACATTCGTGTGGCCACTTCACCTCCAGATCCACAAAGGCCGCTGACGTGCTGGTCCAGGAACCCACGCAGAAGGGCAGTGCAGGAGGAGGGAAGGTACCTGCAGCGTGGCTCCTGGGGACATGCTGCCTTAAGAAGGGTGTCCTTCTGACAGAAGCCAGCTCAGATGAAGGGGGAGAGCTCCAGAAGATGTGAGCGGGAGCCTGGCCCCCAGGCCGGACACCTTTTCCCTTGGGCCTGGGGTTGAACACGGAAGGCAAATCTCCTCCAGTCCCCATGGCTGCCACCTCCCTGCTCAAATGTCAGAACCGAAACGAGGTGGCTGCTTCCGCACTCCCTTCAAGTTAGCCAAACAAATGCCCCCAGTTACCGGCAGCCAGTCCCAGTCAGACATAGGGGTGTGGAGCCCCAGAGAAAAGACTGAGGCCCAAAGAACCTCAGGAAGGGGAGTGATGCTTTTGTCTGGGGCAGGGACGGGGGCTGTGGTCTAGGCGCAGGCCAGACGCCCCCAGGGGGCTCTTCCTCAGGGAGTGTGCCGAGTATTCCAGGAGGGAGCAGGGGAGACCCCCAGCATGCCCTCTCAGAGCACTGGGGGGACCAAGGGCTGCAGCACAGCCAGAGGCAGCCACAGGTGCAGCACCTCTGCTCACCTGGAACAGCTGATGGCGGCAGGGGCTGCGCTATCATGGGGCCCCTTTTCCAGGTCAGACATTTTATCTGGAGAAATGCGCCTTCTGGGGTTTAGGCCTTTCCAGCATTGAACTCAACTCAGAAGGAAAAATACTCATTTTTTCAAAAAAACCTCTTATTTTTCTAAGCCAACTGCCAACCAGCTATGGAAGCAGAACTCCTCAGGGTTTGGGGGATGCCTGGGCCTCGGCTCTCCGATGCACAGCCCCTGCTGCTGTCCCTCATGGGCAGCACCCCCTCCAGGGACCAGGAGCTTGTGATTTCCCTGGGCAGCCCACACCATGAGAGGACAGTCTGAACTGTTGGTTAAATGTGGAGCCCTCATTGTCCTTTTCATCGAATCCCCACATTTTGAAGTTCTCTGAGTCCTCTGGAACCACGTGGAAAAGCCCCGTTCTCTTTCCACCTGATGGGCCTTCGGGATAGGAAGAAAGCTTCCAGAACAGCGCATGCTCCCTCTCTGGGGCCTTGGAGGAATGGCGGATTCAGACCTCCCGCCCACTCTCCCCACCTCCCTGAATTCTGCTGCTTAACATAGCTCCTCGAAGAAGACCTGGCTGTGGGTCCAGATGAAGGCTCCGTTAAGCCCCAGGAAAATATGAGCACGGCTTTGACTTCTGTCTTCTTTTTAAAGCGTCTGACTGGCAGAATCTCTTAAAGCTGCTTTCTTCCAGGATGATTTGGAATATTCTGGAGGAGCTTATTCTGCAATTAGCAGTGCAGAGTAATGGGCTGTCAGGCAGTAAACGCCAGCACCTAGGGTGCTGGCAGCCTGGCCAGAAGCCAAAGGGCTTGATCAGCCTTGCGTGAATCTCACAGACTTGGCCCCCAATTTCCCCTTGGCCTAATTTCTTTGAAACTGGGTGCTTCAGCATTGGTGCTGACATATCCACAGACTGTGGTGGCTTTTAGAGAACAGTTGCTGGCAATCAGTGGGACATCCGGAGAGGGACCGCAGCCCATCTGCCAGCAGCTTCTGAGCCCCAAAGCCCCACAGTCCCCCACCCACTCTGCGGCAGGTGTCCAGAGGGTGGTCGGGGCTGCAGTGAGCAGGGCATTAGAGCATTCCCCAAAGGACCAGCCATCCTATTTGACAGGAGGGCAAACAGAAGCCCGGAGAGGGTAAGTGTCCTGCCAAGAGCACGGACGTGAGTAAGGAACAGCATCCGGGTGTTCGGGTTCCGGGGGTGGGGCTTTGTTCACTCTGCTCCAACCAAAGCCATTTCTAGTTCTTTCCTCCCCTCTACAAACACTCGTTGAGCGCCTGTGGGTGTTCTGGCACCAATGTCCCGGTGCTGTGCCAGGTGCGGGGAACTCAGTGGCACAGGCTGTCACTCGAGCCACGCTCTTGCCCTCGCTCAAGGCTCGGGACTGGAGGGGCTGGTTTGCTGTGGGTCCTGCCCCAGAGCCTCAGTCATTCATGTGTGTAGTCCCAGCATCTGCCACAGAGCAAGGCTTATTGGCAGGAGGATGAGGGAGGACATTCCAAAAGAGACAATATGATGCTCTCCCCACTTTGAACAAAGAAGAAGGCGGAAGCTCAGGGTCAGGGTGCTGGTTCATGGCCACACAGCTGAAGAGAAGGAGCTGAAACTTCAAATAGGATCTGATGTTTCTGCTCCAAAAGCTTCCTGTGAACAGAGGTCTCATTCTTCCTGGAGTGGACCGACTCTTAGTGATCACATCTGAATGATCTGGCGCAGGCTCCTAGCTCTCGGCAGCCCTGCCTGGGAGGTTGTAGTGGTGACAGGGTACCTCACTCCAGGTCAGGAGAAGGAGGGCAAGTACCTGGTTCAGTTACCAAGCCAGGTAGATGTCAGGTGTCAGAACCTGGGTTTTGTGAAGACCCGCTTAGGTCTCTTTGCTCCATGGCAGACTACTGAGATCTCTAGAGAGGGTAGCAGGCATTTAGGGACGAGGAAACACATTCCAACAGTCCTTCCCTGATGGTCAGCTGACCCTGGACCCCACGGCTCAGCACTCCCTACACCAACCTGGGGGAGAAGCTCCGAGGATATGAGAGTGACGCAGCCGACTTCCCTGCTGTTCTCTGTCAGTCTGCCTGGCACTGCAGGCCCTTCCTCTACCTGGCGGCTGCCAGATTCCGGGTGAGCCAGACCACGGGCTCTTGGGACCCAGGTGACATAAGAGGACCTAGGGAAGGGGGGGTGTCTGATGGGGATGTCTCCCTCTGGGTGACCTGAAGAATGGCTGTCCTATCGCGTGCACGCTGAGGGGTGCAGGAGGGTAATCTGAAAAGCAGACCCTTCACAGTCTGGATTCTGCTGGGAGGACAGGATGGCATGGGGACAGCACGGCTCCCTTCCCTGCAATCTGCACCAGCGCCATTCTGCCGACTGTGTCTCCAGCCCAGCTGCCTAACCCAGAGTCCTTTTCTTTGCCCTTGGGATTAATGGTGTGGTGATTTTGCGAGTCAGGAAAGAGAGGGAGAAATGGCTGTGAGAACAGAAGGATGACTTGACCTCAACATCAGTCATCTCTCAGCTCCTCTCTGACTTCAGCTCTGGAGAGACCAAGGGAGGCATCTGCCTTCTCCTTGGAAAAGAGCACGAAGGCAAGCTGAGAGCTGCCTCTGCCTAGCCCTGGGAGTGGAATAACTTGGTCACACTTGTGTCCATGCACCTGGGTGCTGCTGCTGGCAGGGTCACCGGGGACCCGTCAGGGGAGGGTGATGGGGAATCCCGGTGCCCCGGGGTCCACATGAGCTCCCTGCCGGCTGCAGCCTAAGGCACAGCACTCAGAAATTCAGCAAACACACTCACAGGAGCGCCAGCGCAAGCACCTCCGGCGCGCTGCGTGGTGCACTGACCTAATTAAAAGTGTCAGGCCAGCAAGTCCCATGTAACATCAAAGGACAGTCAGCGAGAAAGGAAGGACAGGTCCACTGGCGGCAGCGCTGGCTGGGTGGGGGCTCCGTGGGGGCGGAAAGGAGACAGGAGGAAGCCTTGGGGTCCCCAGCAATATGTGGGGACGCCAGGCATCCCCCCTACCCTGAAGCCTGGGCAGTCCTTGGTAACATTCCAGAGTCTCCAGCCTCCCCTCCCCCATCTGCCGTTTAAATCACGTGCTTTGAGGCAGTGAGTTTTAGCTCAGAGGCTGGCTGGAACGTGGCGGTAGCTGTCAGCTCATAGGAGGGGGGAAGCTTGGGTCCTGCTGCTGGGGGGCCTGCTGCACGCCAGCCAGTGTCTTCTGTGGGTGCTAACACAGCCCCTCTTGCTGGTACTTTTCCACTGGTAATGGGCAAGAGACTCCTGTTCACTTATTTCTACATTTCCCTGGTTGACTTATTTATTTTTACCTATCTTCCCCAACAAGAAGTCAGGCAGAAACCAACAGCACAGAGCAGCCTGGAAGGTGGCACTCCCCCATGGCCCGGCTGATCCTTGTGGTGGAAAGTTTAGTGCTAATCACCCCCTAAAGACCCCTCCTGCCCTCTGGGGAAGCCAGTGCCCCTGCACTTTGGGGAAGGTGGCACTGTGCCCCAGGCCATGTGCGCCAGGCCGGGGAGATGCAGGCATCAGGGACACTCTGAGGGAACTTGGCCCTGCTGCAGGCACAGGCTTCCCCTGGGGTCCTGGGACCACTGCCTCCACAGGGGAGAATAGCAGGCCCAGGCAGAGGCTGAGCTCCCCCAGAAGCCAGGGAAGGGGGGACATGGGCAGGGCTATGACCCCAGGGCTCTGGCGAGGGAAGCGTCAGACATGGAAGTGTTGGAGGGTCTCCATGGTCAGAAAGCCATTCCCATGCGGCCACTGCAGTGCTGCACGGGGAGCCTTCCTGGGAGCCCCATGGCCTGAGACAGGGGGTCCTAGAAACTCTGACCCCACTCTTTCCCAAAGACCCTGACAGAGCCCCATCTGCCCTCTGCTTCTACCTGTCCTCAGGTGGGGCGGGGCGGGGCTCATCCCTTTGCGAGGGCCTCACTGTACTCAGGGCTGATCTTTTATCACTGAACACTGGCAGCAAAGGCCTGTCCCCAGTTATCTCAGCGAGAGGGCTGAAGGCATGGTCCCCCTGCAGGAGAGCAGGGCTGGGAGAAGTCACGCGGGGCAGAGGGCCACGCTCCCACCCCTGCTGTGTGACCTCCATCAACTGCCACTTAGGCAGAGGCTTCTCTCTCAGCCTCAGTATTCTAATCAAGAAAATGAAGCAGCAAATTCTAGGGTTTGATCTCCAGCTGAAAATTCTGGGGTTTGATGAAATCTTCCACCCAAGGAATATTTGTTGGAGCACCTACTATATCCTTAGTGTGTATCTGTTCTTCTAGGACTTGAGTGGCAGCAGCCAACGCAGCCAGGGAGGGCTTCCTGGAGGAGGGTCCTTGGCAACTCAGCCTGCAGGAGCAGAGGCCTGGCTGGAGTCCCCACCTCCAGCAGCAACACTGAGCTCAAACAAGATGGCAGCCCTGGAACCCCATTCCCTGCCTATGCTCGGGGGGAGAGGGGGAAGCGCCCCTGCTCTGGTGCTGCCTGGGGTGTGGGGACCACGAGCTCACTAAGCAGTGCAGCCCAACTTTCTCCCTGACTCTCTAAAGGCAGGCAGCGGAGTGGCGTGGTGACAGACGATGGGCTAGTGGGGAGTTCTGGAAGGCGATTGGATTTATAGGAAACTCTGGAAAGCTCAAAAATACCAACGGTGCAGAGGAGAAGAGCTGCCAGGCTCCTGAAGACAGGCGCTCATCGCTGCATCTCCTTACACCTGTGTGGTCCTGAGGACCCAGTAGACACTCAATAAGTGGTCCTTGGCTAAAAGTCACTGCAGTCCCCGGCACATTCTTGGTATACTGTCGGCACTCGATAGATGAGTATGGAAGGGGTATTATCTCCCAGCTGTGCTGCAGCCACGCCTGCCGTCCAGCCCAGGGTTCACTTGGGAAGGCCAGCCTCCGTGCCAGGGTGCCCCTCTGGCCTGGCATGGCTGCCTGGGTGGGGGATGGCAGGTGGTCCTCAGCAAGGCTGCCAGACCCTGGCCGTGAAGTCCACCTGGGGAGGTAAGCCCCGTCTAGATCTCCATGGAGAGTGCCGGCTACACAAACAGCTGCCAGGACGACCCCAGGCCAAAGTCCCAGCTTCAACACATAGGGGGCTGAGAGGATGGGCTCTGCTTTAGGGCGCCCCCACCAAGCCCACCCCGGGCGCTGCTCTGCAGCAGCTGGAGAGGAACTGTTTTTTCCGCACCGCTGTGTGACACAAAGGCCGGATGGTTCACTACCTGCCACGGCGAGTCCGGTCATTTTGGCGAGTGGCTTCCCCCATCACTGCCAGGGTTTGGCATTCACTATTTTTCCATTTTTAAATAGGAACAAACATAAATGATAAGACACCTTCTGATGAAGGGAGGCCTGGAACTGATAGGCCTTGGAAAATTTTTTTCCACAAATAACAAGAGAATTCACAACCCCAAAGGGCGGGGTCTCCCTGGCCAGCGCTCCTCTGCCCTGCCGGCCTCTGTTCACACTGCGGGGCGATTCTAGTGCATTAGCGCCGACAAACACTGGTTAGCGAGGAAAACAGAAACGGGCGGCTTGCCAGAAATGGGGACCTTCACTCCTGGAGTTTTTTACAAACTTTCTCCCCAGGGCCCCCAGGGCTTGGCCCCAAACTCAGGCCCAGGGCTGGAGCAGAGGTGACAGCAGACAGGCAGGGAACACTGTAGGGGAGCAACTGCCGCCTGGAAACTGCATGGGGGCGCGGAAATGATGCTTGGGTGACGGCAGAGACCCAGCCTGGCACCTTCTTTCTTCACACAACTGAGCTCTTATCAGTTACCACTTCAATATGGAATAATTCAGTATCAAGAATAGAGCCATTTCCTCAAAACCTCCAGTCAGCTGTGACGGGCAGGGCACAGTGATGTGACCGCTTACCCAGGCTGGGCAAACGCGGAGCTTGGAGGATCCACCCGGCCACCTGCCATGTATGCGTCAGTTAACAAGGAGCATCTCCAGTCTCCTCAGAAGCCAGAAGCCCTTGCAGGGGTTCACAAAATGGGTCCAGGGGCAGGGGCTAAACAATGACTTGGAGGGAGACCAGGAAATTGGAAGAGTAAAAGCAACAGCACATATTGCTTCTGCAGTGCTCGCAGGAGTCTTTGCGAATGTAGCGGTGGTTCTGTGCCCAGGGGGCCACAGAGGTGGCTGCTTACAGCCAGAGGGCACTGGCGGGGCAGCTCTGGCTTCTCAGGAGCTGAGGAGATCAGCCTCCCTGCAACCCATCTGGGCACCCCCTGGCTCTCAGATTGGGACACTAGGTGGAAAAGTAGGCCCTTTCCTTCTCTAGAGAACAGGAAGAGGCAGATCTGTTACGAGGCCCTAAAGCCCACCCTGCATGGACTCGCGGTGGGAGCCTCTGTGCTACACACACGATTCTCACGACACACACGATTCTCACAGCCACTCTGTTTTGGGAGAAGGGAAGGCACAGAAGACTAACAGCTGCCGGGTACATCCTATATGCTGGGCAGGTGCTAAGAACCGTGTTGAACCTGTATGACAGTGCTGCTAGGTTGGAATTCACTTCTGTATTACAGAGGTTAAATCACACGGCCACATGGCCAAGGTCCTACAAACTGCCAGTGTATGGCAGAGCTATAATTCAAACAAGGGGCTCTTTTGCTCCACAACGCGCGCTCCCCCACCATGCTACCCTTCCTGCCACCATCCTGGGCAATTCCAGGGCTTGTTCCTTTCCCCTTGGCCCCTGTCCCTCTGGAATGGCAGAGAACCTCCATCAGATCTGTGCCGCAAGCGCCATGCGCCCCAGGAGCCCCGGGTCAGGGCCATTTGGCACCATTCTTCTCTGCCAATGTCCGGTGCTCTCCCGACTCTGCTCCCGTCTCCTTTGCCTGCCTTTCCCCCATCACAGTTCAAACCACCTGAGTCCAGTGGTGTCAGCAAACTGCCTCTCTGAAAGAGAAAAAGGCCTTGATTTGTGGCGCCTGCCAATTTCCATGGTATAAACACTTCCACCACGGCCGATTCCAAGCTACCGAGGTGATGTCATTGTGGGTGGAGCCAGGGAGAGGTGAGAGGAAGGGACATACTGGCATCAGCTGCACTGCATGCAAGTGTGAACCAGCAGGACCTGCAAGAGGCACTGGCACTAGAGCAGAGACCACACAGAAGACACAGGTGACACTGGATGTCACAAAACACACTGATCCCATCATCCAAAGCACACTGTCGTCTTGATGGTTGAGGGGAGCAACACAAAAATACTATCCTTTTCAGTGTTGAGGATTCAGAAAGGGAAAGGAGATACATTTTCTTCTATCACAGAACAATGGAACGAGGAGAGGCTCAAAACATCATTGAAACATCCTCAGAACACTTCCCACATCTAGAAAAATGAGAAGGCTCTGTCTCCTCCCATTCAGGCTCCAAACGGTGGCTCAGCAACACAGCCTTCTGAGCTTGATTTCCCTACAGCCAATTTCCTTGTAAACTGGGCTGTGTCCATGTCATACTTGCTGGTGGGTGTGTGGGCGTCTGAGTGGCAGTAGGGGTAGCTGGTGGGGGCTGCTGGCGGCAAGGAAGGTGAGATTCTAGCTGGCTTTCTTTGATCATTGCAAAGGCAGAAGCAGATTTGTCACCTTTGTGTAATATATCAGGCAGCAGGTAAAGAATTTAACAGCTTGTGGGAGTTCTAATTAGAGAGCCAATTATAACTCAATTGACCTGCCTTGCTTTGAAAGGCCTGGAAAAATGCATGTTGTCCTCAGGAAGAGGCAGATTTTGCTTCTAGTTTGTTCTGGGAGATCCCCGCAGGGATCGCTCATTTGCGCTTTGGTTCTGGCCCCATGCATCTGTGTGGTGCGGGGTGCCCAGATGTAGAGAATGAGAGAGAACCTGCAGGGACACCGATCCTGCAGTGGGCATGCTCCGCTCCTCTGTTTATGAAGAAAGACGCGGCATCACATCTCACTGGCTCCCCCGAGGGGCTGGGCCGGCAGCTTCTGCTTCACTCAGAAGGTCGCTGGCCAGCATTCAACTGGATCTAATCAAGACTGAACTGGCAAGGGTGGACCCCAGGCATACTGTACATGTGTGCACGTGTGTGTGCATGTCCAAGATTCCTTTCAGGAGCAGTCACTGTTGTTATGGGCTTGGGGTCACCCACTGTCCCCTGAGGGATGGACACCTGGCAAGAGAATCAGGTTTCAAACAGGCATAAAGAGGGGACGCTTCACATTTCTCCTGAGAACCAAGGTGCGGCATTTGTTGTTAGATGCCACTGAAGTCTCTCTGGCTCACACATGTGATCACATCTAATTTTCCCACAGCCCGGTGGGATGAACACCATCATCCCCACATACAGAAAGAAAAACTGAGGCCCAGAGAATCGACATGACTTGCCCAAGGGCCCCAGCTCCTCCCTATGGAAGCCGTTTCTAATTCAAGCCACTTCTGCTCCTGACACTTATCCAAGAGTGATTTTGCTGAGACCCTTCCTGTGCACGGTGGCTTGGTGGACATCACATAAACCATGGCAGGGAACAGGGCTGGCTACAGCCCTAAGCTGAGAGCAGAGTGGGGCTGTGGAAACAGGAAGGTTGGCAAGTCTGGCAAAGCCAGCCCCAAATGCTTGCTATAGCTGGGATTAGCAAGGTGGACTGAAGAAACGTACGAACATCAGAACCCACTTGTCCTCAGGAGCCTCATTTCCCTCCTGCTCCCCAGACGTGGGTGCTCCTTGGGTTCTGTCCTAGGCCCTTTCTCTTTCCTGCTCTCTGGAATTTATATCTCAGGCAGTCTTGTCTCCTCCCATAGCTTCGGGTACCATGTACCAGCTGCTGCTGCCCCCAAAACCATCGCCCCAGCCCGGCCATGCCCCAACCTCCAGACTTACCCTGGCTGGAAGAGGCAACCTTTCCAGGAAAAAGCCTGGTCAGCCCACCTCCACACAGCCAACCAGACTTGCCATCACCCTTCGTTCAGTACCTCCCCTCCCTCTGTGTCCCCTCATGTTCGTGAAGGCATCTTACCCAACCAGGCTCCTGAACCATGTGCCTGAGTCAGCCTCAAACCCTCTGGTTCCCTCACCAACCCTTGTGAAGTCTCCCTTTTCAATACTCCCACCTTGGACTGTCAACGTGTTATGATAAGCTAAGTCCAGACCTTAGTGTCTCTTACTTTTCACCTAACCTATCCTCCACAGCTTCCAGTGCAATCTCTCTAAAATGCAGACCTAATCACATTCACTCACTTGTTTAAACTGTATCTTGAAAAAGTTCCAACCTGCAGAAAAGCAGCTAACATAATGGACATCTCTAGACCTACCACCTACATTTAACAACCATTCATCTTTTCTGTATCTGCTTCATCTGTTGGAGGCAAAGGCTAGTATTTTAAAGTAAATTGCAGGCACTGTGACATTTTACCCCTAAATACTTCAGGATGAATCTCTAAAAAATAAGGACATTTCCTTATATAACCATGTAACCATATCCCACCTAACAAAATGAACGGTACCTCCATTCCATCATCCACTAGCCTTTCCACACTCAGACTTGCCCGAATGTCCTATGCATAAGCCACCTCCAAAAGCTGGCTTATTGCCTATGTCAACTCCACCTGTCTTCCCACTTGTGAGAGAGTCTGCGCCTCTACTCGGCTGCCAGCACTTGGCCCACAAACCACGAGCACAGACCCGCACCTCCCTCCCCCAACCCCTGCCGCACCATACCCTGCACATCTGTCTATCAGAGTCTCCTTGACAACCCTTATCCTCACTTGTATATGTTAACGTCTCTCCCTATAGCCTTTCGGTACCAGAGGGGAGGGACTAGGATAGAGTCATGTTTACATCCTCAGGTCCTAGTCCAGTATTGGACTCAAACTACATTATCTTACATGTATCATCCCATTTAATCCCTCCAACAATCCTAGGAGGCTGCTATGCTGAATCAATAACTGGTGACTGAGTAAACGTGATGCTTAAAGGTAAAGCTCGAAGGACACAGGCATGTCTCGGAGCTACCACAGGTGCAGCTCCAGGCCACCGTAATCAATCAAATGTCGCAATCGAGCAAGTCCCAGGAACTTTTCGGTGTCCCAGTGCATCTAAAAGGTGTGTTTACACTACAGTATGTCTATTAAGTGTGTAATACCATTATACCTAAAAAAAGTGCATAACTTAATTACAAAACATCTTGTTGCTAAAAAATGTTAACAATCATGTGACCCTCAGCAAGTGGTACGCTTTTTGCTGGTGGATGGTCTGGCCTCCATGTTGATGGCTGCTGACTGATCAGGGTGGTGGATGCTGGAAGGTGAGGCGCTGGGGCAGTTTCCTACAATAAGACAACAGTGGGTACAATAAGACTCACTGATGGACCCTTCCTTGGACAAAAGAGCTCTCTGTAGCATGTGATTCTGCTTAATAGCATTTTACCTACAGCAGAACTTCTTTCAAAGTTGGAGTCCATCCTCTCTAACCCTGCTGCTGCATTATCAATCAAGCTGATATAATATTCTAAATTCAACAATGTTCACAATGTCTTCACCAGGGGTAGATTCCATCTCACAAAAACACTTTGTTGCCTCATCCACAAGAAGCAATGCCTTATCCATTCAAGTTTTATGAGACTGCAGTAATTCAGTCACATCTCCGGGCTCCATTCTTGCTCTCTTGCTATTCCCACCACGTCTGCTGTTGTTTCCTCCAACAAAGTCTTGACCCCCTCAAAGTCATCCATGAGGGTCAGAATCAATTTCTTCCAAACTCCTGTTAATGTTGATATTTAGACCTCCTCCCACGAATCATGGATGATCTTAATGGCATCTAGAATGCTGTATCCTTTCTAGAAGGTTTTCAGTTTACTTTGCCCAGATCCATCAGAGGAATCACTATCTATGTCTAAATTGCTCCTTGATCCATGGGCTGTAAAGTGGATGCTGTGTTAGCAGGCATGAAGATAACAGTCATCTCCTTGTACAGCTCCAGCAGAGCTCTTGGGTAACCAAGTACATTGTCACTGAACAATAATATTTTGAGAGGAATCTTTTTCTCTGAATAAGTGTCAACAGTGGGCATAAAATAGTCATTGAACCATGCTTTAAACAGGTGTGCCATCATCCAGGCTTTGTTGTTCCATTTACAGAGCACAGGCAGAGTCAATTTCGCATAATTCTTAAGGGCCCTAGGATTTTCAAAACGGTGAATGAACACTGGCTTCAACTCAAAGTCACCAATTGCATCAGCCCCTAACAAAAGAACCAGCATATCCGTTGAAGCTTTGTAGCCAGGCACTGACTTCTCCTCTGTAGCTATGAAAGTCCTAGATGGCATCTTTTTCCAATAGGAGGCTGTTTCATCTACATTAAAAAACTGCTGGGCTGGGCACAATGGTTCAGGCCTGTAATTTCAACACTTTTGAGAGGCAGAGTTGGGAGGATTGCTTGAGGCCAGGAATTTGAGACCAGCATGGGAAACATAGTGAGATCCCTATCTGCACAAAAAACTTAAAAAATTAGCGGGTTGTGGTGATACGTGCCTATAGCCCTAGCTACTTGGGAGGCTGAGGCAGGAGAATCACTTGAGCCCGGGAGTTCAAGGCTGCACTGAGCTATGACTGCGCTGCTGCACTCCAGCTTGGGAGGCAGAGTGAGACCTCAAAAAATAAATAAATAAAAATAAAAATCTGCTGTTGACTATAGCCACCTTCTTAGCTGGATCTTCTGGATAACTTGCTGCAGCTTCTCTGTCTGCACTTGTTGCTTCACTTTGCACTTTTATGTTATGAGACAGCTTCTTAAACCTCATGAACTAACCTCTGCTAGCTTCCAACTTTTCTTCTGCAGATTCCTCACCTCTCTCAGCCTTCAGAGAACTGAAGAGAGCTGGGAACTTGCTCTGGATTAGGCTTTGGCTTAAGGGAATATTGTGGCTGGTCTGATCTTCTATCCAGACCACTCAAACTTTCTCCCTATCAGCAATAAGGCTGTTTCGCTTTCTTATCATTGGAGTATTCACTGGAATAGCACTTTTAATTTCCTTGAACAACTTTTCCTTTGTATTCGCAACTTGGCTAACTGGTGCAAGAGGCCTAACTTCTGGCCTGTCTCAGCTTTTGACATGCCTTCCTCACTAAGCCTAATCCTTTCTAGCTTTTTTTTTTTTTTTGAGACGGAGTCTTGCTCTGTCGCCAGGCTAGAGTGCTGTGGCGTGATCTCAGCTCACTGCAACCTCCAACTCCCTGGTTCAAGGGATTCTCCTGCCTCTGCCTCCCGAGTAGCTGGGATTACAGGCATGCGCCACCATGCCCGGCTAATTTTTGTATTTTTAGTAGAGATGGGGTTTCACTGTGTTGGCCAGGATGGTCTCGATCTCCTGACCCCGTGATCTGCCCGCCTCAGCCTCCCAATGTGCTGGGATTACAGGCATGAGCCACCGCGCCCGGCCAATCCTTTCTAGCTTTTGATTTAAAGTAAGAAACATGCCACTCTTCCTTTCACTTGAACACTCACAGGCCATTGTAAGGTTATTAATGGTCCTCATTTCAATATTACTGTGTCTCAGGGAATAGGGAGGTCCAAGGAGAGGGAAAAAGATGGCGGAACAGCTGGTCAGTGTAGCAGTCAGGACCACATTTATTAAGTTTGCTGTCTTATATGGGTGTGGTTCATGGTGCCCCCAAACAATTACAATAGTAATATCAAAGATCACAACAGATGTAATAATAATAAAAGAATTTTAAAATATTGTGAGAATTTCCAAAGTGTGACACAGAGACACACAGTGAGCATGTGCTGTTGGAAAAATGGCACTGATAGACCAGGCACGGTGGCTCATGCCTGTAATCCCAGCACTTTGGGAGGCTGAGGTGAGCAGATCACCTGAGCTCAGGAGTTTGAGACCAGCCTGGCCAATATGTGGAAACCCTGTCTCTACTAAAAATACAAAAACTAGCTGGGCATGGTGGCAGGTGCCCAGCTACTTGGGAGGCTGAGGCAGGAGAATCGCTTGAACCCGGGAGGCGGAGGTTGCAGTGAGCCAAGATCGCACCACTGTACTCCAGCATGGGGAACAAAAGTGAAACTCCATCTCCAAAAAAAAAAAAAAAGAAGGCACTGATAGATTTGCTCAATGCAAGGTTGCCACAAATCTTCAATTAGTAAAAAATGAGTATCTGCAAAGTGCAATAAGACGAAGGGCAATAAGACAAGGTGTGTCTGTGCCTGTACCCTCCTCCTTCACAAGCCCTTGGGGTGACTGACTAGTTGATGTTCTGAAAGACTCAAAAAAAGAAAAAAAAGAATGAAAACACTAACACCTGGAAAGGTATTTTAAGAGACAGTTGTTATATAAATACCACACAGATGAGAAAAGGGAGGAAGCCAACTGGAGGAGGGAAGGGAGAGATCACGTGTCGTTCATCAGTGAACGTGGTGGGCAGTAAAGCAGGCAAGGCCCATGGGGTGGGGAATTTCCTACTGGGGCAAAGTGGTCTAGAGCCCAGGAACCCTGGCAGAGGCTCCCCTTTAGCTAAGGAGTTCTCTAAGGGCTTTTCCAAAGCTCTCAGTGACTTGGAGTGTTCTGGACATTGAGGCCCTCAGACCTTGGTTGGTTTGTTCCATTCTCTCCTTTCCCCAGGTGATTGCTGAGGCCTCCGGGAGCCAGGTAACAGGGAAGGCCACCTCGTGACCCCAGACTGGGCTTGCACCAAACGCTCTGGTTGGAGCCTCACACAATTGCACTCTCATTCCTTGGTCAGCTGCACTCATCAATTTGAAAGGGGAAGGCAGGGGCAGGGAGGGGTGGTCTCCAGGGCCAGGGCCCAGAGCAGGCATCCGTGGATGTGTGCAGGGGAGAGAGGCCTGCCTTGGCTCCAGGTCAGCACCCTGCAAGAGCCTGAGGGTTTTAGACTTGGTGATTCTTGGTAGATCTGTCTTCCTTCCTCCTAAGCAACCCCACCTTGGCAACATGAGTGCCAAAGGCTAACCTGGAAACTTCTCTGTATCCAAATGAGCTCGTCTATCGACGCTGAGGCTGGCAACTCAGGTACGTCCTGAGCTCAGGGCAGCTGTGAGTGCAGGCATGCCACACAGCAGGGAGAGACACATCTAGGCGGGTAAGGGGCAAGAAGAGACACAAAGACTTCTTTCTAGTGGAGAGCAAAAGAGAAAGGCGCCAAGCTCAGTGGATGCTGCATGACCACGAGACCTAGAGCTGGGGCTGTCTGAGCCTCGGAGAACAATGAGAAACTCCCCCCGTCCATCAGAGTGGAGACAAAGTTCTCTAGGGCAGCGTTAGCCCTGGAGGAGTTCAGAGAGCTGATCTCTTTTACCTCCATCCCCACCCCCATCTCAAGAAGGCAGGTGCTAGTCTCCCATTTTACAGATAGGAAGAGTGGACATGAAACCTTCAAAAGCGATGGAGTCAGGATTCCTGGTGGGTTGGCCACTCACTGCTCTGGACCCTTGGTGAGTCCCTTCCCCTGTCTGGCCTCCGCTTCCCCATCTGTAAAAGGGGGTGATTAGATTAGGGCATTTCAATGGGATTCTCAGTCTGCAGTGCCTCTAACTCTCTGGTGAGTGTCAGGTCCAAAGGTTTCCATCTGCAACCGGTTCGTTTTAGGGCCTCAGCCTCGATGCTGGGAGAGACTTCTTACAGGATATTCTCCCTAGACCTTTGGGCTCAGTGATTTAAACTCGGTCTGAAGGTCCAGATCACACGTGGGGTTGACACGGCCCAAAGAGAGCCCCCGAGCCCTCAATGGGGAGTCTCTGGGACCAGCACCAAATGGTGGGAAAGCAATTCAGGCCCAAGATGACTTGGAAGCAGCAGGCCCAGTTGGCACAAATGCCACATTCTGAGTGACAGCCATCCCCTCTGGCTGAGTTCAGAGGCAGGCGGTGTGGGGGATGGGGGTGGCTGAGGAACGAAAGGCAGCAGCAGGGCTAAAATCCAGGGAGGTGGGAAGTAAGGAGCGGGAATCGGGACCAGTATCTGAGAACACAGAACAATCCACAGAAGTGAAAACCAAAGGCCTGATCCAAGCTAGGGAGCAAAGCAGGAAGGAGGTGGAACCTCAATATCAAATCACACTGAAATAACGGGGCAGAATTTCCAAGAATAAATGGTTCGGCTAGAGTATGTCAGATTTTAAATGATTTTAGATCATAATTACTAATGACAGACTGAACTGTACTGCCCGTAATTAGTCATCTAAGACTCCAAGACAGAAAACAGAAATAAACACAGCATTCATTTTTTCCTTAAGCTGAAGCAAAGGAATGCCTAGTGACAAAAGGCACCGCATGCTTGCATTTCAGAGCCTGCCCTGGGCCCATGAAGCTTCTGGGTCTGTCCTCGGTGAGGACAGGGTGGCCTGGTGCCATGCCTCCCTGGCCAGCACTGAGAAAAATGCTGCAGTGGTAGGAGAAATCCAAGCACCAAGCAGAAAATGTCTGCAGAGACTATCCCTGTGCCAAATGATGTTGTTTTGAGCAGGAGGGTTGCTGGGGAGAGGTGGGCAAGTAACCAAACAGGAATCATGTGGATGGACGGCAGAGGTTCTTATTCCCAGGGACATTCCTTTTACTCCAAGGAGGACACAGATGCTCAAAAAGGAGAAAATATTATAAGCTAAAAAAGTGCAGTTTCAAAAGGATGTGAGGAAATAGCTTACATCATAAGAAAACTTTCAATTACCTGATTCTCACCTCACACCTGTTCCACCAGTACCTCCCCCCCACTCAATCCTCTCCACTGGGTTTGCCCCTCTGATGGGATTTGACAGGCCCATCTTTAATTGGTTATTGCCATCGCTATCACCTGCAGCCTCAAAGACAAGGTGGCAGGCACTGCAAACCCAGTGAGACCCGCGTGGTCTCCATATCTCCTCCCCAGAGGAGCCCGCCCTCCTTAAGGCAGTGGTGAAAGCCATGAAAAGGCCTCGGTGCTGTGGAAAGCAGGGGAGGCTGCTTTCATCTAGGTTTGGGGTAAGGGTGGAGGCAACAGAAGAAACTCCCTCTCCCTGGACCAGGATGGGAGGAAGATCCTGCCTTGCACAGACACTGTGATCACAACCTACAGAGGGAACCGCCATATGCAGGGCTGAGGATGTGTCCCAAGTCACCATCCAGGGATGAGAGTGTGTCCCAACAGACGACTGGGGAGTGACTAATAGAAACCCCACTAGTTGAGAATTCATCTGACCTGAGGGAGGAGGGGCCTGATGTCTAGCCTAGAGGGCAAGCTCCTCTGTGGAGGAGGGCAAGAGAGCACAGGGGGTCTGGCCCAGGAAAAGTGCAAATCCTTATAAATCATCATTTTGGTTTCTGGTTGGGAACTCAGTCTGTCAAGAGCGTGATTAGTGTGAGTCTGTTTCTCAGAGGGGGATCTTGTCTGAGTGAACTGAGAGAACAGAAGGACCAGGCCTTGGAGTCCTGTGAAGCCAACAGACACCTGAGCCTAGACATGCCTGCACCTGGACACGCCTGCGCCTGGACATGCCTACACAGGGACATAACAGCCCTCAGGCAGGTGCCTGCCCCCTGAGCCTCTCTCAGCTGTGATTGCCCATGTGGACAGAGAGCAAGCAGCCAGGGACACACATGTGGCCAGGGGAGACTCTGCAGGCTCCAGCAGGGCACTGTTCCACAGTAGTCTCTGTCGAAGGATAGTGACGCCCATGCCTCCCAAATGGGATACAGAGTCTGACAAGGACGAGTATGCTTGGGGACAACAGGGCTGAGTGTATGAACTTGGGGGTGGTGGTGACTCCCTCCACCAAGGGCCCTCAAGCACAGGCTCTCCTCCAGCCTTTTCCCATGTTCAGGCCCGGAGTCAACACTGCAGATCAGCCTGGGGACCCGGCTGTACCCAGCACACTGAGTGAGAGCCCCCCACTTACAGCCTAGCAGGGCCTCCCTGAGGTCTGGCTTGTAATACACTGACATCCCACTGTGCTGGAGTGTTCCATTAATCAGCCTGACCAAGCCTCGTGATCTCATGTCAAATCACATGGCTGCATCATCCAATCCTGCCTCGAAGTCATTTCCTGCACTCATTTGGTCAGCAAAGGCTGTGCCAAGGCCAAGCCAGCAAACACTCAAAGCCTCTGCACCAAGGCAGGAGCCCTGGCTGGAGAGAAACAGCTGGTTCTGATGACCGCTGCTGAAAATCCAACACTTTCTATCTCCGCCTGGGAGCAAATCACCCCAGGGGCCTCCACCAAGGCACTCTCCCACCCTTTTCCACCTCAAAACCAGGGCCCTGGCTCTGCAGAAACAGGCAGCAAGTCACACTCAAAAGCGAAGCATCGTGCTCGCGGCCGACCACGCACCGAGATATATTCTCATTTCGGCTCCTCCAACCAGTGAAAGTCAGTCACGCTGGTGCAGAAAGGGAAGCTCCATGGGGCCAGGAGATGACTCACTCACTGTCAAACAGACGCAAAGGATCTCCCAGCCCAGGCGCGACCTGGATTACAGAGAATGACAGCGACACTCAGAGCTGATATTTGCGGAGTGTGAGGCACCCTGCTAACTCATTTAACCCGCACAGCAACACCACCGGGCACTGTTATTACTCCCATTTCACTGTCGAGAAAAATGGAAGCACGGAGAGATGAAGGGACTTATCTCGGGGTACGCAGTTAGTAAGCGACACAGCCGGGACTGGAACCCAGGCAGCTGGCGCCAGCACCGTGCTCCTGATCTTTCCACCGCCTGTCACTGAAGCTCTGGGTTCCTAAGGGACCACACCAACATACGATTTCATGACTTTCTTGTTCTGCTTCTGCTCCTAACTTACAGGTGACCTGGGGCAGATGACAAACAGCAGGGTCCCCATCAGTAAACAAGAAAGTCCTCTCTCACTGTGTACTAGGAGAGCACACGCAGCAGACACGACATATGAGGCTTCAAAGTTCTTTGTAGAGAAAGGTAATCCTTAAGCCAAGTATCAATAATTGTTGAAAGGGCTTCACACAGCTATCGAAGAAGCTAAAACTATCAAGCAGCTATCGAAGAGTGTGTGTCACCAGACAGAAGACAGAGCAAAGATCGAAGATGAAGTGTCCAGTAGGGGGCATCCAGTAGGAGGCACTACTTTGTCCTCGGCACTGTGAGTTGGAACTGCAGTTATAGCGAGTAAAGGCAAGAGAGAAATGAGGGCCTGTGCACTTTTCAGGGTCCTCTCAACAAGCACATGGACGCATTGGAAGGCTGGGCACTAAATACTTCATAAGCCTTGCTCTAGAGGAAAAAAAAGTTATTCTCCTCAATTTGGAAAACATTTTTTAATTATGAAAGAAAGCAAAATACAATTAACAGATGAAAAGGCCTTCTCACTGGACTATCATGAAGTTTTGTTTCCTGCCAGTCATTCTTTCTATGTATGGAAAGAAAACTGATACTTCGGATGAAAGAGATCCACGTCTAAAGATGGCCATTTGAAAGGGGGAAGGGTATTTCAAGTCTATTTCATCAGCTTAATTGTGCCTGGGCCTTATCCAGAGGAACAGAAGGGATCAAAAGATGTCTTTTGAAGACGTTTCTCCAAGGGAAAACTGCAGATGTGCCAATGCGTGAGCCTGTCCTGCCTGTCTGGATCCTGGGTAGCCCTCACTAGGCTGATGGATAAACTGGACAGACACACAGACACCGAGTGCCAGTTTCTGGAGGAGCCCCCTGGGAAGTTCATCATCTTCATGCTGAATCTCTCCTCCCACAGGGACACAAACTGGAAAACATGGTGCCAACTAAGAAAATAGGAGACAGCAATTTTTCCCAAATCTCAATGAACAGATGGACAATTTAAGAGACGAGAGAGAGAGAAAAACACCAGTGTTTTATAATTTAGCAATGCCAGGCAAGCCGAAGCTCACCTTTTTCCCTCAATTCCAGCCCTCTCTGCCATACTTCCAGCTCATCACGCATAATGGGATGAGATGTTTTCACACAGCAAACAAGCATGTAAACTGGAAGACAGTTTAAAGAAAGCTCCGACTTCAGGCCCCTCTTTGAACTTCAGAAGAGCCACCTTCTCAGAGTGGTGTCGTTAGTCAGCAGTGTCGTTAGTCAGCCTTTGGAGCTGTTAAAACAACTGAAAATGTAGTCATAATCCATAAGACATATCCACTGCACCTCACATCGTGGGGCCGTCTCCCAAACCTACCATCAATCTGCCGCACCTTCGGGTATTTCATAAGAAAATGCATTTTTCAAACAGCTCGGCCAATCTCTCTCTGCAAGTCTTCTGCTACTAATGTAGTCCCTTGAAATAGAACGGCAGCGCCACTCCTCAAGTTTTTATATTTGATGTTATTCCAGATTTCTGATGTTTCAGAGAACAGAAGATCATAGAGGAACTCCTCAAAGACAGCCTGTGTATGAAACCTTTAGCCTGCAGCCATCTTGATTGAACTAAGAGGTTTTCTTGTCTCACAATCCGTCCACAGAAGACAAACGAGCACTTTTGGGCCCACCATGCCCGGAACAAAAAGCTTATTCTATTATTAGATTGACCCCTTATGGTAACCTGAAAAATGTGTTTTTCCACCAAGCAGCGCTCCTGATCCAAGCTCCCTGCCAAATGCTTCTCATGCTCCACTCCACTCCCAACCCACCACCCCTAAGACCCCTCCAGATGAGGCACATGGCCCCCAGCGTACTCTTTGGGCCAACTGCCTCAGCCCAACCCCTAGCCACCGCCCGTCTCTCCTCCCCATCACTTTCCCCTTCTCCTTGGTGAGCTTCACCAGTGGTCTTTCATCACTACTTCCTTGGGGCGGGGGTTGGGGGGCAGTGCATGAAACACAGCCCCTCTGCCATCTTCTCACAAAGGGCTGATGGCTTTCTGTCCCTTTCCAGGCCCTCAGCCTTGCCTTGGAAACTTCGTTTAAGGGGATGGCCCCTTCATGCTTTTAATCTAGATTTCGTCACTTCTCAGCATTGGCTGTGAAATATAATGGCCTCCGTCCTAGCCTTGGGGAATGCTCATCCTGCAGGTGGACGCAGCAGTTCTCCTCCTTCCCCACTGCAGGGTGGGGGCTCCATCTCACTGCTGTCCCGATGCTCTTTCCATGGTTCTCAGTGCATGGTCCCTCTCCGGCTCACGGTCCCTCTCCGGCTCACAGGCCCTCTCCGGCTCACGGTCCCTCTCAGCTCACGGTCCCTCTCCGGCTCACGGTCCCTCTCCGGCTCACGGTCCCTCTCAGCTCACGGTCCCTCTCCGGCTCACGGTCCCTCTCAGCTCACGGTCCCTCTCTGGCTCATGGTCCCTTTCCGGCTCATGGTCCCTCTCTGGCTCACGGTCCCTCTCGGCCCACAGGCCTCTTCAAAGCGGCCTCACCCCACTTCACTCCACTTGCTGTCCACTCCGCCAAGCCCTGGCTGACCCCCGCCATCTGCTTCTGCTTCACACCTTTTCTCAACCTGTCAAAGGGACTGGAGGCGGACCCGAGCCTCCTGCTAATATTCTCCAGCACACATTTGTTCCCTAGCAATACTTCCCATCCCGGCCTTATCAGCTCCCCTCCACGCAACCTTCTTGGCTCCCTTCCATGTTCTCTCTCCTGAAAGCCCTTGTTCCCTTCTTACTTTCCAATCTCACACTTGCCCTCAAAAGCCCAGGCTGACGTTATCAGAGGGCAACCAGATGTCAGTGTTTGCACAGCCTGTCCCTGTCCTGGTGATTTTGTCCTTGGCCTGGGAATGACTGTCCAGGGATGCTGGTTCTCTGCTCCTCTGTCCACCATGAGCCATGCTTCTCTCCTCTCCCCACCCCAGAACATGGAATAACTGCTTTGGAAAAAGTTGCTCTATGTTTCTTTAATTCATTTTGCATACTGGGAGCTAAAGGCTTTTTAACATAGCACACGAATAAATGTAAATTTATACACTTATGCAAAAATAATACAAAAATATGCCTTTAGATTTTCTGGAAAAAGTCTGGTCAGTCTATGAATTCCTCCCCTTGTCAACAACATTACTTGGCAACTCCTTATCCCTCTAGCACGCTGCTCCCTTAATACCTGCCCATCCTCAGCAATCTCTGCCTCCCTTGTCTTGTGCTAACTCATTATTGCTAATAAACACATGATTTCTCTGCTCCCTTCTCACTACACATGAATTTAGACACATACATGAAGGCTAAAGCTATTAGAAGATCGTCCGTTTCCTCTGGGGTTGAATTTACATTTCTCTTGTCAAGTCTGACCTCTGATTTACTGTTCATGAATACTAAAATCACTCTTGCTTTTTAACAATACTAACAGGTTTGCATTTCTGCTTAAGGCATAGCCCTCCTGCAAGCTGCTGATCTGGCACCTGCTGCCACTTACAACTCCTGGCATAACTGTTCTCTGCCGTCACATCAGCCACCTGACCACCACCTGTGACACAGACAATGAGGCTTCCTTCTCCCTAACAGCCCCCACTGACTGCTTGTCCCCTGGCTCCTTGCCTTCCTCTCTGAGCATCAGGGCTGCTGCAAGCACACTTTCTACCCTCTCCCATGACCCACGACCTGTCTCCCAGTTGGCTCCTTCCCTTGGAGCCTCCGTAGTTGGCTCTTTGATGCTCCCTAGGGCTCTGTTCTTTAAACTCCTTCTAGTCTTGACCTTCTGACCCTGGCCTCCCTGGCCTCCCCCTCGCCACTCTCCCTGTGTGCCAGGCAACTGTCAACGCTCAGCTCTGTTTCCGCCGCTCTCTGCCACACAGGTCGGGGCCCTGCCTCCTCCCTGGGGCTTGACCTGGTAAGACAGCCTCTCATCTCCCTGCTGACACCTTCCTCTTAACACAGGGGCTTGCAAACCAATCCACCTTCTGTGAGGGTAGAGACAGAACCTTTTGTGACTTAGCAAGAGATGTCAGTTCTTGGGTTTAATCTGTCTGTATGTTGTATTGGCGCGGTTATCCTCATTTATATAGCTGAGGAAAATGAGGCACCAAGAGGGTGAATAACCTGTCCAAGGCCCCACAGCGAATGGGGCCAGAGCTGTGATTCTAACCCAGGCCAGCCTGGCTCCAGGGCCTCCTCCTGGGCCTCTAGGGTATACGTGAAGACCCCTTCCTCCCTTCCTCCATCGAAGGGCACAGAAACACAGCTTCCCTGTGTAGCTTGTAGGGAAGAGGACAGAGAGGGAGTGTGATGTCTCAGAGCTGAAGAGCCTGTGGGGTCCATGGGCTGCCCCTCCACAGGCACCAGAGGGTCCTGCAGCACCAGTGGGAGGGGGACCTGCCCTTGGCTGCATGGGGCTCCCCCTGGCTGTGGGCTGGGCTCTTGGGGACAGGCTGGGGAGAACACAGGCCAGGTGCATCATTTAGAAAATCACCAAGAAGGCGTGCTCAAGCTACCTTCGGGAGCCACACTGATCAGTCACTGGGCAAAGTTTCTGACTGCGAGACTCTAAACTCCTCAAATCTGTAGTCTCGCTCTTCTCAACCTGCCTCCAATCTGGATGGTTTTTCAATATCTCAGGATCCACGGAGAGAGGTTTTAATAGTTTATTATGATGACCCCTCTCTACTGGCAAGATCTCCAAAGCAGCTCATGTCTCTGAGCCTAGTAAGGCTCAGTCATTGCCGATGGACCCAGCAGGCGGGGCTCACCATGGCCCTAGTTTCACTCAGCAGTTCCCTCGTGCTGGGTCAACTGCTTGCTCCTTTCAGAAAGGAAAGCGCCTGGCATGTGTCAGGCATCTCAGGTGTCTTGAAAAGCTCCAAAGGTGAAACAGAAAACTCTCCCGGTGCGATTTTCCTATTTGATCTTTTGTCTCATGTGTTCCCCTTGGGGATGAACAAGAAATACTTCCCTGAATAATTCATAGTCCCCGAGATGGAAACATGCAGCCTCTTTTTAATAAAAAGGCTGGGACATGGTGGGGATTGTACCTCTTCTAGATGCTTTCAGCAAAAGCACAGAGCTCTGACAAGCTCTTTACAAATTCCTCTTCTAATAGTGAGAAAAAAATTAAAAGCCATGTAGTATTTTTAATCAAACAGACTAACATTTGGATAATATGTAAAATTATTTATAAATCTGTAGGGGGCCACAGAAAACTCACAAAGGGAAGTTGGAAAAAATTAAGTAGCTGTAATTATGGTAAGGTTTGATTTCTTTTTAAAACTGAAAATGACTGTCTTCAGTTTCCTATTTCATGAGCACCTACTAGGAGCCAGGAACTCTGCTAAGATTATTATGTAAATCATTTCATTCTTTCTCACAACATCCCACTGGGGTAGAAGCCCAATTCACCTAAACACAACAAGGCGCCTAAAGTTTAAGTGAAAGTCCGAGCTTCCCCAGGAGTCAGGACCAGGGCTTAGTTCGAGTGCAGATGTAACTCGTAAGCAGACACTCTTTCCACGGGGCCTAATTCCCAGTGCATCAGCATTCTTCTGCTGGAAACCAGCAGTTAGTGCCCAGCCCCTTTCTACATTTTGCAACATTACTATGAGAAATGGCAAGATAATGAAGGCTTTGGGATGCTTCGGGGAACATTTTATTTATTAGTTACAAAACCGCATCCTATTAGTCTTGGACAGACACAGCCTGTCTAGTCAAATGCCTTCATTTTGCAGAAAGGACACTGAGGTGCTGAGAGCCTTTCCTGAGGTTAAAGAGCAAGCAGCTGATGTCGCTGGGACCAGAACTGTGTCCTCAGACTCCCTGTCCAGTGCTCACTCTTCCATATCACACACCACCATCTGGTTATGGGTGCTAAGCCTCCACGGGTGCGGACACGAAGGGCCCTGAGCTTTATAATAAAAGGCTCTTCTTTCCTGCGGTTCATGACATCAGCGATGTCTACTGCTAAAAATGAAACAACAATTCAGAACCAAAGCCCAGCATGCAGGCCCAGGGAACGTGGCACGGCTTTTCACAAGCTCCTCAGACCCTGGTAACTTGTGAGTTTCAATTCAGACCCTCGCAGGAAGATGACAGAGGACTGGTGAGGCAGCTGCACTAACATACGTTCATAACGGACAGAACCCTCCTGAGCGAGCAGTGTCCCCACCTAACTGAAACCGACACGGCCAGGTGGCCAGCTCCAGGGTCTCTCAAGAATGATCCATGGCAAGGGGTGGGGGCAGCAGAGCAACCCCAGGCTTTTGGCCCAGGCTGTAGACAAAGGATGTGCACTCATTGAGCGCCGCCACACCCCTGCGCGGTGCAGACACTGGGGTGACTCATCTGCCTCCCACCTCTCAGGGCAACACGGCCAGACACCCCCGCTGGTAGGATGCTCCCTCCCAGCCAATGGCCTCAGAGACATGCTGGAGTCTCAGGCTCCCTTAAGGCAAGAGAGCCTCCCAGTTTGTAAAGTGTTCTGACTGTCATCCTGAAGTCTCCCCGGGATGTGGAAACCCCCGAAGGTGGCTACTGCAAGCAGCGCAGAGGCTGAGATGACAGTGACAATGCCCCACGGCCACAAGAATGTCTTTATCAAACCCAGAGCCACAGGGTGGCTTAGACTGCTGGCCAGGAGACCACAGCACCTAACAGGATGTCGGGTAGGGCTGCTGAGGCTATGCACAGCCAACTCTGGGGGTGCCATTTGCATAAACTATGGTAGAAACGGTGCCCTCTGGCTTCAGGCCATGTGACAGCCTGGCAAGCTAACTGCATGGGGCCTTTGGAAGCAGAGGAGGGTGGGAGGGTCATGTGCTACCTGCCGCTTCCAAGGGCTGTCCCCATGCCAGAGTAGGGGCCGCCGCCGGGCTCGCGGACTCACCAGTCGCTGCATGCTCTTCACGTGGGTGGGGCTGATGGCTAAGGCCTCTTCATACCACCGCCGCGCCTCGTCCATGCTTCCCCGGAGCTCAGCAATCTGGCCGCGCATGTAGAGGACGTTGTGGGACATTGGGAAGAGGTTGGCAGCTTCTTGGGTACAGGCTGTGGCTTCTGCAGGCTTCCCGATGCCGATATAGACTTCAGCTGTGAGGAGACAGCAATGGCACATGTTTTCCCGGTGCCCCTCTGAGGCCCCGTGAGCAGCCACCACTCTGATGTTCGTGTTCCCTGCACGGGAGTCTGGCGGGGCGCGGAGCCAGCTGATCCCTGCTCCGAGTGGAAACAGCTGCCGCTGACAGTCCCTCCTGCCCGCTCCTATACGGGGACTGGAGTCACTCGTGTTGTGGGCCTTGCAGGGCAGGCATAGGTCACCACCAGGCAAGGAGCAGTGAGGCCTGCCTAGTCCCTGCCCCAACCTCTGAGGGCACCCACCCTTAGGGCCCACCCGGGGCTCCTCAGTGTCTGGACAGAGGCTGGCCCGGTCCAACCCTTGGCTCTGACCCCCATAGAAAAAGGGCCAGAATGAACAAGGGCACAAGCAGACCAGAGGCACCCAGACCCTCAGAGGGCAACGGCTCTGCAGCCTGCAGCCCCATCATACTTCTTGGCATCAGGAGAGTGGGTCAGAGGGCAGAGCCGTTGCCCTCTGAGGGTCTGGGTGCCTCTGGTCTGCTTGTGCCCTTGTTCATTCTGGCCCTGAGGCTTCAGGGACATCTGAATCACCCCCCACCCCTCTCCAGGGCCAGCAGGGCCTGTCGGGGCTCACGGACCCCTTCTCCCACCTGCAGGCCAGACCCTTCCTCAGCACTCTTGTCTTGACCACTGGCGTATCCTGCAGTAAAAGAGGTTTGCACCCCTATCTCCCAGTTATGTGTATGTTTGTATGAATTAATATCTTACATGTCATATGATCCACAACAGCACACAAAATAGAAATGTTAAAAGAACAAAAATAAAAAAAGAAAGTTTAGGCAGGGTGCGGTGGCTTGTGCCTGTAATCCTAGTACTTTGGGAGGCCGAGGCGGGCGGATAGCTTGAGGTCAGGAGTTCGAAACCAGCCTGGCCAACATGGGGAAACCCCGTCTCTACCAAAAATACAAAAAATTAGCCGGGCGTGGTGTTGCACACCTGTAATCCCAACTACTAGGGAGGCTGAGGCAAGAGAATCACTTGAACCTGGGAGGTGGAGGTTGCAGTGAGCCAAGATCATGCCAGCCTGGGTGACAGACTGAAACTCCGTCTCAAAAACAAAACAAAACAAAAAACACCAAACAACAACAACAACGAAAAAAAAAAGAAAGTTTTACTATTTTCTTTGTGCACCTTACCATGTCATCCCCTGGAGCCCACTTTGGAAACTGCCTCAATTATGCAGAGACTCCCCTCCCTGCCTCCTGCCCTGGCCATGAGCCTGTCCTCCACAGCTGCTGCCAGGTTAACCCTGAGGCTAACCTCTGGGGCGGCAGCCACCTGCTCCGAAGCCCTCCTTCCCTGGGGCCTGGGGCTTCCGCGCCTGCCCAACAGGCAGCCAGGCCGAGGCCCTGTGCTCTGATTTTCTGCACCCACCGGAATATGGGCTGTAAGCAACATGAGGGCAGGGATGGTGTCTGTGCTGCTCCCTGCTGCGTCCCCAGGGACTAGAACAGTGCCTGGCACATAGTCAGAGCTCACTGAATCGCTGAATGGATGAAAGGTAACTAACAACAGCAGTAGCTAACACTTATTAAACATGTGCTTTGTACCTAGAGGCCTTCTCAGTTCTCATTTTATCTGCATGGTGATCCAGTAGGTACTATTATTTTATCCCCATTGTCTAAATGAGGAAACTGAGGTGCAGAAAGCGTGAACACCCTGCCCAAGTTCTCAGGGCAAACTGGAGGCAGAGCTGGGATTAGAACCCCAGCCACCTGGCTGGGAGCCTGTGCTTGCAGCCCCCACAGAGAACAGCATCTCTTCTGGCCCAGGGTGACATCCGACTCCTCTGCAGGCCTTGGGAGCTTGGCGCACTGCCCTTATCTGCTTCCTACAGCCTCCCTGAACCCCCGGGCTCTGGCCTTGCTAGTGCTGCTTCTGCACACACAGTGGGTGTCCCTGTCTCCACACTTGTGTCAGTTCTGTGGCCTGTGCCTGTAAAGCCGTCACTCCAGCCTCCTTCAGGGCCCAGATGGATCCCGCCATCCCAGGGAGCTCTCTGACCACCCGCCTCAGCTGAAAGGAAAGCCCAGCCTCTGCAGCTCCTGATAGCAGGGTCCCTGTAAGTATTTTTGTGAGGTCTTGGGTATGCCAGGGATAGCCCTGGCAGGCGCTGGGGCAGATCCATCTTTCTGGCTCCCAGCTTCAGGCCCGGGGGCGGGGAAATGGCTGGTGTGTATCTCATGGCTGTGGTTAGTGGCGATGCTGCTGACCTTTGACCTCAATCAGCCTGGCCGGTCCCTCCCTCGAACACCTCACATTCCTGGTGATGATATTTGTACCAACGACTGACTCCCCAGGCCTTCTCTCCCCAAGAGAAGGCTCTGGAAAAAGCGGGCCTCGCCTGGCCCAGATGCACCCAGTGCCTTCTGTCTGTACTTGTGCCTGCCAGTCCCTCCTTGCCAGAGATGACGGAGCCCAGGGGCTTGTGGAGGGGCATACTGGGTGACTCCTGCAGACACAGAAACTCAGGCAATTCCAGCACCATGCACTGAGCCCTGAAGGTGACCGCCCAGCCACGCCTGCCTCCTGGTCTCAGGAGACTCAACTCAGACGGTAACTCCTGAACTTCTATACTCACAGGGGACTCTATAGGGACAAAGAAGACATTTCTCTGCCCTTTAGTTTGGACCAGGCAAAACCTCTCCCTTCTGGGAGACAAACACCCTCCTAATGACACCATCGGGCTGTCTGATGCCTTTCAGTAACACAGTTCCCTCAACGCCCTCACCAAAGAGTCAAATGTGTGCCCACTGAGGTTTTGGTTCTCGAGTGCGGTGGCAACACAGGGGAGCAGGACAGAGCGTCCCTCTCATTGCACGCCTGGCTCCTGCCTCACTGCCAAGCTGGGAGTGAGTTCACTTCCAAGATCCCAGTCCTGGAGATGCTATAGGCTGGTGAGGCCGCCCAGCCTCTCCCAGTTAGAGCATTATGAACAAAGGCTGACATGGGAGAGCAGGGATGAACATGTCCAGAACAAGAATCAACGTGGAGAAAGCCGTAAATGCCAATAAGACTGTGTGCATGTCATTCCTGCTCTCCAGGGGTCCTCCATGAGACCAAATGTGATTCCAAGTATCTCATTGGTCGCCAAGCCTGCCTAAGCCTCAGGCCTGATGCTCTCGCTCCCTTCACGTGATGGGGAAATGGGAGACACAGACGGAACCAAGTCAGGATCATGACGGTAAGGGAAAGAATCCAGCCCCCATGGCACTTTTCAGTGCTGTGGAAGTTGCTGGAGGAAACCTATGGCTCTGATAAGGCCTGTGACCCTGATGGATGTGACAGCAAAATGCAAGGCCTAGGGTTACTCCCAAATCCCTCCGTTTTCAGCTCAAAAGGAAAGACTGAAGGCACGATGTCCTGCAGTGATTTTCAAACCATTTTCGCCAGTGAAGGCTGTTTCTTCCAAAGGGATCTTACCCCGGGATACAAAAGACTCCTAAGAGTGGGCAGTGTGGCTACCTCTTGTTTGCCCCCCTCTCTCTGCCTCCGAGGCGCCACTGGGAACACTAGGGTTTCCAATTTGCAAGCCACAGTGTCATGAGAACATGGAGGACTTGGTTCTTGGCCCTGCGCCTCGTGTGTGGCCTTGGGCAAGTCAATCACCTTCTCTGGGCCTGTCCACCTGTCAGGTGGGGGGGCCTGTGCCTGGCCCATAGCTCTCCCAGGGCAGTGGCAGGCATCAGACAACACAGGAGTGGCAGGGATCAAGACAAGGCCGTGCCAAGGGATCAACCCTAGGCTGAGCGTTTTCCTGCCACATCCGTCAGGAGCACAGGCCTTATACCAGTGCCATAGGTTTCCTCCAGCAACTTCCATTCACCAGGAAGCCTGGAGCCCAAAGCGAGTCACAAATGGTGAGGGTAAGTAACTCTCAGTCAAGCCTAAGCTCTCTTGGAGACCGCAGGGTGAGGAAGCTGAGGTGCAAAGAGATAACCAGACTCATTTGAGCCCCGCAGCTCTATTTTGCCGGGTCAGAGTATTTGGGGGATCCAGGTCTAGCCTTTCCATTTCATCATGGCCCCTTAAGACAATGACTCTGAATAGCCATTCCCTCTCTAAGAGGAAATTACACTTGCATGGGGCACAACGTCTTAGGCTCCAGGAATGAAGCTTTAGTGGTGGGGTTTCAGACACCAATCAGGTAGTTTGAGATGGAGTTGGAGATAAAAAGGAAAGGATTTCTAAGGTTTCTCACCACCCGTGAGATCACCCCAGGATGTAGCCTTCTTTGCCTAGGCATGTGGCTGGGCCTCTAGGACAGAATGAGGCCACAAGTATTGATTATGAACCTGCACTACTTGAAAAGCCTTCTTTCCTGGGAGTCCATAGCCCAAACAAGGACCACATATTCCTCCCAACCTCCCCAGTAGCAGAGCTGGGGATTTGATCTCCATCTGCCTCCCTCATCTTCACTGGTTGGGAACTCAGGAAGAAAAGAATATCATTTATACTTTCCCAAAGCCCCTCACATAGAAACAGTATGGCTTTCTCGCTAAACTGTAGACAACTCCTAGCCACAGTCATTTCTGTATCCCTCAGCAGAGGATCTACAGGCTGGTCCCCTAGGACACAACTTAGTAGGTGCTCAAGAAAAGTCTGCAGATTACTGAATGCTGGGTGTGGGTCAGAGCAGGGCAGCCATTTCTGTGGCACAGATCAACAAAGACAGGTGAAGGCCAGGGAAGCAACAGCAAATGAAATCTCCCTTTCCTTTCACCAAGGAGTGAATTCAATTTAAAAAAATAAAGGGCCTTGTAAGCTTATTAAGAGATACAAGAACTGGTACCAAAGGAACAGCACCACAGTGAAACGGGCTCTGGGAACTCAACGCCATCAGCTGCCAACAAGAACACACTTCAGCGCAAGGTCAGTGCTCCAGCTGCAGGGCAGGGTCTGGAAGGTCACTCTCTGAAGAGGTTCCAGGGACAGATATTCTGTCCTGGCCGCTGGTGGCTGACTGCCTCTCACCAAAGGCAAGGGGTGTGGATATTTCCTACCTTATTTTGAGAGCTCCATAAGCTCTGAATGTTCTCTTAGGAACCCTTGGTTTGTCCCTGCTACTGGGTTACTATGAAAAATGTTGTGGATAAAATCTCTCCACCGTGTACAAAGCTTATTTGGCATGAACATAACCCAAATGCTTTTGCTTGGCATTTAAAATTCAAAATTAGGGCCCTGCCGCCTTTCCAACCTCCTCTTTTGCCTCAAATGCCTTTCAGCTTCCCTCTGCCCAGGACCCCCCAGAAACCCAGGGCAAGCACTTTTCACCCTTCCATTATTCCTCCACCTGCGTGTGCTCTGGGACACCCCTCGACCTCATCTGCCCTGTCACAGTGAGCCGCAAGTGTGCCAACCCTCCTGCAGGGCTGGGTCAAGCCTGTTCCTTCCTCGCACCCTAACTCTGCCTTGCGCACAGAGGGCTTCCTGGAACGGTTTGCTGAACCAGACTGGAGACGTGATCCTAAAAGGGCTGAGCTACGCCATGAAGGTTTCTCTCTCAAGGTGAAGTGGTGTTCCTGGCTGGGGGACCTGGTGCTAGATGCACCCAGAACCTCACGCAGGTCTAGTTTCCTCATTCATTCATTCATTCATCAAATGCTTGTCAAGCCCCTGTTTCATGTCAGCTGCAAGGGGCTTGCCCTGGGCTTGGCTGTGCAGGGTATGCACAGGCACTGGGCTGAGGAGGCTGACAACCAGCCTGCGCCCCACTGCAGGCTGTATGCCTGGACAGGGCTGCGCCAGCCTGGAGGAATGTAAGGAAGCCCTTTCCTTCTCACAAAGGTGTCCTCCACTAGCCAAGGCTGTTCTCTCTGGGGACTTAGTCTATTCAGAAGGGACATCTTTCGGAAACGCACACAAAGGAACAGTCTAGGCTGGAGGCAGCCCTCAGAACGGCCCCGAGATCTTCTACTTCACCTGCACCTGGCAGAGAAATGTGACGGAAAGGACGCATGGCAGTAGGTACCTCCCGACCTCGCAGCTCAAGCCGGCAGCCTCCCTGACCCCTCCAAACCATGTCCTTTACCCCTGACCCTGCCTCCCTAAAGAGAGATGCTGTGGAGGGCAGAGGGGTCCCACCTGATCGCAGGGTGTCTGCTAGCACAGAGGGTGCTCCTGGAGCCCACCTTCTTTTTCACATAAAAATCAGCACAAGGGCCAAGCAGAAAGGGATCCTGTGTCCTGATGGGTCTCCTGTCACCCTTCCAAGCCCTCAAGGCCTAGAGAGGCCTTCAGCTCTGTCGGCTTTCACTGGACTTAGCCTTAATTCTTTCTTTGTCTGAGAAGGGTTAGCAAGTGGAAGGAGGCAGTGATTTTGTCTTCAAGTGCCGTCCTACCCTGAGCTTCCCTCGGCCAGGCCCCATGCTGGGACCTGAAGTCCCCAAATTGAGCACAGCCCAGGCTCTGGCCTCCTTGAAGGCCCAGCCAAATGTCTTTGCCAGGGTCGGGCTGTGCAACTGCCATTAGTCTCTGAGTCTGCATCTGGCTGTGTCAGTTTGTCGAGAGGGATCCCTTCTCCAGGGGCTCCGTGGCACAGCAGGATGAGCTCCTCCTCCCCTAGCTGCAGCAGTGACAGGCGCTAGCCCTTCCTGGCCTCAGCCCTGCTGTTCTGACTCCTGACCCATCCCCTCGGCTGCCTTGACACATCACTCAGAGAGAAGTCAGAAGCCAGCCAAGTGGACCCCGAGCCTCTTCTGGCCACCAAACCAACAACTCATCTGTGTCCTCTGTTCCATCCACTCTGTGTCTCTTCTGCCTTCGTCGCTGAGAGCCAACCCCTCTGCCTGCGCCCTGGACCCCACAACACTCTTGCTGGAGGAATTCATTTCACCTCCACACATCCCGCGTCTCTTCTGGATGCCGAGGGCCTCATTTTTACCTGATCATCCCTGTGGGCAATCAATGTGCTCCAATGGGCTTCAGCCTCCTCAGTCCCTACGCAGCTCCGCACACCCAACCAACATGCTCCAACGGGTTTCAGCCCCCTTCAAGCCCCAGGCTCCCCATCACATCCCTCATTGCTGCTCCAGAGGGATTCTTCTTGCAAGAACTGTGCACCTTCTGTGCCTCAACTTCCTCACTTGCCATTTGCTCTGCAACCCACACCAGATGGCATCCATCTCCACCACGCCACTAAATCCAGTCTCGTCACCATCACCAACATTCCCATACATCAGGTCCAGCAAATGCTTTTGTCTCTACATTCCCAACCTCTCAGCGGCACTGCCCACCGGCCACATCCTCCTTAAAAATCGTTATTTTAGTAGTTGTTATGTGTTTGCTGTTATGTGGTTGTCCTAACTCTCTTCATTTAATAGAAGACACAGAGGCTCAGTGGGAGTGGGAATAGCTTGCCCAGGTATTACTGCTAGTGTGTGGCGGGGCCAGGGTTGTAACTGATGAGTCAGACCCAGGTTCTCGCCTTCACTGCATGGGCTCCTTCCTGCCCCACTGGCTGCCATGATGCCGTCTGTGCTGCTTTCCTCCCGCCTTGCCGACCACTCCCCTTCAGTTGCTGTGGCTCTTCCTCTGCTCCTCAATCTTTTTTTCTTTTTTCAAGGTGGAGTTTCGCTCTTGTTGCTCAGGCTGGAGTGCAGTGGTGCAATCTCGGCTCACTGCAAGCTCCACCTCCCAGGTTCAAGCGATTCTCCTGCCTCAGCCTCCCGAGTAGCCGGGATTACAGGTGCCTGCCACCACACCTGGCTACTTTTGTATTTTTAGTAGAGATGGGGTTTCACCATTTTGGCCAGGCTAGTCTTGAACTCCTGACCTCAGGTGATTGACCCGCCTCAGCCTTCCAAACTGCTGGGATTACAGGCATGAGCCACTGCACCCGGCTGCTCCCCAAGCTTTAAATGTGGAGGGGCTCAGTCTCAGTCTGGCCCTTTCACTTCTCCACCTACATTCTCTTCTTAGGCCATCTTAGCACCTATCTTAGGCCTTTAAAGGGGGCTTTAAATCCCAACTCTTAAAGGTATGTTTCCAGCCCAGATCTGAAGTGTAGACCGGAACATCCAGCCGCCTGCCTGGCATCCTGACTTCCTTGTCCTCAGGCACCTGACGCTTCCAAGCTCAAGTGGGACTCTGAAGTCTCTGCCTCCCTGACTCCAACTCATCAGTTCTTCCCCAGGCTTCCTCATTGCAGCAAATGGTGTCACCAGTCACCCACAGACTCAAGCCCCACACTCAGGTTTCCTTCCGTATTCCTCCTTTTCCTTCACCCCTCAACATCCAACCTACAACAAGTCCCATCAGTTCTGCCTCAGAAGGCATCTCAGGGTCCCCTCCTCTTCATCTCCATTGAGACCGCAGACCAAGCTGCTGTCCTCCACCACCTGGACCAATGCTCCCAATTTCCTGCTCTGCCGGCGTCCACTTTGACTGCCTTCCATCCATTCTCCACATTGAGCTGGAGTGATTTTTTTTCTGGAGAGGGGCCTTGCTATGTCGCCCAGGCCGGACTCAGGCAATCCTCCCACCTCAGCCTCCTGAGTAGTGCCCAGCTTGGAGTGATCTTTTGAAAGTGGTCCTTTCATGCTCCTGCTTCAAGTCGCTCAGTAGCTTTCCAATGATTTTAGGATTAACTAAAAGATCTTAACATGGCTACCAGGGGTGCTGGCATGACCTGAGCCTGGGCCCTTCTCCTGGCTCCCCTTGGCTGCTTTACTGCTTACTCCTCAGGGTTCATGCCCCAGGGGCCAGTATTCCTCTAACACTCAGAGCTCAGGCTGCCCCCAGGGCTTCCCACATGCTGTTCTATGCCTCCATCGTCCCTGACCTGGTGCTAGTCACTGCTGAGGTCACTGCCCAAGTATGTGCAGGCTCCCTCTGGCTCCCCTGGTTGGGGGAGGCCTTGTGTTATGAGGGGTCGCAGGGGCCTACAGTGCTCCCCCCAGCACTTGGCACAGGGAGTTAAGTGCTTCTGTCATTGTTCTGTTCCACATCTGCAAACGCCATGAAGGCCAGGAGCTGTGTCTGTCTTCATAACCAAAGGACTGCAGTGCCTCGCTCCACTGTGGCAGGTGGAGATGCTGGACGATACTGTGTTGACAACTGAGTGCCTACTGTGGGTTGGAGCTAGGGTTCTGGGGCCACACTGCTTGGGTTTAGATTGTGGCTTTCTAAATCTTTAGCCACGTAACCTTCGGCAAGTGACCTGATAGCTGTGTCTCAGTTTCTTCACCTATGGAATGGAGTGAATACTGGTATTTATACCTCATAAGGTTATTATGAGGACTGAACAAATTAAGACATATTAAAGTCCTTGGAATAGCAACTGACACATCTACAGAGTGTGGTAAACGTTAGCTGGACAGGCTTGACCCTCAGGGACGTCGTGTTCCCTCTCACAGGCGCTCCCTGTACAGTGACTGCACACACCACCTGTCTGGGAACTGTCTTCATCTCGTCACGAACGGGGCAAGGCTACGGGATTACCCCTTTACCCTGCTGATGCAACCTCTGGTGCCTGGGAGGAGTCTGGGCAAAGGGGCCAGGCCAGGCCAGGCCAGGGCCAAGGAATTTGTGAGAGTATTACAGCCTTAAATTTCCAGCAGAAATCAGAAAATCTGATCTTGCACATCTAAGAATAGCCGCTGGTTTCAACCATGAGAGGTGCCAAAGTGAAAGCTGTAATTATTAGTAAGTAACAAGCAGAAATTAACCACCTACCGCAAAGTCATTTTTAGCTGCCGTCCCAAGGTGGAAATTGAAAAATGGGCACCAAGAAGCTGTTTGGTTTGGAAAAGACCCTGGCTCAGTGCTGAAGGGCTGTGGACATGCAGATTTCCAATGCCAGCAGTAAGGTGTGCACTCAAGGAAGATGAGGAATGGCTCCTGAGGAACCATGTCTTGAGGTGCCACATCCCATGCTCTAATGGGGCTCTCCTGACTTCTGCATAGTGAGACTGCAAAGGTGCTCACTTCTATCCAGCCTGGGCTCCCACATTGCAAAAATGGAGAAAATAACCTTTCTCTGACTTTCTTTACAGAATAGTATATAGACAAATGGCACTGGAAGATACCTGGAACTTTTAGGAAAAGAAACCATAAACATGAATAGTTGCTTTCCAAATATCATGGGAGGCACAGATGCCGTAAGAAAAAATTGATAAATTTATTTTAAAAAATGGCAAAAAAGACAAACAAAAACTAAAAAAAAAAAAAAAAAAAAAAAAACAACCCTTGGAAGAAGATGTTTACAGCACCTATTTCAGAGACAAGGCAGATTTCTTTGACACACAATAAATGCTTAGAAATAAAAAGGAAAAGCTCAGTATCTAAGAAGATAAATGGTCAAAAGCTATGGACAGAAAACTGAAATACCATTTTCTACTTGTCAGACTGGAAAGATCAAGGATTCTGAGAATTCACTGTGTTGGCAAGGGCGTGAGAAAGTGGACGTTAGCACATTGTTGACTGGAATGTAAACTGGTACAATTCTGTGGAAGGCAATGGACAAAACTTATCAAAATTAAAGAGTACACACCCTTTCATCCATCAGTTCCACTGTTTAGAGTTTATCTTACAGATAAAAAAAAATACACAGTCAGCCCTCAGTATCCATGGGGAATTGGTTCTGGGACCTCCCTTGAATACCAAAATCCATGGATGTTCTAGTCCCTGATATGAAAGGGTGCAGGATTTGCACCTCCTCCTGGTGTATTTTAAATTATCCTATGCACATCCTCCTGTGTATTTTAAATCATCTCTAGATTACTTAAAATACCTAATACAATGTAAATGCTATTTAAATAGTTCTTATACTGTATTGTTTAGGGAATAATGACAAGAAGACAAAGTTTGTACTTGTTCAGTACAGACAGATTTTTTTCAGATATTTTTAATGCAAGGTTGGTTAAATCCGTGGATGCAGAACCTGAGAATGTAAAGGGTAGACTGTGTATAGGGATACTTATTGAAGCATTATCTGTAATGGCAAAATACTAGAGTGGGGGAGCTCAAACCACATAAGGTAAAACCCGACAGTGCGGTGAAAGCTGTTTTCTTCTAAATTTACCTCTTAAAAGGCTATGTGAAGGTATGATATGATTCTACATCTTGACTCAAGCAAAATCATTGCTTTGAAAGAGTCAATATGGCACAAATTGCCATAATAATCTAAATGTTATCAGCTGAATTTAAGATTCAAATCTAAATGTTAATCAGTAGAGTATTGGTTAAATGATGGTCTAACCATACAGTAGACATACTCTGTAGCTGTGACAAAGTATAAGTCACCTTACAGGTGCTGATGTGCACTGACCTACCAGGTAGCACATTCAGGGGGTGGTGGGGGACAAAGTACAGCATGTGAGATTTCTGGAAGATGCACAGAACCGGTGACAGTGGTTGCCTGTGGCGGGGGTGACTGATGCTCAGGGATAAGAGGGAGCCTTTTCACTTTGTGGCTTTTCAATTGTGTGCCATGGACCTATGGAAGGGAGCACCTATCATACAGAAAGTGGGGACCTGCTATAGAGGCAAGCATCCCTCATCTCCTGGGCCTGTCCCCTTACAAAGCAGCTGGCGGCACAGGTGTCCTATTCACTATCTCCTTGTCGTATACATGCACAGACAAGTGGCCTAGGGACCCTCTGCTACAATAGATTTCTCTGCTGGAAATCCAAGGTCATCTCCGAGTGACCTTTCCTGCAAGCCTCAAATCTGGGTCCACCTCCACTGTGGGCTCCCATCACGAGCTCCCACTGTACTCAGTTCACCAGAAAAAACCACCAGGAGAGAACAGGCCCACAAATGCCACTCAGACACCATGGCTTTGGGTGTCAGGCCTTGATCTAACTAATTTCTTCTAAACCTTACAAAACTTATGGGCTCTGGCAGTATTGTGGGAGCTGATGATGGACACAGGAAACAGAGGTTACCTGGTTTCCATGAACTGCCAAAAAATCGAGTCACATTTATTTTGCCTCTCAGAGCAGTGGAGCTCAAATCACATAAGGTAAAACCTGGCAGTGCAGTGGAAACTGTCTTCTAAATTTTCCTCTTGAAGAACTATGTGAATATATGATACGATTCTAAATCTTGACTCAAGCAAAGTCATTGCTTTGAAACAGTCAATATGGCACAAATTCCAAAAAGATCCTAATTGACTCCATTCATTCATCCTACACGCAATGCTCACCGTATGCATACAGCACAGTCTGCTCAGGGTTTACAGGGTCGACAGTCACTTTCCATAGTTCAATTCCACCACCTTCTAGAATAGTAAAGTCACACCCATTCGCTAGGAAGGAGAACTTGACTCTGTCCTATGGGCCATGCAATGAGAAACGGATCTTGTGTGATTATATTAAAATTCAAGGACAGCTCCAAGAAGGCTGGGCACAGTGCCTCACACCTGTAATCCTAGCACTTTAGGAGGCTGAGGCAGGCGGATCACCTGAGGTCAGGAGTTCGAGACCAAGCCTGGCCAACATGGTGAAACCCTGTCTCTTCTAAAAATACAAAAATCAGTGGAGCATGGTGGCAGGCACCTGTAATCCCAGCTATTTGGGAGGCTGAGGCAGGAGAATTGCTTGAACCCAGCAGGCAGAGGTTGCAGTAAGCTGAGATCACACCGTTGCACTCCAGCCTGGGCCAAAGAGTGAGACTCCAACCCCCCGAAAAAATAAAATGAAAGGATAGCTCCAAGCTGAATCTTAGCCATTAAGTTCTTCAATATTCTAATAATCAGCTACAAAATTTCCTCCCCAACAGTCACGGCAGGCCACGCAAAGTGGGGCAAAGTCTCTGGATAACTGAGTTGGGGGCAGCAAGACACCAGACAGAGCTCTCCTGGAATATGTTGACTTTCAGGTCATTAAGTTTTCTGAGAAACAAGCAAGAGAAGCACCACCTTCGAGGTCAGGGGGGCTAGTTCCACCCTGGAGGGATGGCCTTCAGCCCTTCTAGTGTCTTAGACTTCAGCTCTTCAGAAACCCAACTTTGAGACCAATTTAAAAGGCAACTCTGCCCCTACACCAGCCCCACAAGTTCAGGTTTACCTGGCCTGGACACTAAACCATACTCCTTCCCTTTCTGTTCTCTGTAGTTGTTGTTCATGGGGGTAACTGACTAGGACAGCCATCAGAGTTCTCAGCCAGGAACTGGACTTTTGCATAAGGGAGCTGTGGAGGAGGCGTTACTGCTACTCCTTGGCCCTCAGAGCCAGAATGTCTGGGACCTCTCTAAGAAAGAGGCCAAATGCTGCAGGCATCTGCAGCAGAGAAGAACAACTGCGAATTCATGAATCACCCCTCTTTTGTACTTCTGCTTAGAAGAATATAATTTGTTAATTTACGGTAGTCGTTATGGTGCAATTGAAGATGCCAACACAGAAAAGGCTGACTGATCTGGGCTCTGCGGCATGCCAAGGCCAGGTAAATCCAAACATGTTTTCAATGCGAAGGCCTGCCAGTGGTGTCAAACAGGGTGGAATATCATACGATTAGCCTTGGCAAAAAAGGAGTCAACAGAGGGACAACTGGTGGATAATAAGCACCCTTCTCAGCCAAATGTGGGCTTTCACCACACACTGTAAGAGTCAAGCCTGAGAAGGCCCAGGTAGGGCTATACAGATGAAGTGATGAAACCTGAGGAGGGGAATTACCTTTTATGTTGAAATATAAATATGTAAGTAAATCCACAGCCATTATTTCTTGGAAGCGCAGTGTAGTGGGATTCTCGTTATTAAAATGCCTGCACAGGCCAGGCGCGGTGGCTCACGCCTGTAATCCCAGCAATCTGGGAGGCCAAGGTGGATGGATCACCTGAGGTCAGGAGTTCGAGACCAGCCTGGCCAAGATGGTGAAACCCCGTCTCTACTAAAAACACAAAAATTAGCTGGGCGTGCTGGTGGGCGCCTGTAATTCCAGCTACTTGGGAGGCTGAGGCAGGAGAATCGCTTGAACCTGGGAGGCAGAGGTTGCAGTGAGCCGAGATTGCACCACTGCACTCCAGCCTGGGTGACAGAACAAGACTCCGTCTCAAAAAAAAAAAAAAGCCTGGACACTGCATTTATTTTTGGGCTTTTTAGTGGTGCAGAAGCATCGCTGAGCCAGCAGAGTGCCCTGGGAACTGGGGAAGGGGCACTCATGCCCCGCTTCCAGGCCAGTCTCCAGGTCAGAGGCTGTTGCTGTCTCTCTATGAAATTACGGAGAGAGCCATCAGAGAGGGGCAGAGGAGCATAGGCTCATAGGGGCACCAAACACACAGCCCCTTCCCTGGCTTTATAAAGACATCTGTGTCCTTAACACCTCCTGGCCCTCTCTCAGGGACTCCAAGAATTCACTGTCAAGGTGTGCCAGGCATTGCACTCATCAACCCTGGGAGATGGGTGTTATTCCTAAGCCCATCATACAGAATTGGAAACTGAGGCTGAGTTAAATACTTTAACTCAAATCTACCCAGTTGGTACAGCTATGACTCCAAGTCACTCACAAAGACAGTCTCTACAGCACAGACCCTGCAACCCACATGGCAAACTCCCCAAGAATCCTTAGAGTCAATCCAGAAAACTTTCCTAGATGTCTGCTCTGTGCCAGGGCACCGAGGCAGGGGAGAGGGATTGGGGGATACAGAGTCACTTGTGGTTCCTGAAAAGAAGTAGTAACATTTTGGTGCATGGCTGTGAAGCTTTGATCTCTCCTAATGAGGGGTGTGGGCTAAACAGACAAGCGCCCAGGCTCTGGCACAGCAGCGGGTTGTGGGTACAGGCTCTGGCACAGCAGCGGGTTGTGGGTAGGGCGGAGGGTACCTGCATGGAGCCAGATCTGTGCCAGCGTCATCCAGGGGTGCAGCGGGCCCTGCTTAGGGGCACTGCTCTGCAGAGACGAAGCCACTTCCGACAGTGCCTGCTCCACTCTTGAGGCTGCTACCGATGTGGCATGGACGGAGCCTGTGAGAGGTTTTTGAGAAGACTCTATCAGGAGCGAAAGAACAGACCCAACCAATCAACCCCTTCCCACACAGACAAGCGCGGAACACACACACCCCTTCCCCCATGATGTTTCTAAGATTTGCTGTCCACAAAGAAACGTGGGCAATCACGGCCTGGGGCCTTAGTTTCCATCCTTGGGCTTTAGCTAATCTTTTTGTCAACAAACAGAGCACATGCCCCCTCCAGGAGCTCAGCCTAGCGGTGTGAGTGCTGGCAGATGGGGGGCCAGATACACAGCTGTGATGATACTAGCGTTTAAAAATCAAATAAACGAAGTGCTATAAGGGGACATTACAAAGCGCCCCTGTAAGGGCCTAAACCTAGAAACTTAATTGGGGTGGGGGGAGGAATATACTTGCCTCCTGGGGTAGCATTTGGAGTAGATGTACTGGCCATTCTCAAGACAAACCCAGCAACTTCCCGTTTCATTAGTGCAAGCCTGGCCTTGGAGAGGTGGGCTACACCCTCGGTTTAGAACCATATTCTAAGGCATGACTTAAAAACTGCAGAAAAAAGCACACTTTTGCCCTGTGTATAAGCAGATGTCTATCCTTAAGGCTAGACTAGCAGGGAATGGGATGGAACGGGTTTGTAGCAAAGACTCCTGGGGCTCAGAATATGCACCTGCCTAATTATTCTGTAAAACCTGCTGTCCTGAAAGGCTAAGGAGAGGGGTCAACCAAGCATGTTCACTAGTCAAGGGTTGGGGGAGTGCACAAGTCAAAATGCAAAACTCATTTCTCTTCACGTTGACCTCTCGGAGGATCGGAGACCACCTCCTTAAACAGAGGCTTGCTTCCCATCTCTTTCCAACATTCACTCTTGGAGATGTGGTTTTAGAATCAAGAGCAGGATTCTCTTGATTTCAAGAGAGCAGTTGTTTCAAATTTGAAACTGTTAATATTTCTATTCGCCTGCATCATTCTTAATGATCCATCAAACTTCATCAAAAAGTTTAGTATGGAGATAAACATACCAACATTGAGAGTGGTAACTACCAACTCATCATAAAGTTTAAAATAGTAATAATCTATAAAGAAAAATGCTGACTACAAAATAAATGGAGTTATATTCTTGATAATACAAAATTGTGAGCATAAAAATAATTTCATTTGCGCTTTGGAATGCACCCATCGTCTATAAATTTAAAGAGTATTCATGGCAATAGATGCGCCATCCATATTATGTTTTGATTGCTCCAATATAATGGTAACATGGATGCTTCTAAATGCACCTGAATCCTTTGGTGAGGACTTGGTGGATGGAAATCAGAGCAGGCCGACAGTGCCCACAAGGATGACCAAGAGGACAGCAGCCTCTGGAAAGGTCTAACAAGTCCTGCTGCACAATACGGAACTCAGAGGCTGAGTTAAAAGAGTCTAGTGGCCGGGCGCGGTGGCTCACACCTGTAATCCCAGCACTTTGGGAGGACGAGGCGGGCGGATTAGGAGGTCAGGAGATCGAGACCATCTTGGCTAACACGGTGAAACCCTGTCTCTACTAAAAATACAAAAAATTAGCCAGGCGCGGGGGCAGGTGCCTGTAATCCCAGCTACTCAGGAGGCTGAGGCAGGAGAATGGCGTGAACCCGGGAGGCGGAGTTTGCAGTGAGCAGAGATAGCGCCACTGCAGTCCGGCCTGGGCAAAAGAGCGAGACTCCGTCTCAAAAATAAATAAACAAATAAATAAATAAATAAAAGAGTCTAATTATCCAGGCGTAGTGGGAGGCCAAGGTGGGCGGATCACCTGAGGTCAGGAGTTTGATATCAGCCTGACCAATCTGACCAATATGGAGAAAACCCGCCTCTACTAAAAATACAAAACTTAGCTGGGCATGGTGGCACATGCCCGTAATCCCAGCTACTCGGGAGGCTGAGGAAGGAGAATTGCTTGAACCCAGGAGGCAGAGCTTGCAGTGAGCCGAGGTCGCTCCATTGCACTCCAGCCTGGGCGACAGAGTGAGACTCTGTCTCAAAAAAATAAATAAATACATAAATGAATAAATAATTAAAAAAGAGTCTAATTGATGGTATATGAAGGGGGAACCTAAGAAGTGTGCTAAGAATCTATCCTTGTTTAGACAAAGTATGTCTAACTACTATTTTTTAAAAATCTACATAGCAAAATGATTAAACTGCTGTCAAAATTTCTTATTTGTCACCTTTTTATGGAAAGTAATATTTTGAACTTTGATAACAAGGACTTGATGTAGTTTCCCTGAGATTTTTAGTAGCAATGAAAGTTAAATAAATGAGTAATCTAGAGGCTGTTGTTGCCCTATTCTGCCATTACCAAGTTGGCTACCTTCTCATTGGCTTGAACAGTGGTTCTCAACATTAACTTCACATCAAAATCATTTGGGATTTAAAAAATCATGATGTTATAGCTACATCCCAGACCAACCACATCACTCAGTCTAGGGGTGAGGACTGGCATCTTTGTTAATCACCCCAAGTGATTCCAATGTGCAGCCAAGACTGAGAACCACTCGCTTGGAGAGACCGGAAGCAAATGTTAACGAATATTTGGTCAAAAAAAGCCTGTACACGGGCCAGGCAGCCTGAGCTCTCCTGCTTCCCTGCAGCACAAGGGTCACCTGGGGAACAGAGTTCCAGGAAGATCTTGTTCTCTAGAACAGGGGTTCTTAGACTTTTTGGTCTCAGAATCTCTTCAGACTCTAAAAAAATCATTGAAGACCCTAAAGAGATTGTTTATATGTTATGTCTATTGATATTCACATTAGAAGTAAAAACATGTTTTTTTAACATGTTTTAACAGACATGTTTAAAATATTCACTTACTAATTCATTAAAAATAACAATAATAAATTATTGCTCTGGAAACATTCCATACATTTTCTACCAGTTTGTTCTGTGAATCTTTTGCTACAAGAGTTTGTGACTTTTGGAGGGGCTAATTTTGGTTTTTGGATTAACTGTTTTGTTTGGTCCACAAATAAATAATCAGAACTACTGCCAGTTTCTTCTCTTTGTGATATTTATACACAACTAAATCAATTAATTCCTAGCACAATATATTTTACTATGAATAAGGTCTGGCAGATGATGATGATGATGGCGATGATGATGACAGCAGTGGTGGTTGTCAGTTTTAGAGAACATACCATGTTTCAGGCACTGCAATTGGCACTTTATATGTACTAATCTTTAACCAGAACACAAACACTAGTCTGATTCCAAATCTGTCCTCTAAGTCCAGCTCTGATGCCACCTCCTACAGGAAGGCTGCTGTGAGCCTTCCATTTCTCCCTACAATAAGTGAGACTCTCTGGTCCTTGGTGCTTCTATGTGGTTGTCACTAACAATGCACAGACCACATGTTTTAAAGTTAATGTAACTGTCTCCCTTATTAGACCGTGTGGGTCTAGAAGATGGGAACTACATCCTCAGGATAGGGATTTTCAGGGACTAACAATACCAGGCCCATACTAGGTATTAGGTAAATGAGTGTGCAGGGAATGAATGAGTGCTGTCAATAGACACGTCACTGTCTGAAATTCAGAAGAGGGCGGCCCCCTCTCTGGATGCACGTGTGCTCTACTCTTCCCCTCTAACAACGGCTCAGAGGCCAGAACCTTCACCCACTCAAAGGGCACTTCAGTGCAGTGCTCATCACTTCCAACAATCCAGACTAAAAATGACAGTGGTGAATAGTTCCAATTAAACATGGACGTTTCCCCTAACGTAAAATTAAAATATAGAGAAGGATAACAGGTTTATTAGAAATAATGTTTTTCTTCCTAGTCAATTTCTTGGTACACACATTTCACCAGGGCAGAGAGCCTTCATATTCTGAACCAGGGATAAATGTTAGGGCACTCACATAATAATAGCACATAACTAACAATAGTGAAATTATATAAGTTGGTATCTACTATTCCTGAAAATAACACAACAAATAAAAGTCTTCCATTGAATTAGTATTGGAAGGAGGGGGAAGGAAAAACATCACTTTAATCAGAATGGATACAGCTGGATAAAAAACAAACCAAGCAGGCCAGGCGCGGTGGCTCATGCCTGTAACCCCAGCACCGTGGGAGGCTGAGGCAGGCGGATCACCTGAGGTCAGGAGTTCGAGACCAGCCTGGTCAACATAGTGAAACCCTGTCTCTACTAAAAATACAAAAAGTAGCGGGGCATGGTGGTGCACACCTGTAATCCCAGCTACTCAGGAGGCTGAGGCAGGAGAACTGCTTGAACCCCAGAGGTGGAGGTTGCAGTGAGCTGAGACTGCGCCATTGCACTCCAGCCTGGGCAACAAGAGTGAGATTCCATCTAAAAAAAAAACAAAACAACAACAACAACAAAAACCCTGTACTGTATTTTATTGTTTCATAGAACTGAAATGGTAAGTGACTATACAGACACTGGATTTTGACTTATATAGGTAAACAGCTGGAAACACTGGCTCTAACCAGCACATTTTTAAAGAACCCCTTTCTTTCTCACCACGGCAAACATGTTCCTGCATCGTACATCAGAATGAGAGCACTATTAACTTAAGGTGGAAATGGGCAAACTGAGGCTTGAAAAAGGAATCAGAAGTTAGAATATAGGACATATTTCCAATTTGAAATCCAAGGCTCTGCAGAAATAAGTTTCCAAATAATCAGGTTCAACAGGTAAGCCAGGGAGAGCACCTGGGCCACGGTGCATCTCTCATCTGCCACCCAGCTTCAAGAGGTCCCGCCACTGCCAGAGCCCACAGGACTGTGTGCTGTGCAGTGGCTGCCGTGCTCCGTCTAGGAGACAATGCGCCTCTCCCCGCAGTCACAGGACACAGGGGCTCTGAAAAGCCACTGCAAGACCCACTGTACCGAGGGCTGACGTAGGCAGGTGAGAGCTCGCTCTGAAATCTAGCACAGGTCTGTCGTCAAACGGCCCGAATGGTGCAGGGGCATGTGACGTCCAGGAGCGGAGGCCATCTGCATTTCCACAAGCCAATGGCTTTCCTTGCCCTCCCACCTAGATCCTCAATCGAAAATGTTATCTTGGACACCTGATACAGAGGCAAAGTGCCACCTGAAGAACATTCTGAGCCAGGGTTTCCTTCTAGGCTCCTCTCTCCATCACCATGCATGGGGGTAAGGAGGGGGGAAGGCAGCCGAGGACCTAGAAACTGTGATGGGAAGGCATTTCCTCATGGGCCAAGAGGACCAGGAACCAAGAGGAACCAAGGCCACTGATCTCAGGGCACCATGAGTCCAAGCTCTGAACCCTTCCTGAGGTTTTCTGACCCGTGCTCCTATTGTACACTGAGGGCTGTTGAGAAACCCTGCCTGCCCCAAGTAGGACACCAGGACGGCTAGCTCAAATTGCCTTTGCAGGTGAAGCTTTTCCAAAAATCCTTTTTCCAATGCACATGACACCTATGGTGAATTTCACTTAGACCTCAGCTGTGGCAATCACATGTGAGCCCTCTTCCACCAAAGTCATCATCCAAAGGGATCCCAGCACCAATAATTCTGTTAAGAAAAGGCACAGGCTGGGCGCGGTGGCTCACGCCTGTAATCCCAGCACTTTGGGAGGCTGAGGTGGGTGGATCACTTGAGGTCAGGAGTTTGAGACCAGCCTGGCCAACATGGTGAAACCCTGTCTCTACTAAAAATACAAAAAAAATTAGCTGGGCCTGGTGGCGGGTGCCTGTAATCCCAGCTACTCGGGAGGCTGAGGCAGGAGAATCGGTTGAACCCAGGAGGTGGAGGTTGCAGTGAGCTGAGATGGCAGCATTGCACTCCAGCCTGGGTGACAGAGCGAGATTCTGTCTCAAACAAAAAAAAAAAAAAAAAGAAAAAGACAAAGGAAAAAGCATAACTGATAAATTAAATGGCTTAGTTATGCTTCATATCCCTGTATTTGTCACACGCAAGTGTTGCCGAATAAATAGGATATATTATATTCCAGCTCTCCTTCTAACTATCTGGTGGCCTCAGTTAAGTGGCTGCAGTCTGAAGGACCCCTCGCCTTCCCTCTCCCCTCACAGCACATAGAAGATGAGCTGGATCTCTCTCAGATGGAATCCTGCCCACCCGGTGACTTGGCGAGCATTCCAGTGCCAGGAACGATGGACAGCCACATTACATGACGTGTGAAAAACATCCTCTACCAAAAGATGTCAGCCGACCACCTCACATGAGGCTGGCAGGATTTGGGGCAGCTCCTTGCTTCCCAGCCCTGGAGAACTCACTCCATGCCTCATGAGTGTGAACATGGGGGAACGATGGCACGTGGCCGCACCCCAAGCCCCGTCTCTGTTTGGCACCCACATTCTTTCTGCCTAATGCTGCAGCGGCAGACACCTGCCCTCCCCACATTTTTCTGACAAGTAGCTGAGCCACTGCAGTCGTGGGCATGCAGAAATCACCTGCTGCTAATGAATTTCTGCTGTACCTGTTTTCCCTTGACCCTGAAATGATTCCAAATTCTCTGTCAACTTATTCACAATTAAAACAATAGGAAAAAGCAGCAGTTCCATCTCTTAAAGAACCTGAATATTAAGCAGCAATCTGAATGACTCAGCATTCTGTGAGCTAGCTTTGCTTTAGAATTTTCATTTCTTAACAGGAAAAAAAAAATTCTGTTTCTCAAGATAGGGCTTGGAAATAAATCAGTCCAACACTGCAGACTGCTGGCAGCTCTGTGCCCTTCTGTCTCTGTGTGTCACCTGTGCTTGAAGAACCAGAATGTCCTGGGGGCTGAGGACGGGAGGAGGCGAAGGAGCTAGTGATGACTCTTATTTCTTGAAGGGAGAGGAAGAGGCATGAGTGTCCACTCTCACTTCGGCCCTCAAAGCAGGCATATTTCTCCATACCTTTTAGAAAACATAACTGCTGTCCCCTCATCTCCCTGGTGCCCGGGAGTTAGGACAATTCCCATCTTTGCTGTAGGGTAGTCCTGCTTTCTGAGGAGGCGACTCCAGGTGGTGGCTCCTTGCACCGCGCTGTCACAGCTCTCCTCTCCATCTGCTCCTTCCCTGGGAGCTGCCCTCGTGCCTTGTGTCCCCCAGTGTGACAGCAGGGGCGGGGCCGCTGCCCACCCAGTCCCACCAACCATGAGGGCTCCTGCTGTGGGTTCCTCTGATAAATAAATCACCTTGGTCACCATTCTAGTAGACACTTCCATTTTTCACCAAGTGAAAAAAGGATTAAGACTCATAGCCCCAAGACGGGATCAGTTTCCCACTGACTTTAACAGAATATCAAGCACCGTTTAAACCTGACAGCACATGTCTTGTCCTGAGAGGGCAAAGCTCTTTCCAGGGAAGGACCCCAGTAAGGCAGGGAGGGCCGGGGACATGTCATCACCGGTGGGCATGCGGGGCTAGCGCAGCATGCTGCTGGTGGGTGCTGGCAGGGCCAGGTGGTCACACAGAAAGCATGGAGGGAAGCCGTTCACACGCATGCAGGAAGGTGCCAGCTGTCAGAGCGAGCCGCTGCCGGTGGCTCTGCGCTAGAGACAGTACCTTCTGGAGGACTACATTGGGCAGATGCTTCCATCTCCACCTGAACCCTCCCCGATGCATATTCATGAGGCTGTGTCTTGGGGTGGAGGTGCCTTCTGCCTGGGGAAGGCTCTCTGAGCCTCCAAGTGCCTGACTGCCGGCGTCCTGGGGAAAGCCTCCCAGGTTGGGATGATATTCTAATGCTGGACACACTCCCCAACTTCTACCTGAGTGCCACTTACTGTTGGCTTGTCAGTCTCCTATCATTCCACTCAATCTTGTTTAAAGAAAGATACTACAGAACTAATTAAGGAGAATTATATTAAATTTAGTTTAATTAAAATAGCAAAAAAAGGTTCTGTATTAGAGCTGAATTTTAAAAATTACCACCCCTCAAAAATGGTACAGTCATCACAGAGTGATGTTCCCATATATACCTAGATTTCTTTTAAAGCTACTTTATTCTATTAAGCAGGAACAGAGACTAAAACCTCCTAATTGACTAGTCACTTCCTGATCATGATATACATTCTTGAGTGTTAGAAAATGCAGCTCAATAAAATGCTTGTCATGATGGAAAGAGAAAAACATCACTACTGTCTTGAATTCCTTTCTCACTCTTATTTTATTTTAGAGGTATGTTCTTCATTAACGTGTTTACTCTCTTCTCCCGGTGAATTACTGCTAAAGAGAGCAGCAACTTCACTAGAATCAGTGATAGGAAAAATGGAGCCAAGAACTCAAGTCGTTCTTGGAGAGGGGAATAAAACATCAGCACGGATTTTTCTCCAAAAAAACAACTGCTAGGGCACCTGCAGGGGAGCGCCCGGGTCCTCTAAGAAGTGATGAGCACATGCAGAGAGCCCTGCTGCTTCGCTCCAATCCTGCTCAGCCACCTCCACTCTTCTGGTCCTAGCTGCCCAGGGTGTAACTCAGGGGGAAGGCACCTGACTCGCCCTTAAAACCAGGATCCATGGCTGCCAAATCATAAGGGCGGTGTACATAGAATAACTATGGAATTTACGTTTTTACAGATGAGGAAATGAGGCCCAGGGCGATGTGGCGAGTTGCCGGGTGACTCCAGAGCTGGCCCTTGATGGTGAGAGGAACCTGGCAGGGAAATCTCTTTTATGAAGCACCTAATGTGTGATGACAGCACCAACACATACCTCTTTTCTATTATGGACTGCTTTTAGGCCAGAAATAAAGGCACATCTAGGTTGAGCGGGATTTCAGAGGGTGGAATCAACTCTTAAGGGTGAGGGGCAGTATTTGCCATAAGCTAAAGGCTCAGGTCATTCAAATGCACTGGATCCCCATATCCACCAGCATTTCCCCAAATGCAATCCATGAACACTGATTTCCTAGGGTGGAAAAAACGATTACTTTAGTTTGGGAACACTGGGTCAAAGTGCGGGACTTCTCAGAACATTTAACGTGGTTAAGGTGAACTATGAAGCACTAGGCAGGAGATGGACTGTCGCCCAAATATATTTGACCAAAGAGAATCAGTGGTCTAAGAAACATCCTTTGGCAGATGTGACAAGTCACTAATGACTTAAACACTGCCAAAAGCACTGTTAGGCTGGGCGTGATGGCTCACGCCTGTAATCCCAGCATTTTGGGAGGCGAGGTGGGAGGATCGCTTGAGCCCAGGAGTTGGAAACCAGCCTGGGCAACACAGTGAGGCCTCCTCTCTGCCAAAAATTAAAAAATTAGCTGGGTATGATGGCGTGTGCCTGGTGTCCCAGCTGCTCAAGAGGCCAAGGTGGGAGGCTCACTTGAGCCCTGGGGTTCCAGGCTTCAGTGAGCTGTAATCGTGTCATTGCACTCCAGCCTGATCTACTAAGACCTTGTCTCAAAAAGAAAAAAAAAAAAAAAGCACTGATCCTACATCCAGGGAATTAAGCAATTCCTTTAAATTTTGGTAGATACATTTTTAAGTTTTATGATGTCTGCTTATTTTTAGAAAAATTAACAGTTAGAATTGCTCTCCTATGCAACAATAATGGTTGGATTAATTACAAAAATTTCAAGATCCAACTGGTTCCCTCTACCTAAAATTTACTGGCCACCCGCCTTGGGAAGACGGGGCATCTCATGCTTCCAATCAGTGCCAGGAGTGCTTCTCATCCACCCACTGCACACCCAGAGTTGGCCTTTTTCCCTGCAATGCCTTCTTTTGTAGTCCTTCTCAGATCAATACTGCCTCCTCATATATAAACCCAAGCTGCGCTGAATGCATTAGGATCTCAGGAGGGATGGGCTCCAGGTGGCAGAGTGGGCAGGCAGGTGGCAGAGGGATGTCCACATCATCTCAGCATTCTCAGCACTCAACAACCACAATGCACATTCCGTGGTGGGGGGAGTGTGATTCTGGAGGCCCTCGGAAGGATTAATAGATTGGTAAACTACTTACTAACTGAAAAAAGGGAAGGAAAACCATGAAAGTATGCTTCTGGAGAGTTGCCTTGGAACAACAGATCAAACCAAAAATTAAAACCAAGAAACAAAACATTTGAAAAATCAAAATTAAGACTAAAAAAGCGAACAGGGTTCTAATAACCTTCCAACTGTAAGTCTGGCTGTCTAGAATCATATTTCCATTCAAGAGTGGCACACATTTTTCCACTAACATTTTTTTTTTTTTTAAACAAAAGAAACGCCAACTGGGCATTCCCCTATCCATTGAAATGTTCACCCAGCACATGAAAGCTGACCAATTCATGCAATGTATTTTGTTTCCAGAGCAGGAAATTCCAAAGGGAAGGGAAAAATAATCAAACAAGTGGGTTTTGGGTCTTTCCACACATTAACCCTAATCATGATTCCAATGGTTCGTAGGGTTGGGCTAATTTTCCCTTCTATGAAGTCAAAGTTTTGGAGGGAGAAATTCATACAACTTCAGATCTTGACTATCTGCTTATCCTAACGGAAAAGTTGGGACTTAAAATCATTACAATTTTAATTAAGAAATTCTGCATTTGTCAGTATGTTTTCCCCCCTCTAACTAAATGCTGACTCTGTGGGAGGGAGTGGATTCTCAAGAGCTTCAGTCTTAGTTGAAACACCTGGTTACTGGCTAGACACTCCCTGAGGATGGAAAGATGACTTCAGCTTATTAAGAATAAACAACTGAGCACTGCCCGGGACATACTCCATTCAGCAGAAAGCCCAGTGGGTGCTCATCACCCCAGAAAGTCACTGATTAATCAGACATAAAGTGCCTCCCCTGAAGAGTCGGGACTGCAATCTTCAAAGGCTTACAGGATCACAGGGCTCCCAAGATGCAACATGAAAAATACGGGCAGGTGGGTCTGTTGTGCAGAAAAGAGTGGACAGGGAAGTGGGAACATACCATGTTATTCTAGAATGGGAAGATCCCATTTTCAGACAATAAGCTCATCAAAAGTCAATGTAAAGAATTTTTCTAGAAAAATTGAAGTTGGCAATTGCCAGTAGGCATTGTATTAAGAGAAAATGTCTATTTTAAGAAATGCATGAAAAACAACATACACGGTGTTTAAACAGTATCTTCATCTTCCATTTCATAAAACTGGGATTGCCATTAAAGCAAAGTTCAGAACACTTAATATGCAGATAAGTACGGTCAGCGGGTTTCTCGGCGTGGATGGTTTATTTTGAATGGTAATCTAATTTCTGCCCTGGCTTTGTGTGTGTGAAAGCTGAACACAGCGGGTGAGCCATCAAAAGATGTGCACATTAGAGATAGTGGTTCTTTCTGGCAGCAGTTCCCCTTAAGAGCTTTTGTTCAGCATATAACTGGGCATTTGGAACAAAGATGAGCCCTTATAAATCACAGATATAGAGATTAAATTTTCTAGCAGTGCTGGCAGTGAACATTAAATAAATGAGCAAAAGAAAACAAGGATGGGCTCCCCGGGTCAGATTCATATTTAGGTCCTATTTAAGGGTTTTACCAACCAGTGTTCATTTTCACACAGGGATCTTTCTTGTTGCTGTTCATGGACAGGTTCTGGAACTCCCTAAAGCTGACTTTCAAAATTTCTGTGTTATTTAAAAGCAAGATTAGACTAAAATACTATTCAATTTCTCTGCATAGTTTCACGACACAAACCCTACATTTTCCTTCACTGCAAATGGAAAACAGTTTACAGCACTGTTTCTCAAAATGTGGTCTAAAACCCACTGGCATTGGAATCATAGGGGAGCAATTTATAAATCCAGATTCCCAGGCCCCACCTCAGGCCTAGTGAATATAAAGTTGGGGGTGGGGACCAGGGGATCCGCTGCTTTAAAGGTTTTCTGTGTGGTTTTAACGCATGGTAAAGTTTGAGAACCACATGCTGAAAGGGCTGTGGCCCTGATCTGTAAAATACGGCCTTGATGATTATACACTGGTTGAATTCATTTCTAAATTGAAAACAGGAGTTTTTGCGCAAAATGTCGTAATTTGCCTTTTAATAGGATTTTTATGCATTTATATCAACTCCAGGAAAGCACGGAAGGACCCAAGGATTAGAGGCAATATTCTAGAAAAACTTCTATCCGTTCTGCCCAGAAGGTTTCCTTTACTTTGCAAAGAGGAAGTTGAAGCATGGGCTCCAATGCCTGCAATCTCAGGTTTCCTTCTGCCCCGAACAGCTTTTGGATTTTCAAATGAGCAAGATTTCTCTCTGACAAGTCTGATAAAGTTTCCTCTCCAGCTTATCAGTTAGGAAGATTATCAGAAGGTAAAACACGCAAATGAAGTAGGTCTCACAAGAAAGGAAAAACCATGTTTACAGAGAGAGGGTTCCCGGCGGGGACCTGCGTCACTGAATGAATGAGCTGCAGGGGGCCACACAAAGGTATCGGGTTTGGGAGAATGAAGATGAGAAGACACAAACAGGTGGAGAGGAGATTCGGTTCTTGAAAGAGGAGAGGAGGAGGAGGAGGAATCTGACACTAAAAAAGTGAAAGAGAAAAAAAGGGTGAAGGCAAAAAAAAAACTTTAGAAACACAAAGAAAAAAATAAACTCGCTTTTAATATACTCACATAAGCTGCAAAGAAAATGAGGTCATGTAATACACAATCATTCCTCTACTTGACAATAGAATACAAGTGCTTTTCGAAGAAAACAAATTTGTTTTTCCACTGGTTATTTAGTTGGTCCGCAACACCATGGAATAAAAATAACTCAAGATTTACCTGGGCACAGATTCAGCAGTGTGATCTGCTGAAAATAATACATCTTTAGCCTACAATATCCAGAACATTCTAGAGGAAGCAATTTGCTTTCCAACTGGAAAGGGTTAGGACTTGACTTTACATAGATTTGTTTTTTATGAGAAGCACTTATATACAGTTTACTTGAAAATAAGGTTTTCCAAGGTGCAGACTACTGAGGTGCAACACTATGTCATGGTCCCAGCATTATGACAAGGGGTTGCTAAGCTTTCTGGGGTGGCCTATGGTTGGGGTGTGCTGGTTGGGCACTTTGGGAAAAAAGCCAGTACGGCTGCCTTCATGTCTTACAGCTGGAGAAACACATGGCAACGGGGAGACCACCGCCGCTGCAATTAGAAATTTTCCCAAACAAAGTGGATCAAACTTTCAAGTTAAAATACTTATTTTGCGTTGGATAGGTATTTGTTGATATCTATCAATTATTAAAGATAAATCCCCTTACCCCACATCCTGTTTTAAAGGCAAAGGAATAAAATATTTTTTTTCATTCTCTATTTAAGGAACTACCAACTTATTCCAAAGAAAAGACAATGACTCAGAGCTTCAAAGTAAAGACTGTCACTCTATTTGAGTCCTCTTTCACTGGCTGGGACCTATGAGATGGCAGAGGTGGGAGGAAGGGACGCCCAAGGTGATACCTAAGGGGAAGTCATGTTCTATAAGGGGGGCTATTTTAGTTTGACATGTCTGTTTAATGAAACAAAAGTCCACTCTATTAGCTACAGTGGACTTGGCCAGTTCAAAGCTTATGGACGTGGGTGACTCCTCATATTATTCCACAGCTCTGCATATGGACAATTTCAGAGGTAGGAAACCGTATTCCAGTTAACCAACCACTTCCAAAATCATGAACACTGAGGCTGCACTGTATAAGGACCCAGGATATATAATAATAGTATTGTAGTTATATATTTTTAAGCTCTTATCAGTTACACATATATCCTGAAATTTTAACAGGCAAAATAGGATATTAGGGACTGGCCTTAAAATACTCTAGGAAAAGCAAGTGTGGGACAGGAGAGAGAGATCAAATGAGAATGCTGATTGCTAAAACTCACTGGTGGGTAACGGGAATATTAGTATCTCTGTTCTGGCATATTAGAAATTTTTCCATAATAGAAATTAAAAAACAGAAAAAAAATAAATTTAGTTCTGGGGGAAAACAAAACAGATCCAAGAGGACTTGCGGCCTCACAAAGGAATCTGCCTGCACAGCGGGTGATCCTGGGCCTGTGCCCCAGGGTTGGCAGGATCTCGAAAGTGGAAGTTCACTGTGGCTGTGGCTGTGGCTGTGCACCCTCACGGATGCTAACACTGCAGGGCTCTGCTTGTGTCGGACGCCTGTGCCCTTTAAAGGGGATTTAGAAAAGCAGTTAAGTGTCGGGCATGACGCTGATAAGCTGCCACCCGCCAGGGCTGGGTTCTCCCAGGCCACATTTGATCTCAGGGTCACTTCTGTTTCACTGGGAACCATTCTGACCTCGGATAAGTTCCTTTTCTCTTTGCCTCTATAGCCCAGTCACTTTTCTAGATGAGCAGTGTTGCAGTGGATATTCAAAATCAGCCAGGCTCTTTTAGCACATGAACTAAAAACGGTTCAAAGGCAAAGGGAGGAAAAATGACTGCGGTCATGCTGGATGGATAAGAATCCAGAATGTAAAATCCATGTGTCATGGAATACTATATGGCTGTAAACAAGAATAAGGCAATTCTCCACAGATGGGTATGGAGGCATCTTCAGATACACTGTGAAGTGCAAAATGGCAGGTGCTCAAAAGCATATATAGTGTGTGGTTGTTTATGTAAAGGGGCAGAGGAAAGATATATATGCTTGTTTGCAAGAAAAAATACTGGAAGGGTAAACAAAAAGCTAATAAATACAGTTATTTTTAGGAACAAATAAGATGGATGGGCAGGGTTGGAAGCCAAACTTCCCTACAGCACCTTGTGAATTAGTTTTTAGCTTTTGAATTATGTAAATGTATTTCCTCTTCAAATCAAATCAAGGTGAGGGAATAAACAATCTGTGGGTGGTTCGCAAGGCGGGCTCTCCACACAGGTGTGTGAATGACAGCACCTGCCCCTTCTTGACTGCACCATGAGCTGAACCATATGCAACTGGGCTTTATGAATCAAGATGGAGGCATTTTTCCCCATTTTTAGGCAAGCCTTCCCAATGTGTAAGTTTCTTTGATTTACACTGTCATTTCAGAATATTTTACCCTCGTTTACAAATATGATAAGGCCTCCTAAAATGGCCTTCCATTTTTCTGATTCCCTGGTCTCTTGGTTAAATTGTTGGTGTGCAAATCAGTATTTTGCAGCTGCCTGGTTGGGTCAGGGGTGGTGTAGGGCTGGTGGCAGGAGTCTCAGAGGGACTCGCGTGGATGACTCAACAATGAAACTGTCTGTGGCAGTGCCTGGGAGGCTGTGGCTTCCCTGTTGTTGAGGAAGGGCATAGGAGCCCGCGGTCCTGACTCCAAACACCTAGGCTCTCTGGAAGTGAATGGTGGCCCACCCGAGAGACTGGCTGCATCAGTACCACTAAGCAGAGGGGGAGGAGGAAGACCCGGGGGCCAGGCCCAACCCAGGGCAGTGACACCGCAGACTGTGTCACACAGGCACATCTTCCCTAAACACCATGGCATCTGAGAAAGCTGAATCTGAAGAGGGAGACTCTCAAGCACTCTAGGAAAAATGTCCCAACGGGCAATGGGATGAATGAATAACAAGGACCTCATTTATTTTCTGACACTATCTGTTCTCAATGTGATGTGGCTTTAAAGTCTTGGGACCTCCAGGGAAATTAAGGTCCAGGCCAGCTGGAAGGAAAGGGGGTCTGAATTTAGTGTGGCTGTTCTCACAGGATACTTAGGAGGGAGAAAAGTGGGGAGACGGCGCTGGGTAGCCACAGCAGCTGTTTTGAATCAGCTGAAATTGCTGCTGGTGCTATAGTGAGTTTCACTTCCTTCTCTTCCCCATGTCCGAGCCTCACCTTGCAGTGGCTAGTCCTGACAGCCTGACCTCTTTCCTACAATGACGGGGCCTAAACAGGTCCCTCGGCAGGAGCTGGGATGATGCAGAACTCTGCTGTGCTATTCCAGCCAGGGTCTCTGCCTGGTGTGCAGTCTAAGTCCACCAATGACTGCTGAACTGTTTGGAGAGTGGTCAGGCCACTCCAGGGGGTGAGTTTCTCCATGGCTCAGTCCACATTTTAAGCAGCAGCTGCAAGCCAGATTAAACTGCACCAATTTACGATTTGTGCCGCTTCCAGTGCCCAAAAATCTTTTTACCCAGGAGCTGCAGGACCTTTGGATCTGATTTCTCAAGCTGACTTTAAATTTGGTACAAGGGAGCCTAGGGCAGAAATGCAGTCTGCAAGGCAGCTGTTGGGGTGGGCCAGGCTTGAACATCACATCTGGCTCCCAAAGGCCCTATCCCTTTTAGCCCACCTGTATAGGTTTTTCCCAGGACAAGCCCTGGCAGTGCAAGACTCAGAGCTGCTCTCAGGCTTTCTTTGGAAAGGTTCTGGCAGAGCTGGGATGTGGCACAAGGACAAGAAAATAACCTCGTGGTCCCTGTCATGCAGCCAGCCCATAAAAGACCAGGCATACCCAGATAGAGATTAAGTTGTACACGGTCCCCTGTGGGTGGGGGAGAAGGAACAGGAGCAGGTTCCAAATGATGCTCTAGAATGATTTTTGAGGCTCAAAGAAGAGCAAATTTATATGTTTTGTGGGTCTGTCGAGTCACCCAGATTACAACTGAATCATTGGTATGGGTTGAGCATCCCTAATCTGAAAACCCAAAATCTGAAATGTTCTAAAATCGAGATGTTTCTGAGTGTTAATACAACACAAGCGGAAAATTCCACACCTGATTTCATGTGATGGGCCGCAGTCAAAATGCAGTCAAAACTTTGTCTCATGAACAAAATTCTTTAAAATATTGTATAAAGTTGCCTAAATTTAGGCTGTGTGTATAGGTGTATATGAAACAGAAATGGACTTTGTGTTTAGACTTGGGTCCAATCCCAGGATATCTCATTATGTTTATGCAAATATTCCCAAACCCAACACACTTCTGGTCCCGGGCATTTCGGGTAAGGGACACTTCACCTGTGTCCCCGCTGTGGGGTCTACTCCCCTGTACTTAGGTGGACTCACTCCCCTGTACTTAGGCAAATGTGGAACACACACACGACGAGGTGTGCAGATTTGCTCATAGGCAGGAAGTGCCTCGGGCTTCCACATGGGGACAGTGGAACCCACCTGCCACCCTACGGGGTCTTGTGCTGGGTGTATGTGTGTTTATATGTGCAACTGATTAGAAAGTGAACCTTGCTTTCAGCAAGGTCTGAAACCCAAAGAGAGAGGGAGACACAGGGAAGCAGAGGGGAAACCTGATGGGGACAGAAACCACCTCATTTTAGTTTCAAATTTTAAGTTCTAAGAGCAAAGGGGGAAATAGATTTCAAAGAAAGCATTGGGCTGGGCAAATCATATGACCGTCCCCACTGTGAAGAAACACTTGAGAAAGACACTGGAGCAATGCACCTCGGTTGAGTGTTTAAACTATTTGTGCAAGAAATTTTTCCAACCCCAACCCGATCAGTCTCATCCCATGTCACTCGGTCCCAGGCCCCCACATTCTCCATTACACCATTTCGTCCCCTCTGGCTTTTTATTCTCACCTGTCTCGGGATCGCTGAAGTCTGGCAAAGTAATTGTATTAAGCTGTCGTCTGTCAGCAATGGTTCTATCTAAGAGGCTGCTCCCACGTCCAGAATCACTGCAAAACACAGCTACAAATGTCAGTCACCTGCAAAGTGGGAGGAGGGAAGGAAAGAGAGGCAACCAATACTGACTCCTGAAGGCCAATGAATACTTTCTGTGCATTTTTTACGTTCTTCAGCATCTTTCTTATGAAGGAGGCATCCTGCTTCCTGGCTTGGCCTGGGCTGTGATTCCTTTCAGTGTTCACTATCACAAACAGGGCATAAACCACACCCACAGACCCTGGCTAATTTTGGCCTCTTTTATGTCATTAGAAGACACAAAAATGAAAACTTGAAGCTTCATTTTCCATCCACCTTACAAGGGGAAACCGACTGGCATTAGCAACCTTAGAAAGTGAAGTCTTAGCAAGTGAGTCCATGAACACGCCATCCATGAAGAGTTGTCTTCATGAACCAATGCTCCACACCTGCGCTTCTAAAACCCAGGCTGCACGGGAAAATCACCCAGGACATCTCTAAACAACAGACGCCTAGGTCCCACTGTGAACCGAACAAATCAAAACTCCTGGGCTGATCGACATTTTTCACAGCTCCTCAGATGGTTCTAAGGTGCAGCTGCTGGATTCAAGAACCCCTGACCCCCTTTTCTGAGTGTGATCACAGTCATGCACTCATTCTGGGGTCCCCAGAATGTAGGCCTTTGTGCTACATCGTGTGGTTAACTTTCCTGCTGGTGTACGAGCCCTGTCTAGTGTTCCCAAGCTGGAGAAAGCTGGCTGATAGGGACACACAGGGACTGGGAGAGAACATGGCAGGGTTTTGGTGGCAGCCTCCATACCACCACTCCTACCAGCTTCCTGCACTGCCCATCTCTACTGAGTCCCCTCTCTAGCTTGTGCCTATAAAACAGGCTTGGCACTGTTCACCCGGTAAAGCCACACGGAAACCACAGCGGGCCTAACAGGGAGAGAAACAGTTAAGGGATCTCATCTAACATGGATTTCTTTTTTAAATTCTAGGAGGCTTGTAGGTAAACACTATTGCTTTATTCCTGTATCGTGATATTCTATCAAAGCAGCTCCAAAAAGAATCACGTCTGTCTCTTGAGGTTTGAATCTTCAATGCTTTTCTTTGAATCTATTTTCTTTTCCAATCTGGGGGCTTTAAGAGTGATTTTTTGTTGTGAAGAAGTTCAGATTCTACAATAAGGAGACACAATTTCCTTCCTTTATGCAGCTGTTGCTAAAGCAGTACAAACAAGATTTGGCATGAAACTTAATACAGTTTACAGGCTGCAATTTCCATGTCCAGCGATTTCTCTAACTACATTAGAGAAATCCACAGGAAGCAGAAGAAAACTTCCTTCAGGACAGACTATTTGTCAGCCTATACTTATTACATCATCCCAGACATGTTTTTTGGAAACTGCTCTTTCAATTGTTTCCATAACTGAGAAACAATACATGTCTGTGAACAGAAGACAACATAAAAGTACATGCAAATTTTCACTCATCACAACACTGAATATTTCTGGCGCAGGTCTGTCCAGGTAGCATTTTTCACATAAATACTACTAAGTACAAATTATCTGAATATTGCAATGCCCCTCCACTTAGGAGTTTTTCAGAAGATTTATCTCAAAATACAGTGAAACGATGACATATTATTCACCACCTTGGGGATTCCAAGACACACGATGAGGTATCGGCATTGCAAAGGAAGGATTTGCCTGGGTTTCTGGTGGTCCAAATCTGAGGTTTGTTTCAGACATTCTCATCTTCCAGGCCTCTCATCTCACCATGTTTTGGTGCTGTCACTAATGAGGAGGTCACTTTGGGCAAGACAGCTTTCCCTGTGCCTCACTGACTTCCCTGATCAGATGAAGATAAGGATTGTTGTCCTACACAGAACTGTGTGAGGATGACGTAAGGTCACATAGATGGAGCACTCTGAAGACTTACAACTTCTAGGTACATGCCAGGTGTGTATAAAACCACATACCTACAACACACATCTGAGGTTAATATGGCCAGCCAATTCCTATAGCCAACTTATCCCTAGGCTTCTGGTGCAATTGTAGGAGGTATGGGGAAGCTGAGTTAAAATGTTAGAAACCCCAAACAAACCATCATCTGAATTTTGAACCTCACCCCCTGACAATGGCACAGGATCCACGTTCCCTCCACCAGCTGGGAAACAGTGTTCAGTTACATCCTTAGTGTGTCTGCCTTACTTCCTTTGGAAAACAGTGTGTACGCAACAATCAACTATTCAACATAGAGATGCTTTTGTTTCCACATTCAATGTTTTCTCTCTAAAAATATTAGGGCTGGGCACAATGGTTCATGTCTGTCATCTCAGCACTTTGGGAGGCTGAGGCAGGAGGATAGCTTGAGCTCAGGAGTTCAAGATCAGCCTGGGCAACATAGCAAGACTTCATCTTTATTAAAATAAACAAATTAGCCAGGCTTGGCAGCATGCACCTGTGACCCCAGCTACCTGAGAGGCTGAGGCAAGAGGATGGCTTGAGCCTGGGAGACAGACTGTAGTGAGCTATGATCATGCCACGGCACTCCAGCCTGGGCGACAGAGCAAGACTGTCTCAAAAAAAAAAATTAAAAATAATTAGGTATTTGTGACCGATTGAGAATTTTACTGGATGCTTGAAGCAATTTTTAGTTCTTCATTTACATGGTATAGAGTCTTTACCAATCAAGATTTACATTTGACTCCTAGAATACAGGACAAGGGGCAAGGAGAGGCCTTGAGCAACCCTGAGTCTCCCTAACTTGCTCACTCTGGACAGTCTCTCAGGCAAGCTGGAAAGTCACCTTCCTCTCTCCCTCTGGGACACATCTGCTCAAGCACTTCTGTGAACCACCCATTTCCTCCTCATAGCCCAGTCACCTCACCTCTTCTCTGCCGGGCCCTTAGGCTGCCAGGAGCACTTCCCAAGGAGGGAGGCAGGAAGGGAGAGAAAACCATTCCTGGTGAGTGTTGTAGTAGAGCGAAAGGAAACTGGAAGGACCCCAGATCCATGGTATGTAAGCGGGAGATGCCCACATGCGTAGATGCGCACATGCAGGGACTTCTATTCCCTATTATCACTGAATTGTCATGAGAGTTAAAGTTATACCGGCTATTAGAAGCCTCTCTTGGAAATCCTCTATCTTCCACAGAGGTTAAACACGAGAGGCCTGGTGGTGGTGGGGCGGGCTTGGAGTCAGAACCCTGGAGCTCTTGTCTCAGCTGAGCCTCTTCCCAGCTCCTGGAATAGTGCCTGGCACACAGTAAATATTGCACCTAAAAGAAGGGCCTCGGCTAGGAAACCAGAACAGGGGCAGATGAGAGAGGAACTTCTGTTTTTCTCCAGGTCTCTTAGGCCTGGATGATAAGAGTCAAGGTAAGCTCCCAATATCCCGGAGCCTCAATTGTCTCATCAGTAAAATGGGTATGAGATCACACGACCTTGGCCCATTTTATGGAGCTGCTTCAAAGATAGAATGAGGACATGCTTTATAAAAAGAAAAGCTCCTCCCAAATGCTGGTGACTGTAAGGATGAAATGGGATCTCTGACTCCTAACTGAGGTTAGAGCAAAGAAATGTGAATGTGAGTATGTGTGTGTTTAAATGCTGTTTGTTGGCAAGTAACTGAAACAGGACTTTGAATCACCTGGAGATGTCACCTCATGGGTACATGATGGAGATGGGTCTAGTAGCAGTGACAAGAGGGGGAAAGAATTGGTTAACAATAAAAAATGAAAAGAAACTGGTTGTCAGCTCAAGAGAGGCAGCATGCCAGTGTGGAGAGAGCTTTGATGTTAGGCCTGGGGCTGAATCACTGTCCTGCTACATATTCAATTGGAAAAACTTGGGCAAGTTATTTAGCCACTTTTAGCTTCAATTTTATTTTCTGTAAAATGGAAGTAACGGTAGCTATCTTGCAAGGCTAATGTAGGGATTGAAGATAACACATCAGTGGCCTAGTACAGTGCTGGCATGGAGAAGTTTCAATAAACGTGATTATTACCATCCCTGGCTGAAATGCTGTGAGATTCAGTTCAGGGAGCCTGCTGGGACCTTCTGGTGAGATTCTGGTCAGAATTCACACTGTCTTGAGTGGCTGGGTCAATATGCACAAGGACTGAGGGAGCCTTACACTTCACCCAGAGACAGAAGACAAAGCATGAGACAGATTTCTATCCTAAATGCAAGCAAAACTGCAGACCGAGAGAAATAGAATCCAGGCTTCTGAAATGACAAACACCTCGCCAAATGTAAGAGAATGCCACCCACCATTTTGCTCACAGCAAGAGACGCATCTCCAACTGCAGGTGGAACACTATTTGCAAGTTTTCCAACGCTCAGTTTAGTGACTAGCTCAGTGTAATTTTTTTCCCCCTTTAAGCAAAAATCGAGAAGAGGGAACGGGTTGCTGAGAATATGAAGCTAGGGTCTATTCTCAATTTGGCCACTCACTCCCTGCTACTGCCCACGTCTTCCTCATCTTACTGCCCTGGAGGCCTGTGCAGAGCCTGGGGTGGATCTGGAAGGGGGTGGGAAGACTGGGAAACTGGCAGATAGAGCAGGGGGCCCATTACAACCCAGCATGCTCAGAAGCAAGGAAGCCAGGAAGTCAGCACAGACCAGCTCCGGGGAGAAGCCAAATGCTGTCTGCCAAAATGCTTTCTGCTCAGTTTTCATTTTATTTTAAAGAAGCCATGATTCTTAGGCGCTTGTTCATGTGGTTCCACCTTCCTCTAAAACACTGTATGCCCTGATCCCAGCCTCTAGGCTGCTGGAGCCACTGCGGCCCCACTCCGGAGTGTTGCAAGGTGTGCTGTCCCCTGAAAGACACAGCCCTTCCTTCAGGCTTTATGCTGTTGCCAGGGTCACCTCTTACCGAGCAGGCTGGTGGGGATGACTACATTTACATAATGATAAGGGCTACAGGAGAAACATTTATTTCTATCCCAGAGAAAATCAAGTTAAAAAGCCAGACAGGATGCTCCTTAATAAGGGCTGCTCAATTCACCACTCCTCCCTCAAGGCTTTGCGGGGAGCTGGAGGGGGAATTCTGAGTGACCACTGGGGCCTCTACCGCCCACCCCATCCGCCAGTCCCCACCAGACACTGCCTGTAGCCAGGGTCCTCCCCACTCTGGCCCTGAAGGAACCTTCAGGAAACGGAGGAAGTATGGACACAGCCCAGGCATTTGGTTAAGTATTTTTAAAAAGCTTTCCAATTCTGCTATTTTTTTCTCCTCACATTCAATATTCTTGGTTGCTAAGTGGGAGGGAATGTGGGGAGGTGGGAGAGGTGTGGGGAACTGAGGGGAAATTGGCAACACGAAGCTGATGGGTTTATTTTTTCATTTCTAAAGGGGGTACAGGCAAAGGAAAGCGCTCCGGCGCCGAGGCAACCTGCCTGGGCAGCATCTCCTGCTAGCTGGTTCGGAGGCAGACTCCCCCAAATCCTGAAGATTTCATAGGCCAGGAGTGGGGGCTTTCAGGGGAGATAAATATGGACAGTTTCTATTTTTGCTTCCAGACTTAGAAATGTAGAATTTTAAAAAAATTAAAATGATCTTTATTTTGAGAACATATCCACAAAAGGGAAGAGGCCAGTCTCATGATTACCTTTCACCAAGCGAAGGGCGGGTGCGCCCAGCAGCACAGCGCCGCGCCGCCGTTCCTGTGCTTGGGAAGGGGACTTCCAGCTGGGGGGGAGGTGGGGGCTGGGGCTGCCTGGCGGTGGGCAGGGCAGGGGCTGGACAGCACATGGCTTTCCAGGCAGAGCTTTCTTCCTTCCAGGTGCACTGCCCGCAGGGCCTGGGGTCACGGGTCTGTCTATCAGTTTCCAGGGGGTCCATCCCCTTAACAGGGCCCTGACTTTGAACATTTTTTTTTTAACTGCAGAAACATTTGTAAAACAATCTCACAGGGAACCCCATCTCTGTTCTGCTGCCTCCGTAGCCCTCCCTCCCTGCTGGTCTCTGCAGACCACGGCCACCAGCCCACTGCCCGCCTCACCCTTCGTACTCATTTACATTTTAGGTGACATATTTTTAGGCCCCTGACTCTTAAAAGCATGATATCAGCTGACCAGACACCTTGCTAGGAAAGTAAAAAATACTCTGAGTATTGGAGCAGTTGTGTGAATTCACTTGAATCATTACATCCCTTCTCATTAAATGACTTCACTTAGTAATCTAAACATATGCAAGGGAAAACTGTGCAAGACTTGGAAATGGGCAAATAGGTGGGTGTCTGTCCGTGGAATGCTGGGGGTTGACCAGCAGACCTTCCCCAGGTTATCTGACTCTAAAGGGCAGGCACCGTTGACTCACTTCCCATTGACGGAGCTACTTTACAGCTCTGTAGGGGTAGAAATTAACCCGCGGAAAACTGATAATAAAGCAAGTGAATTTTGTTTGGGGGAGAGACAACTGATGTCACCCTGCAGTAAAGAACCCCAAACGATATCTTTCATCATCTTATAGGATGTTGTTTTTGTATCTACTTGCAAATCATTTCAGCATTCCTGCCTATGAGTATCTGTTCTTCAAACTCTTCTGTGAATAGGTCTTAACATTTTCCTGGTTCCTGCATTAGTTAATAAGGTAAATAAAATCTTTGACATGTGTTTGATAGTCGTATGCATCATGATTTTAACTTTTTCACAGTGATATTTTATGCCAATAGCCACTTCTCTTCTTAGTAGCATGCGGCCTGATGTCTGTGCAGGTCTTTTAAATATTACTGCAGGAACCCCATCTGGACCACATAAATGACTGGTCTATACATAAATTACCAGAAAGATAAGACTGGTCAAAGGAGTTAGGTAAACGGGTGTTAGAGAGAAACTGGATAGAGATCCATTGTGAACTGAGTCCAGTGGGTCACTATGGCAGTGAAAGCAAAAGAAACCCAGGATCTGGAGGCTTCATCAGCCACTGGGAAAACAGCCCCTTAAACATGGAGTGTGAAGCTCCACTGCTATCATCTGCCACTTGTGGGGGCCTGGAGGTGCACAGGGGTGACAGAGTTAATGCCTGCTAAATGCCAATCAGAGAAGGCACTGATAGGCAGGGACCCATGCAAAAGCCACGCAAAGCAGGCCCTGCTGGCCTCTTACCTGGGGTTGGTGAGGTTGTAGCAGGATTTCCATATCTGCAGCATGTGCTTACAAGTCAGCAGTGCCTCGTCCGGGCCTCGGCAGAGTGACTGCAACTTCACTTTGGAAAACAGTAGTCTGCAGTGGGGAGACAAAGGGAGAAAACACCACGGCTCAAGCCACAGAGTCCCCATCCCAACAAGACAAGTGGTGGGCTTAGACCCAGAAGCAACTGTACTCATTTCAGAAAGGGAACGTCCACATGTGTGGTCCAAGGAAAGCGGGATTCCAGAACTCCTGGCTCAAGGTGTTGCTTTGCATAAGTCTCACCACTAACGCAAATGCAAGCACGATGTGACTATTTGTGGTCAGGCTGAAAGCATTAGAGTGGGCAATTTTATTCAGAACACAGGGAATTTATTAAAAGCATGCTTTTTAGAACCAAACCAATTTATTTGTGAAACCTCAAAAACTCATTAAAAGCGAACCTTGGTTTATTTACAGAATTACACAGGAGATTTGACTCAGTTGATATAAATATCTACAGATAACCCTCCACAATGATGCTCACCGTCGTGTGAGCTTCGAAAGCCTGAACGGAAGTCCCATGAAGAAGGGCAGCCTCCGGCATAGGCCCTCAGCTCCTGCGTCTTCCCATTCCTGCTACTGAGGGCCTAGGGCTCGTTCCGCAATCACCTAGGTCTCTCTTCTGTATTTTTGTTACCATCAACTGCTCCACCCTCCATCCAGACCTTCTGGGCACTAAGCTCAGAATGTTCTCTCTTTCGTGTCCCCACAGGGTAATGCCATTTCCAGATTCTACTTATGTTTCTCTGCCGACATCAGCCTAGGTACCTGTAGACATCAGCTCTCCTGGCCCCTGGACTTGTCACCACTATCCTAGTAAAAGTCCCAGTATGAGCCCAGCTTCCTTCCTGGTGTTCTTCCTGTCCCCTGACTTACCCGCTCTCACACATCTTATTATAAAGATCTCCAAAAATCATTCTTTTCCCCAAGACGGAGTCTTGCTCTGTCACCCAGGCTAGAGTGCAGTGGCACGGTCTTGGCTCACTGCAACCTCTACCTCCTAGGTTCAAGTGATTCTCCTGCCTCAGCCTCCTGAGTAGCTGGGATTACAGGCATCCACCACCATGTCCGGCTAATTTTTGTATTTTTAGTAGAGGTGGGGTTTCACCATGTTGGCTAGACTGGTCTTGAGCTCCTGACCTCGTGATCCTCCCAAAGTGCTGGGATTATAGGCATGAGCCACCGCTCCCAGCCCCCAAAAATCATTTTTGTTCTCACCTCGAGAAATTACAATGATCCCTTACTTATACTGTCTGTAATAATAAGTCAAAATTCTGTATCTCATTGTTTAAGGCACTCCACCAACTAGCCACTCTTCTTTCACTGTCTCATCCGATTGGATTGGACCCCTTACTTCTGCCAATGTAATTCATAGGCCAAATGCTACTTTTCTGGCACAACTCTATGGCTACACATGCCACGTCCCCAACTTTAACTTCTACTCATGCACATCTTTCTTTAATTCTTCCCAAACCCAGCCAAAACCCCACTTAAATAAGTAAGTCTTCAAGTTTTAACCCCTTATCTTCTCTACTCAGTATGTGCCATATTAGCTGGCGTTTGTTGTTAATAATAAAAAGAAGAAAAAGAGAGGGAGGAGCTCCTGCTGACCGAAGGCATCCCACGTGCCAGGCCTTGTGTTTGGCACTTCACACGCTGTCAATGTCCTTGGAAGAAGCTGTCAAGGCAGGTGGTGTCTAACACTCTTCAACAGATATGGAAACTGAAGCTCTGGTGCCCTTTGGTTGTTTTCTGGATGTGATTTTCTTCCTGAGGACAAGAGCCCTGACATCTCTCTCTGCCTCTCTGTAGCCTCACCTCCAGTTCCAAGAATTGTGCTCTGAGTTTGATGGGCCTTAAATCAGCATTTACTCACCGACTACTTTTTCTATAAAGCAAGGCGTTTTAGAGATTTCAGTTAGACATCCAGGAGAATTCCTTCACCCTGCATGATGTGATGTCCTCATTCAAAGGTACCTTAGAGGAGGAAAGTCTCTTTTTCATGTGTGAGAGGTGGAATGAAAGTGGTCCTAACCCATCACTGCCCAAGCTCAGGATGGGTTCACACCAAGCGCCCCCAGCGACCCCTCCAAATGGAACACAGGAAGTCCAGGGCGGTGTGGTGCTCCCAGTGGGGCCACGGCTGTGGCCTCCCCATGCCTGGGTTTGCAGAAGCCTGGAATGATGGCCAGGGCTGCGGCCTCCCCATGCCTGGGTTTGCAGAAGCCTGGAATGATGGGACGAGGGCCAGGTAAAGGGAGGGATGTAGTCCCTGATCTACAAGCAGGTGAGCATAAAGAGTGAGGCTAGATGTGAGAATAGGGCTCAGCTTCTGCTCAAAAACATCCCAAGAAGCGGAAATGCTTTGGAAGCCTTACCAAGACTGCCTAAATGGGATGGCAGCCGCTCAGGGTGCCTCTGTGGGGATTAAAGACACCAGAAGCTGGCTCCTGCTGAAGCCTGCCCAAGTCCAGAACAAGAGGGGAGTACTTTTCCACCAGAATCTCCCACCAAACAGGGGTCAACTGGGAGAGTTGACAAAGGAAGGAGAAGCTGCCAAACAGGTCACCATTGGGTAGAGAGGGTGGTAAGGCGTGATTGCCAAGCAATTGCGGCAAGGGGAGGCCCCACGGAGGACTGTGGGGAGGTCCAGGAAGCGGTGCACGTGCTGCACAGGCTGGAGCTCTCTGGGGGCCATGCCAAGAACCCCCCTCCAATGGCGCCTGCCCCCAGAGGAGGTTCCTGCCCCACAGAGGGCAGTGGGGTGCCTCTAACAGCAATGAACTGTGGTTCCTTTAACTGTACCCAAAGGACAGAATGCCAGAGTGCGTCTCTAAGCCTCAGCTTGGGGGAACAGTTTTGAGCAAGCCTTCTTGGCTGGAAAAAGAACTTCTAATTAACATAAAATAACAGCTTTCAAACACTTGACTCAGGATATGGAATTGAAAAGGTGTGGGCTTGGATTTCAGAGAACCAGACAGGAAGAACAATGGTAGAGTGGCTGAGCACAAACGATGGAGAAAAGCACTTGGAAGACCTCTCAAGAGGAATAGCATGAGAGAGGCTGGCAGAGAAAAGGAGCCAGGGACACAGCAGGGACAAAGAGGAAAGCCTGACAGCTGCTGCCTAGGTACGGCTGGGATGATGGGGCAGAGGCCACATGGGTTTGGCCGGGATGATGGGCAGAGGCCACGTGGGTTCGGCTGGGATGATAGGCAGAAGCCACACGGGTTCGGCTGGGACGATAGGCAGAGGCCACGTGGGTATGGCTGGGACGATGGGCAGAAGCCACGCAGGTAGGCCACGTGGGTACAGCCGGAATGTTGAGCAGAGGCCATGCGGGTACAGCCGGGACGATGGGCAGAGGCCACGCGGGTACAGCCGGGACGATGGGCAGAGGCCACACGGGTACGGCCGGGACGATGGGCAGAGGCCACGCGGGTACGGCCGGGACGATGGGCAGAGGCCACGCGGGTACGGCCGGGACGATGGGCAGAGGCCACGCGGGTACGGCCGGGACGATGGGCAGAGGCCACGTGGGTACGACTGGGACGATGGGCAGAGGCCATGTGGGTATGGCCGGGATGATGGGCAGAAGCCATGTGGGTACGGCCAGGACAAGTGGCAGAAGCCATGCGGGTATGGCCAGAATTATAGGCAGAAGCCACGTGGGTACGGCCGGGATGATGGGAAGAAGCCACGTGGGTACGGCCGGGATAAGTGGCAGAAGCCACGCGGGTATGGCTGGAATTACAGGCAGAAGCCACGTGGGTACGGCTGGGATGATGGGCAGAAGCCACGTGGGTATGGCCGGGACAAGTGGCAGAAGCCATGCGGGTATGGCCGGAATGATAGGCAGAAGCCACACAGGTTCAGCTGGGACAATGGGCAGAAGCCACACAATTGTAGGCAGTACAACGGGCAGAAACACCTGCCCCGCCCGTCGCCAACACTCCTTGGGATGCCCAAGGGAAAGCAGGAACAGAGCGTGCCGCCTTTCCATCATTTCCTCAAACCTCAGCTTGTTTACAAGATACAAAACAATACTGAAAACAAGCAGTGATGCTCGTCATCCTATTTGCTGAACCTGCTTACACACTTCAAGACTGTTCAAAAACATCTGGCTGGGTGTATGTTACATTAACACAGAAACGAAGAGTACACAAACAATGATCAGCATTCATTTGCTACAGCTGATACCAAAAGATATAGATTCAATGTGCTGAGGAAACCCTGAGGCAAAAAGAAAATTATGGAAAAACTTGGGAAAAGTTAACATTTAATACATTTCAATATGTCTAACTGTCAACACGATGAAGAGGGCAGAGGAGATGCAGGTGAGACTGTAAGCTAGCCACACAAAGTTCATGATTCTAATTTTTTTTTTTTTTTTTTGAGACAGAGTCCCACTCTGTTGCCCAGGCTGGAGTGCGGTGGTGTGATCTTGGCTCACTGTCAACCTCCGCCTCCTGGGTTCAAGCAATTCTCCTGCCTCAGCCTCCCAAATAGCTGGGACCACAGGTGCATGCCACCACACTTGGCCAATTTTTGTATTTTTAGTAAAGACAGGGTTTCGCCATGTTGGGCAGGCTGGCCTTGAACTCCTGACCTCAAGTGATCCACCTGCCTCGGCCTCCTGAAGTGCTGGGATTACAGGCATGAGCCACCGTGCCCAGCCATGAATCTAATTTAAAAAATTTATATATTAGCCAGGCATGGTGGCTTAAGCCTGTAATCCCAGCACTTTGGGAGCTGAGGTGGGTGGATCGCTTGAGCTCACAAGTTCAAGACCAGCCTGGGCAACATGGTGAAACCCTGTCTCTACAAAAAAATATAAAAATTAACCAGTTGTGGTAGCGTGCACCTGTAATCCCAGCTACTCGGGAGGCTGAGGTGGAAGGATTGCTTGAGTCCTAGAGATCAAGGCTGCAGTGAGCTGAGATCATGCCACTACACCACTGTAGCCTGGGTGAAAGAGTGAGACCCTGCCCCCACTTCCCCCCAAAAGAATTATTTTGTTCACAGACTCATTAAAAACTTACAGAAAATTAATGAAGAAAAGAAGAACCTTGCTAAAATACCAATCTAACTCCATTACTGATGACCCAAATCTAGCATTTCATACAATGCCTTTGCGGTCTGGCTCCTGTCCACCCACATGCTTAGCTACCAAAGGATTTGTCCATTGCCCATCACCTACGCCCCCACTCGAGCCGTGGTCAGCTTCCCCCACGTGTCACTCTCCTCCATGACCCTGGGTGTTTGCACATGCTGTTCCCTCTGTTTGGAATATTCTTTCCATCCATTTCTGCCTTTTAAGCATCTACTCATCCTTCAAGATTCAGGTCAAATAGCAACCACTCACTGAAGCCAGCCTTAAGTAATAGGAGTTAAACCTTCCAAATGGAAACATAATTATAAAAAACACGAGAGCTCGCAACTGTGAAATCATAAGCTACAAGCCAGGAAACTTCTGCTTTGAAGACAAGCAAAATAATAACAATAATAACAGCAGCTGCCAGACACTTTAAATATTTAATTCCAGATTCTTAACGACAACCCTGCAAATGAGGCTAAGTAATTTGCCCAAATTAACACCACTAGTTATTGGTAGGATGGAAATTTAAGCCCAAATCCATGTGAATAAGAAACAGAGAAGGATGATTGAAAATCCCACCATACTGCTGGCACTAATGAAGATAGTGGCACTAAAGAAGATCCATTGCCAAATATTTAAAACTCCAAAATGTGCAAAGCTCTGTGCTGGCTATGTTTAATACAAAGTGGTATAAAATACAGTCCCTTGCTTACAAAAAATTTACAATCCAATTGGAGAAAAAGACTTGACCACTACTATTGGGCAGGATTTCTAGTTTTGGGCCAGATGATGGCCCTGAAACTTGAGTAGGGCTGCAGGTGAGCAGGCGTTTGGGCTACCAGGGTGTTGCTCCTGGGATCTTTCATATATAGTTCTTTAAAGAACAATCACATTTGGCTGGGCGCTGTGGCTCACGCCTGCTGTCCCAGCACCTTGGGAGGCCAAGGCAGGCAGATCACTTGAGGTCAGGTGTTTGAGACCATCCTGACCAACATGGTGAAACCCCGTCTCTACTAAGAATACAAAAATTAGCCAGATGTAGTGGCACACATCTGTAGTACCAGCTACTCAGGAGGCTGAGGCAGAAGAATTGTTTGGACCCAGGAGGCGGAGGTTGCAGTGAACCAAGATGGCGCCACTGCACTCCAGCCTGAGCGACAGAGACAGACTCTGTCTCAAACAACAAAACAAAAACAAAACAAAACAAAACCCATAAGTGTGCCTGTATGCATATGCGTGTGCGTGTATATGTGTGTATGTGTGTGTGCGCGTGTGTGTGTTTTGTGACTTGTCTTTCATCTGAAAGTCTGGTGCACATAAAATCTGGTTTTTTGAAGGACCTCGTTAATCAAAGTTTTACTTTTCATTAAAACAAATAGAAATACTATTTTACTGTACTTCTGGAATATTTTAAGAATCTCAAGATAACTCTTGAAATAACAACTATGTTTGGATAGGGCAGGGCTTAGAAAGAAGACACAACTGCCCCTGGGGAAGCTCTGGGCCACGCGGCATCGTGACTTTCCATTGTTCACCTCAGGAAATGAGTCAGAGCGGCACTTGTCAGGGCCAGGCTCAGTGTCTCATGCCATTCCCCAGGAAGACTTCGCTGACTCGCTGGAAACTGCTCCCAACCACTGGACATGCACCTCTAGTAGCTCACACCCTAGTTTAGTTTTAGCCTTGGCCCCACCCCAGTGAGTCCCAGACTTGGGCAGGGGCCAAAGATAAAGTGAAAAGGGCAGATATTTCTGAATTCTGAGCCGTCCGAAGAACTCTCAATGAAAATAAATTAGAGAAGTTCAGAGAAATACTAAAGTAATAATTCCCTCCCATCTTCTGTGTCAGTATAAAAACTGTGCTGATTATATCAAGGAAGAAACACACATATTAATACACAAAACCTTCACTAATTAGGTGATCCGTGAATGCTGCAGTCTCAGGAACTGCTTTAGAGGTAACATCACGGGAAACTTGAACATTTCGTATCTTGTGCTGATCTGCGTTTGCGAGCTCCTGGGCTCTGCATGCCAGGGACCTGCTCTTTCTTTGTTTATCTACTGAATGTAGGCAGGAATGCAAAATGGCTGTGCAGAAAAGCATGCGGGATCTGCCCAAGCGGGGCAGCGGCTGAGGGGGCCCTGGATACCTTCCCCATCTCTTGCTGCCTCCTGTCCAGATCGGGGGAGTTGGAGTGCGGCTGGCTGTCAAATATCCGAAGGAAAGTGAGCATCTGTCACCAGGTAAGAGAAATAATGGATCAGGCTGAAGGGGGCAGGGGGCAAGTCTGTTGAAATTTTAACTTGAGAAGGCTGTTTGGCAACTGGCCAATCAGAATGGTAAGAGAAGTCAAAAGAGATGTGCCAGTAGCACGTGGTGACCGGGAGAAGGCAGATGGGAATGTGAAACCGGAGAACTCGGCTGGGAACAGATAGTCTGAGATCAGCCCAGTGCTGCCCAAGGAGAAGGATGTCATCGAATCCATCGACCCAGGCCCTCGGCAGCGAGGAGGGATTCCTTTCAGGTTCCCATGTGGCTGGAAGGAAACTGATCGCAATTCATTTTCACCACCATTTCTGAGGGCCCACCGTATGCTGCTCTTGGAGCCACTGCTCTCCTGGCTGGGTTTCCAAAGCACCCCAATCTCAGAAGGTGTTATATCTCTGCAAACAGCAGCCTCTGGTCCCAGGCTGAGTCACTGTCACTGAAAATCAATACCGTCGCTGGCCCGACCTCCGCCAGGTGAGCCTATGATGCTGGGATGACAGCTGTGCACGTCCTGGAGCTGGGAGGCCTCGAATCACCCCAAGGCCCCTCTGGCAACAGCTGGAAGGGATGAGAAAGGATGGAACAGTTCATGTGACCATTCCCACTAGATACCAAATACTGCATGGGGCCTCCCAAAATGCACATCCTCAATAATGTCACGTGAATAATCGAATTCCTCAACGGTTACACAGGAAATAAACAATTCTTAGATCATCTGGCTTACCCAATTGCTGCATTGATGTGCTATTCATTGGGGTTCATTAGAAAACATATAGATGTTTCCAATTAACCCAAAGCTGGAAAAGGCCTTGAGGTCCAATAATACTTTGCTACTCAGAGTGTGTCCAGGGCAGGCAGCCTCAGAATCCCCTGGGAGCTTGCAAGAAATAGAAGAATCTCCAGGTTCTCCACTCACCTTAGACTTACTGAGTCAGAATCTGCATGTAACCAGATCACAAGGGGATTCATGCGCAAATTTAACGTCAAGAAGCACCGCTCTCATTCATAACTCTCCATCCTAACCTGCCATGGTCTGATTTTAAAAAGAAAAAAGACTTCCCAGGGAAGAGTTCTCACAGTCCCTGCACTTAGGAAATTCTGTGCTCATTTCATTCCAATAAGAACTGGCGGGAGCATGTCTTGGAAGACATTTTTCAGGATGTATTTTGTTCTTGAATTCAGTGAGAATTCTGAACAACCATTTACATTAAGCCCCCAAAGGAAGGCCACCCCCGCCTGTGTCTTGAACAGAACGCTTCCTTCCTTCTGAAGGGATCCCCTGGATCACATTCTGAAGGTGCTCTAGCCCTGCCCGGGTCCTCCACACATCTCCAGTGAAGGAGCTGGGGAGTCCACAATGTACCCACTGAGGGGGTACCATTCATACTGTCACCCCCATAAAGGGCACCTGCTTGAGTCTGCAGAGCACTGAGTAACCATCCCTCTCCCATTGTGGGTTCCCCAGGGGCTGAAAACTCAAATGTCTTCCAAAACAGGCAAGTGTGATGACCAGAAGTTCAGCAAATTCAAACTTTTTTGAAATGTGCACTGGCCTGACACAACCCTGCTAGCAGATGCCAGCTTATGGGCTGCCAGCTGGAAACCATGTCTATATGCTTTTCATACATCAAACCTGAGTACCTGGTTTCTGTTACAAAACCCCAACCACATGCCAGCCCCGGTCAGTCCAGTCTGCCAACAGAACCAGTGATGGGGGGTTTAAAGAGCATGGATGACTCCTCTCCTAAGTGCGTCTTCTCTAGGAATGAAGCCCTGGCAAATCACCGGCCTGGGGAGCTTTTTGGCAAACTTCTGTCTGGGAGTTATTTAACCACCAAGGAAGTTCTAGAAACTTAAAAGTTCTAGAAACTTAACCACTTTTATTTATCTTGTTTTGTTTTGCTTGAGACAGGGTCTTGCTCTGTTGCCCAGGCTAAAGTGCAGTGGCTCGAGGGTCAAGACCCTCGACCTTCCAGGGCTTAAGAGATCCTCCCGTCTCAGCCTCCTGAGTAGCAGGGACTGCAGGCATGCGTCACCATGACTGGCTAATTAAAAAAAATTTTTTAGTAGAGATGGGGGTCTCATTATGTTGCCCAGCCTGTTCTTGAACTCCCGGGCTCAAGAGATCCTCCTACCTCGGCGTCCCAAATTGCTGGGATTACAGGTGTGAGCCACTGCACCTGGCCCATGTGAACACATTTAATGTCTTCAGCTGCTGGAGAAGGGGTCGCAGCACACAAGGCTGGCACATCCGGGACACTCACACGGCGTTCCTGCCACTCCAGTCTCACCCATCGGTGTGAGCGCAGGGCTGCATCATCCTAACCTAGACTCCCAGATCCACTGTCCTGGAAAAATCCAGGCCACATCTATTTAGCAAAACAAAGTTTCTCAGGGCCAAAGTATGAGGAGGAGATACCTCGTTCTTCAGAACTTAGCAGCCCTTATCTTAGCTGGGAGGCTGTGGTGAGTGGCAGCGCTAGGGCCTGGGCCGTGGCCGTCCCGGGTGGTTTGGCTGCTCCTCTTGGTGTCCTAATCCTCCCTCTTCTTTATGACAGGCAGGAGCTCCTGTTAGAGCTCATATCAGTTACATTTTGCTTCTCATTTCAGTCAAAGTGTCAACAATCTGGAATACTCCCCCATCCTTCTAGCGGTATTTTTAGCACGAACAAACAACTGACATAGTTAGCTGGAATAAATCACCTCAAGAAACCCCAGTTTGGCTCATTTTTTGCTCCCACGTCAGCTATTAATCTCCACTCAGATTGGCATCCAGGAGCCGGCACCTAAGCTGGAGATGACCTGGTCAGGTGCAACTGAAAACACCTCTTGAACCTTACTGCCCATGTTCCAAAGACCTCTCCAGTCCCTGTGAGTGACATTATAATGAAGGGAGCCATTTCATATAATGCCATCCGTGAAGCCAGAGAGTCTACACAGCCAGGGCTATTCCCGAGGGCTACCTGAGCGCATGGTGTTAGGGCTGGGGGCCTGCAAAGCAAGTGAGGGGCCCAAAACCCGCCCCCAGATTTGGAAAATGAATTGAACAAGTGCCTTTGGAACAGGAAGTGTCAAATAGCCATCTGCTAAGTACATACGTGAACAGGACATGTTTGAAAGCAAGTCTTCCTGTCAGACTACTCTGGCTCCTAAAAGAAATACACTGTTCTCTCTGAACTGTGAAGCTTTTTGGTAATTTCTGACATTTGGGAAGCAAGTCCCGGGCCTCTTCTGTTCTGCCACCCTTCCTCTCCTAGAGGACCTTCTCTCTGGAGGATCTCTCGGTCTTTATTTCTGGCTGAGCCCCCAAGGCCCTGATTTCTCCACATGCCCCAGTTTGAGGAGGGGAGCACAGTGAAGAAATGAGACATTGGGACCCAGTTCAGCAGACAACGGCAGATGCCAGAAGAATGGGAATCCCACCACCTAGACCTAGAAGGGGAAGGACCTGGGCCACAGTGTGATATGGACTTGATCCATGAAGCTCTGTGATATAGAAATGGCGCCTTCTGCACAGTCAGGAGGGAACTAGGAAGGAAGGGGCCTGGCAGGGCACTGGGAAGCCCAAGCGGCTCTCCAGGACCAGAGGTGGATGATGTGTCTCTCTGGGCTCCAGGGCCACATGGGACTGCGCATCCTTGCATCCATCAGCTGCTCCTGTGAATCCTGGCCTGTTGTACATTTCCTGCCTTCTCTGCCTTCATTTCCTGTGTGTTTCCATGAGGGGCTGTTTGGTTTCGCATGGCTTGATTCCACTGTGCCAAGGGACACTGAAGGCAGCACTTTTGTCCATGCCTGGCCTAGAGCTCGGAAACAGACAGCCCTCCTCCCTGAAGGTGAGCGATTCTTCGGAGGCATAGCACGCTCCAGCGTGATTCTGCCTCCACATCTCACTGTGTGCTGCATGAAGACTGGAATGGTGCCATCTCCGGCCTTGGCCCTCCTGAGCCTGGCACCATGCCTGGCTGAAAGCAGGCGCTCTCTACCCATGAACTGGGGGAGATGTTCAAAGGACAGTGAATCTGATCATCTGAAGGTGGCTTATCAATTCTCCCCAGTTGTTTTCAGCTCAGGATCCCCACAAGAATACTTATAGGATAAATTTGGAGATTCTCTTATTTCTCTTCCCTGTTCTCAGGTTCCTTTTTTTTTTCTTTTTTTTTAAATAGTAAACTTTCCTTACTTTAAAATGCAACCATTGCAAATGAACTAGAATTCAATTGTGTTTGGAATATCTGATTTTTTTTCACAGCTGGCTGGGTAACCAGCAGGCACCTTATACCGCCCATTTGCAGAAAGTATGGCCATCATTTTATCAGACAGTGAAACTTGGCAGAGTAGAAATCAAAATGGATAACAGATGAAACATAGGCAGACACAAGCTTAGCTATGAACGAAGAGCTACCAGGCTACTCTGCACGGACAAAGTTTCAAGCATGCATTGCACAGACAGGTATTAATGTTTGTAGCAGGCAGCCCGGGGCCAGGTGCTGGGGAGCCAGAGGTTTCCAGGAAACACCTGCAAGAAGTCTCAAGAGGACACTCCCATACTCTGAATTGTTGAATGAGATATGGGGAGAACTTGGAGATCTTGGAAAGAAAAGCACAAAAATAAATAAACCTTCTGGATGCCATGACTCGCGGGGAGTGGCTTTGGTGTGGGCCTCACCATGGTGCCCCTCCTGGCCCAGCCTCGCCTCTCCCAGCTGCTCGGCTTTCTGAGCCCCCGGCGGTCAGCCAGTGCTCTCTCCTGTGGCTGACAGGGAGGCTGGGATGCCCTGAAGGCTTGTTCTCCAGCATCTTTGGAAAAAAAACTAGAAAAGGGAACTTCCCTGGAAAGGAAGCAGAATATCCCATGAGGATTTAAACTGGGGGACACCAGTCATATGCAAGCCTAGTACTGGTTGTGAAAATGGGGGGAGGGGTTTGGGCCAGCACCACTCCTAATCTCAGGACATGGCTGTCTCCAACCCCGGAGAAAGGAGGATCCTCTCATAAACAAATGTGGCTTCAAATACATTTTCCTGCCATTTCCCCTCTTCCAGTTCTACTTTTGCCTCATAAACCAAATCTTCAGTTTCCAAACAATTTTTCATTGCATTTGCGGGATTTTGTCCCTCTTGACAAGCATCTATGTTTAGTGAAGGCAACAGCACAGAGCCAAAGCCTCACAGAAAGAGGACATCCATGCGCGTGGGGTGCTGGGAGGCTGCTTCCGTGGCTCAGCAAGTCCATCCCAGAAGAACATTGGCTCCGTGATGCAGAGCCGGAGAATCTCAAGAGCAGAAGGGTCCCTTGTCATCTACGAATGCTGGAAACCCTCCTGCAGCCACACATGTTACAGAGGGAGCTCAGAAAGTTTCGTTTCTTTAAAATGTAGTAAAATATACGTAACATAAAATTTGCTAATGAGCTATTTTTAAGCGTACAGTTTAGTGGCATTGTGTACATTCACACTGTTGTGCAACCATCACCAGCCTCCATTTCCAGTACTCTGTTCGTGTTGCAAAACTGAAACCGCACCCACTGAACAATAGCTTCCCATTCCCCCTCCCAGCCCTGGCAACCACCATTCTACTTTCTGTCTCTATGAGTTTGACTACTCCAGGTACCTCATATGAGTAGAGTCACACATTATTTGTCCTTTTGTGACTGGCTTATTGCACTTAGCATAATGTCCTCAATTTTCATCTATGTTGGTACATCCATCAGAATGTCCTTCTATCTGGTTTTTTTTTTTTTTTTTTTTTTGAGACGGAGTCTCACTCTGTTGCCCATGCTGGAGTGCAGTGGCATGATCTCGGCTCACTGCAAGCTCTGCCTCCTGGCTTCACGCCATTCTCCTGCCTCAGCCTCCCAAGTAGCTGGGATTACAGGCGCCTGCCACCACGCCCAGCTAATTTTTTGTATTTTTAGTAGAGACGGGGTTTCACTGTGTTAGCTAGGATGGTCTCGATCTCCTGACCTCGTGATCTGCCTGCCTTGGCCTCCCAAAGTGTTGGGATTACAGGCGTGAGCCACTGCGCCCAGCCATGTCCTTCCTTCTTAAGGCTGAATAAAATATTCCATTATATGTGTAAACCGCATTTTGTTTATCCATTCATTCATTGATAGGCACTTGGCTTGTTCCCACCTTTTGGCTATTGAGAATTATGCTGCTGTGAACGCGGGTGTATAGATCTGTTCAAGTCCCTGTTTTCAATTCTTTTGGGCAGACACCCAGAAGTGGGACTGCTGGATCACATGATAATTCTATTTTTAATGTTTTGAGGAACCACCATACTGTTTTCCATAGCGTCTGCACCAATTTTTTTTTTTTTTTTGAGACAGATTCTCACTCTGTCACCCAGGCTGGAGTACAATGGCATGGTCTCAGCTCACTGAAACCTCCGCCTCCCAGGTTCAAGTGATTCTTCTGCCTTAGCCACCCGAGAAGCTGAGACTACAGGCACGTGCTACCACACCCGGCTAATTTTTTATTTTTAGTAGAGACGGGGTTTCACTATGTTGGCCAAGCTGGTCTCGAACTCCTGACTTTGTGATCTGCCCACCTCAGCCTCCCAAAGTGCTGGGATTACAGGCATGAGCCACCCTGCCCAGCCTGAGTCTGCACCATTTTATATTCCCACTAGCAATGCACAAGGGTTCCTATTTCTCTACATCCTTGTCAACACTTGTGACTTTGTTTTTTTGATAAAATCCATCCTACTGGGTATGAAGTGGTATCTCATTGTGGTTTTGATTTGCATTTCCCTAATGGTTAGTGATGTAGAGACTTTTTTCATGTGCTTATTGACTATTTGTATATCTTCTTTGGAGAAACATCTATGCAACTCCTTTCCTTTGCCCATTTCCTAAAGGGGATGGGGTTTTGTTTCATTTTGTTAGGGTTGTGGAAAGTTGATTTTAAATAAGCTACTGCACCACTAAGTCCCACTCCATTGTGACCCCTGTTTTCTCCCAGGCTGCCACCAACTCGCCTGTGTCCAAAGGCCTCCCTCCCTACTGGTATCCCTGGGGTGGTTACTGTGTGCTCACTCCTTCCAGACATCCTTCAGGTATCAGTGGATCATTTCTCTAGTTTAATGAGATGAACAGCCTCTTTCCTTGTGGTCTAACTTCTTATCAAATGCTAATTTAGTGGGCATGTTCATTGCTTCATCACTCAGCTCAGGCAAAAAATTTGCCCACAACCCCTGGTCAATTTTAATCACCAAAATTGTTTTAATCACTAAATCAAAACATTATTCAATATGATGTTTCAACTTAAACTGAACTTCTCTGAGAGTATGTGTGTGTGTGCCCGAGTGAAAAAGAAACATTAGTCTCACTTGCCAAGTAATGATTTAAAAAAAAATTATATGTATACTCCACTCAAGTAAAGAATGATTATAACTATGTTTCCTAGTTTTTTGATTCCAGGTTAACAGGGGAGATAGCATAAAACTCCTGCTCATCTGGGTTATAAGCTCTAATGGAGCAGAAACTGACTTGTTCACAGCAGTAATCCCCAACATCTGGCATGGCCCCTGGCATGTGGTAGAAACTCAATGCTTCAAAGTCAGTTCGTGGTTACGAGCACAGATGGTGAGGCCAGATTGCCTGGGTTGAAATCATGGCTCTGCCTTTTTCCAGGTGTATAATCTTGGACAAATTACTTAACTTCTCTGTGCCTCAGTTTCCTTATCCACAAAATGAAAATAATAACAAAACTACCCACTGTAGATAGTTCTTGCAAGGATTAGTTAAAAATGTGTAAAGTGCTATTAAGAGTGCCCGTCACAATGCGGGGTATAAACATTAGTGGTTACTAATGCTGAAAGAATGACTGATTAAATGAATGAACGTTATATATGTTCACTTCTTCCCATACAGTTAGTTTCCACTGATGTAAAAAGAAATGTGACTGTCTGATAAAATCTGTGTTGACATGTATAAGAGCTGAGGCCACGGACAGAAGTGTTCTAGAAGACCTCTGTGCCTCCAATCGGGTGACTGAGAGTGTGTCTCAATATCATCTGATGTCTTATAGTTATGGGTCAGAGAAAACACTTCAAACACTTGTGCATACAGCATCATGATCACATATTTATATTAGTAATCTTGAGAGGTTTGCTTTGTGGTGACATCTGATGTTTTCTTAAGTGTGCTATTGATTTGATAACCTCTCTGGGAGCACATGAATAGGAGTGAGTATATGTTCTATTTAAATAGGAAACAATAAAAATTCAAATCAATTAAAAATCTGTTGAAGAATTGCATAACCACAATTGTCTCAGGGCAAGAAAGTTAAATTCTGGCAGTGGCTTTCCTTAGCAGCCATTGTAAGGCTTGCTGAATGAGAATGCAACCTTTCAGTAACACTGAAGTTCTTAAATGCCACCATAAAAGTATGATACTATCTGATATATATTCCAAAGACAAAAAATAACAAACTGTCAGTTCTTAACCTGATATTTTTTTCTACAAATGAATTTCAATGGCAGAAACACAGTCTGAGGGCCTGATCAAAGCTCTCGCCAACAGTGCCTCATTGCCGTTGGGAGAGACAATTATGTACTCCAAATATCACTTATTACCTTCTACCTTTTTGGGCCAATGAGGAAAATTACTAAGTAAAATGTATAATGAAGGGAAATTTCTACAAAGCTGTACTGCAAAAGATGAAAAATCAGGGCTCTTGTGGCAAATGTAATAGATAGTGAAACCACTGAATCCATCGGAATTCATGAACACCTTTCAGTATAAAAAAGTGTACTTTGTTAATTTTGTTTTTTTCGGGAGGGGGGACGGAGTCTTGCTCTGTGACCCAGGCTGGAGTGCAGTGGCGCGGTCTCAGCTCATTGCAACCTCCGCCTCCCAGGTTCAAGTGATTCTCCTGCTTCAGCTACTCCCGAGTAGCTGGGATTACAGGCATGCACCAACATGCCCGGATAATTTTTGTATTTTTAGCAGACAAGGGGTTTTGCCATGTTGTTCAGGCTGGTCTTAAACTCCTGACCTCAGGTGATCCACCTGCCTCGGCCTCCCAAAGTGCTGGGACTATAGGCATGAGCCACCGTGCCTGGCCCATTGTTAATTTTTCCCAAACTTACAGTGTGTCGAGATAATTATTACATAATCAGTTAACATTAACTTTTCATCCTTTTGTTTAGATATTTAATAGTTCAGGGGTTTAAAAAATAATTTTTCAACAAAAAGAAGGCAGATTAAGAGGAGCAACAAAAAGACAAGACACATGAAAATGGCAGATGTGAATCCAGCCATAGCATTAATTATATTAAATGTGAATGGACCAAACACTTGAGACAGAAGGCAGAGGTTATCAGACTAAGTAAAAAAAAAAAGACCTATCTGCTATTTATTATATAAGAAGAGAGGGAGGCTGGGTGGGGTGGGTCAGGCCTGTAATCCCAGTATTGTGGGAGGCTGTGGCGGGTGAGTCACCTGAGGTCAGGAGTTCAAGACCAGCCCAGCCAACATGGCAAAACCCCGTCTATACTAAAAATACAAAAATTAGCCGGGTGTGGTGGCATGTGCCTGTAGTCCCACCTACTCGGGCGGTCGAGGCACAAGAATCTCTTGAACCCAAGAGGCAGAGGTTGCAGTGAGCTGAGATCATGCCACTGCACACCAGCCTGGGAGACAGAACAAGACTGTCTCAAAAAAACAAAACAAAACAAAAAAGAAGAGAAGTAATATATGAAGAAAGAATAGCTGGGAACTTCTTGGAAACGATAAATAATACAAACAATACCAACACAGTTTTAAACAGCCCAATGAATACTGAACAGGATTCACCCTTAGATATGTCATAGCGGAAGTGTACAATAGCAGTAACAACAGCAATTACAAGCAGCCAGAGAGAAAATACAGAGGACGTTAAAATGAACTACAAGTAAACAAATAGTTGACTTCTTAACAACTACAAAAGGAGCAAGATCACTTGTGCTCTTTTTGTCGTTGAGGAGTCAACTATTTGTGAGAAAATGTTTGAGCCTAGAATTGTACATCCAATTTGAAAAACTTCTTTGGACAGCAATGCCAAGTACACTTTTAGACACAGTCTAAGAAAGTCTGCCAGCCATAGACCCTCACTAAAATTTCTTGGGTAATCACTAAAGAAGAAGAGCTAAAAGAGAATGTTTCTTTTCCATATTAGCAGAGAAAAAATGTATCATAAAAATATAATCGATCTAAAATAAAGCAGAAAAGGAGAGGATACGATATGGAACAAGAGGCAAGTCAAATAGAAAGCATAAATAGCATGGTAGACACAAATATAAATATGTCAGTATTTACAATAAATAGAAATGAACTAAATATTCCAGATACCATAAGCCTGGGTTTTAAAAAATTATCAGTATATATAGGCCGGGCGCAGTGGCTCACGCCTGTAATCCCAGCACTTTGGGAGGCCGAGGTGGGAGGATCATGAGATCAGGAGATCGAGACCATCCTGGCTAACACAGTGAAACCCCATCTCTACTAAAAATACAAAAAATTAGCCAGGCATGGTGGTGGACGCCGGTAGTCCCAGCTACTCGGGAGGCTGAGGCAGGAGAATGGCGTGAACCCAGGAGGCAGAGCTTTCAGTGAGCCGAGATTGCGCCACTGCACTCCAGCCTGGGCGACAGAGTCAGACTCTGTCTCAAAAAAAAAAAAAAAAAATTATCTATATATAATAAGCAGAAGAGTACATCCAAAACATATTTTAAAAATTCAAAAAGTGGCCGAGTGCAGTGGCTCACGTCTGTAATCCCAGCACTTTGGGAGGCCGAGGCAGGCAGATCACTTGAGGTCAGGAGTTCGAGACCAGCCTGGCCAACATGGTGAAACCCCGTCTCTACTAAAAAATACAAAAATTAGCTGGGTGTGGTGGTGCGCACCTGTAATCCCAAGTACTCAGGAGGCTGAGGCAGGAGAATCACTTGAACCAGGAGGCAGAGGTTGCAGTGAGCTGAGATTGTGCCTCTGCACTACAGCCTGGGCAACAGAGTGAGACTCCATCTCAAAAAAGAAAAAAAAAAAGTTCAAAAAGAATGGAAAATGATAGTCCAAGTCTATATATGTGTATATGTATACATGTGTGTATACTCACACACATGCACACACATATTTGTACAGATATATAGCTACACATATATATGTATGTGGCTATATGTATATCATACAAAACAGACTTTGAAGCAAAAGGCCTTGTATCTTACAACATAATCATAAAAGGTTGAATGTACCATAATACACAGCAACTCTAAATTTATATGCAACTAATAGCACAGCTTTAAAATATAGAAAGGAAAAACTGCTATAACGACGTGGTAAAAAAAAAAAAAAAGCCAATCCGCCACCCCAGTGGTAGATTTCAACATACCTCCTCTCAACAAATGATAAAGTAGACAAAAAACATCTATAAAAACAAAAAAGCTCTGAGTAGCATAATTAACAACTTAAACTAATAAAATATATAAAAATTTCCTCAACAAATGCAGAAAACATTCTTTTCAGGCACACATGGAATATTTACAAGAAGTAACCACTGGGCCACAAAATAAGTTCGACCAATTTCAAATGTATATATAGTCTTTAAACATAATTTAATGAAGTTAAAAGCTCATAACAAAAGATAAGTTGAAAAAACTCATATTTGACAATTGTAAAACACAGTTCAAAGACAACTAATGGATCAAAAAGAAAATAACAGAAATTTCAAAATACTTAGAATTATACAATAATAAAAATTTCAAATATTGAAACTTGTAGTTTACAGCTACAGCAGCATTTAGAGGAAAATTTTTGGTCTTAAATGCTTATGTCAGAAAATAAGGCAAAAAATGAATGAACACCCAACTAAGAGATTAAGAAAAAAAAAACCCAAAATACAACAAGACAGAACTTAGAGAAAACAGAAGATAGAAAATAATGAAAATGAGAACAGAAATTCATGAAAGAGAAAGTAAACCCACAAGTGAGTTGACAAAAAAGTTACTGGTTGTTTGAAAGGATCCATGTAGCAGATAAGTATCTGGCAAGACTATTCAAGAAAAGAAATAAGGTGCATTAAACAGTATTAGAATTGAAAAAAACTTAACCAACAAATGCCATATGAAAAATAAACATTATGAATTATCTTATGCCAATAAAATTTAAAATTTAGATGAAATGGACAAATCCTTACATATAATATATATTACAGCTTATACATTATACATAGCTTAATAAAAAAAAGAAATAGAAGACCTGAATAGACTATAATTATTTTTTAAAAGCATCAGAAATCTTCCCACAGAGAAAAACCCAGCCCCACATGGTTTTACAGATGCATTCTACCAAAACTTAATATTCTCAGAACAAATAATTCCAAAACATGCAAAAAGAAAAAGTACTACTCCAACTCACTTTATGAGGCTGGGCTGACCTTGATGCCAAAATCTGGCAAGAACAGAAGGAGAAAGGAAAAGAATAGGCCTATTTTGCAAATGTACACAAACGCGAAGTTCTCTAAAAAATAAGTAAAGTGAATCCATAAAAAAGCTAATTTATCACAATCAAATTGGGCTTATTCCAAGTATACAAGGTGAGTTTAACATTTAAAAATATAAATTAATATATAACATTCATAGATGAAAGGAATAAAGTCATATAATCATCTCAATAGATATAGAAAAGGCATTTGATAAAATCTGCTATCGTTTCATCATTAACAAAACAACTCTTAATAAACCAGGAAGAAGGAAACTTCTTTAATCTCTTAAATAGTACCTACAAACAAACCTGTAACAAGCACAATTCTTTTTTTCTGAGGCAGGGCCTCGCTCTGTTGCCCAGGCTGGAGTGTAGTGGTGCAGCCTTGACTTCCTGGGCTCAACTGATCCTCCTACTTCAGCCTTCTGAGTGGCTGGGACCACAGGTACACGCCATCACATCTGGCTACCCTTTTTTTTTTTTTGTCTAGAGATGGGGGTCTCACAATGTTGCCCAGGCTGGTCTTGAACTCCTGAGCTCAAGCGATCCTCCTGCCTTAGCCTCTCAAAGTGCTGGCATTACAGGCGTGGACCACTGCACCCAGCTAAATGTAATTCTTAATGGTAAAACATTGAAGGAATTTTCTCATTTAACTACTAGGTCCTAACTAGTACAGTAAGACAAGTTAAAAAAATGGAAAGATTAGAGAAAAAGAAACAATTTTAATCACCTCAGAAAAAAAGTCATTATGTATGTAGAAATTCCAAACTGAGTTATATATGTCATTAGACTTATTAAGAATTTAGCTGGGTCAAGAAGAATGTGCAAAAACCAGTTACCTTTCTATACCTTCACAACAAGTACATAGTAAATTTGATTACAAAAATATTCTGTATACATATAGTGCATATAAAAGCGTGAAAAATTTTTTCAGGTAACCAGAAATAAGTCTAGTAAAAAATGGGCAAAATATTTATTAAAAAATTATAAAAACATCCAAAAATACTTGTAAAGGCCTAAATAATTAGGGAGCTATAATGGCTATGGATTAGAAAACCTACTGTCATAAATATACAATTCTCCCCAAACTGAGCTATTAAACTAATTCCAAAATCTCCAGAAGTTTTCTGTGGAACTGGACGAGCTGATTTGAAAATTTATGTGAAAGTTCAAAGGCCCAAGACAAGCCATGGCAACCTAAAGAGCAGGATACAGAGAGGGACCCACCTTACATATATAATGAAGCTATGACAGTGACAAGACAGTGGCAATCACATGGGACTGGCACAATGGCCAATGGAACAAAACAGGAAACTTAGAAACAACTGCGGACATTTGGTTGATGACAAAGGTGGAACTGTGGAGCAACAGGGCAAAGAATCTTTTCAGCGTTTGATGCTGGGACAATTGAATATCCTATGGGGAAAATCACATTGGCTGGCTCATACCATACACACATAAAACAGTCCATTCTAGGTGGGCCCTTAGGTTTCAGTGTGAAAGATAGCACAAGAGAGCTTTTAGAAGATGATTTAGGAGACTACCTTCATGATCTTGGAGAAGGGAAAGGTTTCTTCAACTAGACATAGAAAGTACTGTCCATAAAGGAAACGACTTCTACTTTCTATTACTTTAAAATTAAGAACTTCTGTTTATCAAAAGACATCATGAAGAGAAAGCAAAACAAAATCACAGCTTGGGAGAAGATTTCTGCAACACATATAACTAAGAAAAAGACTTGTAACCAAAATACATAAAGAAATATTATTAAGGAAAAGACCATCCAATAAAAAAGAAGGAATTTCACATACACTTCACAAAAGAGAAAAGGTGAATGACCAATAGACAAATAAAAAGATGTCCAAACTCATTAGTAATGAGGGATGCGCAACTTAAACTCACAAGGTGACATCATTAACCAGCAACCATTCTGCCAAAAATATGAAGTCGGGCAGCACCAAGTATTGGTGTATGGAACCACAGGGCTCTTGAACGCTGCTGATGGGAGTGTAAACTAATACAACCCCTTTGAAAAACAGTTTGGAATTATTTGGTAAAGTTGAAGATACGCAAATCCTACGACCTAACTATTTCACTCATAGAGAAATCCTTGAACGTGTGCACCAGGAGCCCTGTAAAGAAGATTTACAAGCACTGTTCATAATAGCCAAAACCTGAAAACAACCCACGTATCTATTCACAGTAGACTAAGTAAGGAAATCTTAGTGCATTTACACAATAAATACTATTCATTCATGCAAACCAAAGAGTCACTGCTGCGTGCAACAAGGAGGAGCCTCAGGAACGGGATGTTAAGCAATGAACGCAAGCAGCATAAGGACATATTCAGTCTGATTCCATTTTCTACCAAAAGTTTAAAACAGGCAAAACACAATTTTTATTATTTAGGAGTACACGCCAGGTGCGGTAGCTCAGGCCTGTAATCCCAGCACTTTGGGAGGCCGAGGCACATGGATCGCTTGAGCTCAGGAGTTTGAGCCCAGCCTGGCCAACGTGGTGAAACCCCATCACTACAAAAAATACAAAAATGAGCTGGGTATGGTGGCACACGCCTGTGCTCCCAGCTACTCGGGAGGCTGAAGGATCCATTGAGCTGGGAGTTTGAGAATGCAGTGAGCTGTGACTGTACCACTGCACTCCAGCCTGGGTGACAGAGTGAGGCCCTGTCTCAAAAAAAAAAAAAAAAGAGAGAGAGAAAGAAAAAGCACAATATACATGGTATAGAAACATGAGAGAATGATTAACATAGAATTTAGAATGGTCATTAACCTGTCAGGTGACAGGCAAAAGGACAGGATACAGAGAAAAATCATTGGCAATATTACACGGAAAATCCATATACCTAGGAAATACATACACATGTTTAAGATACGTGTAAGTATATATGTATAAATAAATCTACACAGGAAATTCACAGGTAATATTAATGTTCTTTTTTCTAAACTACGAATAGGCAAACACATATGTTCATTGTATGATTTTAGATATATTTAATAAACATTCATTTGATTTTATTCCATATTTAAGAACAATTCTAAAGGATTCTAAAATACCATATTTGAACATACTTCAGTAGTATTGGTAGTAATAGTCATAGTAATATGAGTTTCTACCAATTATTACGTGATTACCAGGTACAATGCCTCAAATGCACTAGCTAAATCAATTCTGACCACAACTGTCTGAGATGGATATTTTATTATTCACATTTTGTAGATGAGGAAATGAGACTCAGAGAGATTTAGTGACTTGCTCAAGGTCACACAACTTAAAAGTGAAGGATCTGGAGTCCTAAACTCGACTTGTCCCATTGTAAGACTGCGCTCTCAACCACTACAAAAAAAGCCTTCCTCGTTCCTTTCCTTCCATACTGGACTAACCCTATAACACTTCCAAAAATGCCTGCTTCTCCAGAGTAGTGAGCCTATGTTGGGGGTTCCCTGAAGAAAGAATTCCTGATTCTCACAAATCCCTACGGTTAGAAACATCTTCTCAATTGTTGATTCTACTGTTGTCTCAGCCCTGCTTGGAGTGACAAAGTGGCTGAGATGGTACCTCTCAGCTTAGAACTTTTTGGACCCTGTTAAGCTTATTCAAAGTACTTAAACAGCAAGTTTTATCATTTCATGGTGACAGGAATGTAACGCTGGAGGGACCAGCTGCTCCTCCAAGGGCCTTCAGCTGTCTCCTCTACTAACTGCCCAACAGGTGGACGGAGCTGACCCTCACGGAGGGAAGGTTTCACCTCCATCAAGGCCTGACTACCCATCAGCTATGTCCTCCCACTCCCAGGCTTCAGGGAGTCTACAGTTCTGCTGCAGACAAGCTTGTCACAAACAGATAATACTACATGGCAGTTGCAACAAGTGCCCACTTAATCTTGTTTCGGTTGGTGTTGAAATGTTTTAGCCAGGTTGGGAAGAAACCATGGGATCCACTGATTACATCTGGCCCCAACTTTTAATAAAGTATTCTTGGGAACAAGTTTCCCATCGCAAAGAAATACAAATATTTAAAAAGCAAACAAGTCACGGACTGCTCTCAGACCTGCTGCCATATGCTTTGCTTTTTTGAGCTTACGGCTTAACATTAAAATAACAGCCTTGCATTCCTCAAATATCTCTACTGCTGTTCCTTACTTCCACTACTTGAAAAGGCTGTCAGCTGCTGTCACTTGGAGGCATTACCATATTAGCCACCACTGTTTACTGCTTACCATGTGGTATGGCTATTAGTTTAATAAGCCTCCTCTTGGATGACACCCTAGGCTATGGAAGAAGGAACCATACCCTGGAGTCCAATGCCTAATGAAAGAGCGTGTGTGTGTGTGCACGCGCGTGTGTGTGTGTGTGTGTGCGTGTTGGAGGGTGAGACACGGAATGAAGCTTTATAAATATTGATGAGAGACACTGAATTCAATTGCATCAGGTTGTACTTTACCGATGGTTAAAGGATCGAATATTTTTTAAAGTGCTTTAACCATTTTAAGGTTCCATGGGATAAACAGCTTGGGGTAAAATCCAGAAATATAGTTGGTGTACAAAAGAGCAAGTTTGAGATCTGCAAGAAGTAAAACACTGCAGCAAAGCTCTTTAATTCATTCTGCATAAATAGCTGAGCCTACAAAAGAAATCTCTAGTCAGAGGTTTCCTGGATTATAACAAGAATTCTCTCGATGGGAAGAAGTGCCCTTTTCACTTGAAGACAAAGAAATGTTTGTAATGGAAATGTGTGAACCAATTTTCCAAGGAGAGCTGCTGAAAAGCACTGATTAAAAACACAGCGAGGTGATGAGGCAGTGAAATAAAGCCAGAGCTGACCCACTTAAAGTTTGTGGCTGCACTTCCTTCTGAAAGTGAAGAGAGCAACTCTGGGCCACCTTCTACATTCTTTCCCTTCTCCCCAACCCCAAGCAGTCCCTGCCCCATTACTGACCCTGCAACTCTGTAGACAATCAGAACCTTCCAGCATGCAGGAATGTTTACTATTTCTGGCCATTGTGTACTGGTTACTAAGCTACTGCCACTGAGGATGACATGGTAACCCAGTAGCCCAAAAGACAAAGTCCTTCTCAACAAAGCCTAACCAACAGGCAATGGATTACAGTGATTCAGAGGAAAGATAAGAAGGTAGGTAGATGATTCTAGCATATGACAGTTTACAGTGATAGTTCTTAGGTTACATATAATATTGATTGTTTAAGAACTTCCATTTCCTAGAGAATAAAACTAAGACACAGAGAGGGAAGGTATCTTGATCAAAATTGCCTTAAATAGGAGAATCACCGAGAGCTAGTGGAAGCCCTCAGTAACTCAGGACAAACAAGCTATAAAGCCCTGTTTCCCAGATTTCACCCACTGGAGTTCAACATCACTTCTGCCATATCCAAGTATATCTGGCAGAAGTTACTTAATATTTTTCTTTAAACTGACTTGGAAAATTCTTAATAGCCCTCTGAGCAAGAATTTTCATCAAATCACTACATTCTAATGTACATTTAAGAATGTGTAACTAGGCCGGGCACAGTGGCTCATGCCTGTAATCCCAGCACTTTGGGAGACCGAGGAGGGCAGATCGTGAGGTCAGGAGTTCAAGGCCAGCCTGACCAACATGGTGAAACCCCGTCTCTACTAAAAATACAAAAAATTAGCTGGGTGTGGTGGCAGGCGCCTGTAGTCCCAGCTACTAGGGAAGCTGAGACAGGAAAATCGCTTGAACCCGGGAAGTGGAGGTTGCAGTGAGCCGAGACCATGCCACTGCACTACAGACTGGGCAACAGAGTGATATTCCGTCTCAAAAAAAAAAAAAGGAATGTATAACTATTAAAAATGTTCATCCACAGTCCATCTAAAATTGTCTCATGTGCTCCAATGGTACACATTGGGAAAGAGTGGATAAAGTATTTTAAATAAATAAGGATGACCTTATGTTAGGATGACCTAACAGCCTAAGTTTTTTGTTTGTTTGTTTGTTTGTTTTTTGAGACGGAATCTCGCTCTGTCGCCCAGGCTGGAATGCAGTGCAGGGGTACAATCTCCGCTGACTGCAATCTCTGCCTCCCAGATTCAAGCAATTCTCCTCCCTCAGCCTCCCGAGGAGCTGGGATTACAGGCGCCCGCCACCACACCCAGCTACATTTTATATTTTCAGTAGAAACAGGGCTTCACCATATTGTCCAGGCTGGTCTCAAACTCCTGACCTCAGGTGATCCACCCACCTCAGCCTCCCAAAGTGCTGGGATTATAGATGTGAGCCACGGCGCCCAGCCCTAAGTTTGTTTTTAATATCAGGAAAAAATAACAGTAAAGGGGATTTTATATTATTGACTGCCAGGGTGTCCATGAGGGACTTAGACAGATTGGAAAGAAGGCAGGGGAAGAAGTAAATTTAATAACTTCTGAGTAAGGGAAAACCAAAGCCCAGGATCACTTACATGAAATTTTCTGGGTATTCACTCAGGGCCATGTCGATGATGTTCAGAGCGTCATGGTAATGCTTCTGTGCTGACAGCAGGAGGGCAAGGAGGTGCAGGGAGTTGGCATCGTCACCTTGAAGCTGAAGAGCTTGGCGGACATACCCCAGAGCCTCTGGGATCTGGTTTAAAACAAAACCAAAAAAGGTTTTACACACACACATGCACACGCACGCACACACACACGCGCGCGAAAGAAGCCATCTTTTCAATGTCTGCTTCTCTTCAAATATCGAGTTGTTTCACATTGTGCCTCATTCACATTTTAAGCCAAATCTTTATGGCAGCCCCAGGATATTAACCACAAACATGAAAGCAGAAGCCACCTTCAAAAGACATTCTGACTGATAGAGTGATACAGGAGACCCTGTTTCTCTACGTAGCTGCCAATACTGCTCCAAGTCTTTCCCTTCTCCCTGAGTAAACACTTTCTCATTCTTTCCACAAAACTGATCTACTTTTGATTATGCCCAAGATGATTTTGCTCTAAGTGGAGACACATACAAAGTGTCAGAGATTTTTAGTGGAATTAAACTGCCTTAGCTGAACTGTTCTCATTTTTTCAAGTATTACTGAAATTAAAGTGCTTAATAAGTTACAAAACCTTTAACAGAGCTTTCCGAGTGATCAGAGGCCTGTGATTCTTTTCAGGTTCCTTTGTCTTGGACCTCCACTAGACATCAAGGAAACATGCCAAAAAAGTAAACAACAAAGGCCCCCACACCTTTCCAAACTACAACCCAAAATAAGTTGATCTGAGAAACAAATTGCAATGCCGCATGCAAAGCAGATGTGTCCAAATTCATGTAGGACCAGACACATCCTGAACCTTTCAGTGCAACAGCTGTTCAAGACTTTCTTCAAAATCATTCAAGCACAAGGGTTGATAAAATACACACAAAATGGGTATTTGACACCCTGGATTCCATGCAGGTTTGGCAGTAACCAGGGAGAATTAGAACCCGAAGCTAGATTTCAAAATAGAGCTCTGGACTGAAGCATTCTTGCACAACCATCCCACAGACGGCTTCCAGTCTTGCTCCAACTCCAGTCCTCTGTGGGGCCTCTTCTCAGCTCTCCTGCTTTTTCCCAAACCCTCAGTAACCTCCCTCCTTAGTAGAAGGCTATGACTTCTCTTTCCCAAACCAATTACTTTTCCTCAATGAACTTCTTTTCTTGATGGATTTAGGTTATAACTGCTGGCTGTGGAGGCTTTCTGCTTTGGAACCATAGAATCACAGCTCTCACAGTTGGAAGGGAGACCATTCACCCCAATCCTTCAGTTACAGGGAGGAAGCTGAAGTCCCGGGAGGTGAAATGGCTTCGGCAAGGTCACCCAGCTATTGAGTGTCTGACAAGAGAGTGATTCCTGTCCATCCTCTCCTCCTGGTCAAACCCCCTCCCCTGGGGAAGCAGGGAAACACTCCCTCGGAGCTCTGGTGTTCTGACACTACATGCCCACAAAGGCTGCTGCCACACCCACAAGGCTCCATTTACTCATCCTTCCCCAGGTGACAACCTACTATGTGAACAGCACTCAACCTGGTATTGATGGGTGGGTCGAAAGGCACAGCATAGGCATGATGTTGATTTGCAGGGATGACCAGAGCAACCAGGGACAAACTGATACAGGGATCAAAATGATGTCTTTAAGGGATAGCTGCCTTGAAGGAATTCAAAGCTGGTTCCTTCATTTAGCGAGTATTCCTGAGTGCTGAACACATGTCAGGTGGCATTCCAAGTGCCAGGGTAAAGCAATGACAATGATGGGCATGAGTTCCTGGAACCTACAGTCCAGTGAGAAAGACAGATACTGAACAAGAAAGCTGGGCAAAAGGAAGAAGTGCAGGCTGCTACAGGAGCAAGGCTTCATGGAGGAGGCGAGAGAAGCTGTCAGCGTAGGGGAGAGATCAGATGGTCAATCAATGCCCACACCTGCTGCAGAAGCCCAGCTGTGAGCCACAGTCAGGTGACAGGACCTTTACAGGGAGGTATCCTGGTTTCCTTAGTCCCTAGGTTGCCAATGGAAGCCACTTCTCAATGCCATTCCCAAGCAACCAGGAAGACAGGTGCATACCTCAGCCCAGGCCTGCCAGGGGAATGGCATGTCTGGAGAGCTGACCTTTGAATCACCCTCCCAGTCAGCACTCAGGAATGTGCTGGGGTTACCACCAGTGTCTTGCACCTGGTGGGTGGGCAGGCATGTGGCCAACATCCGCAGAACAGCTGGGAGGGGATAGGAGGGTTTCGGGAATGGCAGAGGCAGCATCTTAAAGCTGCCTTTGGGAAGATGAAGGCCGACAAAACTTGCCCCTCCCACAAGGAGATAGTGTTAAGTCCCTTTTTTCGAGTAGCCACGGTGTGTAACTATTCATGTTTTCCACGTATTGTAAAGGACCTGGTTCTTTTGTCTCTGCCTGCTGGCATCTTCCTGCCAATCAATGACACCCTTATGACAACCAGACCCCAATCAGGGCTAAATCCCCACCATGCAGCTCAGCACTGGGTTCTGCTACCTGGTTCCTGTTGGCAAGGGACAGAGGCTCTTTGATGACTCCTGGGTTCAGGGTATATGCCATGTGCTGCTCCCCAGGTTGCCATCTGACCCTAGCTTGGGCCCTCCAGCTGTGTGGATTTAATGTCCAATAGCAGAGCCTGGAACTCCTGTGTCTTCACAGCTGATGCTCAAACCAACCAAAACACCAGGCTCTTTGCTGAAACCTCTGAGAAGGGTTCCTGGCTCCAGGTCAGCCTCAATGGAATAAAGGAAGATCACCTACCACTTCAAACTGAAGAGCTGAAGGAGTTGTATCAAGATACAGAGTGCAGCAAGTATAGGAAACATTAGAGAAACTGACCTGTCTGGAGATGGCAAGCTGCAGAGCCAGGTAGAAAGCTGCTTGGTGATCTGTGGGTGACAGGCTGTGGGCCCTGAAAAAGTATTTACGGCTATTAGTACATGGGAGAGGAGGCCATTTTTACTTTCCCTATCAAGCAAGTCTTCTCCACATTTGCATTCTTATACTAAGGGCCCGTATTTATTTAACTATGTAATGCTTCATTTAAACTCTTCTTCTTTGTCCACCTACACATGTAAACCATTTCCCTCTTACCACTGTATAAAGGTACAGAATAGGAGTGCATTTCTGTGTTTTGTCTAGCATCTAAAATGGCAGCCGAAGCTTGTCGGCTTTGCGGAGGGCCTCGAGGTGAAGAATCCATAGGCCCTGAGGTCTGATCTCCCCAGCAGATGAGTCTCTGTGTCATGCTGGGACACAGTGAAGCCATGTGTGCACTTGGCAAGGCGATGGCTGCTTTGGTTAAGTTTGGCTTGGCCTTCCTTAATGCTACTTTATCCAAATTTCTAGATTTCAGAGAAACCATATGAAAATCAAAGACCCAGCTTTGCTTATAAAATGAGGTTTTGGTTTTTGGTGAAAAAAGGGAAGAGAAAGGCACTCATTCAGTCTTTTGAAGCTTCTACAAAATTCCATGCCGTTCACTGATTTATTCCAGATAACTGTCATGTGTAAGAGTGTGGTGAGACACTAGGCTCAGTTTTAAGAACTGGCCTTTGACGTCAGACGGGAAGGGACCATACTGGCCTTTTAGCTGATTGCAAACGTGGTCTTCTCTGCTTCTATGTGGAAGTCATTTGTATTTCAGCATAAGCAACTCAAAATTTGACTACATACTAGACATAATTGTGTGTTTAACTGCTGGGAAGAGAAAAACAAACTTCTACTTTCTTTAAAAGGCACCATGGAGCAGACTAATTAGGTGGGACCCAGATAGTAAACAAAACTTCATGCTGTTCTGTCAACATTCTGTGATTAAAGGAGGATCTTCTACCAGCAGAAAACAAATACGAGATAAAAAAGAAAACCAAATCATTATGGATTCAACTGTGGCAAACAGGCCAAAGATGGCTTTCTACAATAATAAGGCCTTTTAATTGGATTGTCTGCTGCAGGGAAGGGAGCTAACAAACCTCCCAGGTGTTTGCCATCCAGAAAATATGCTAAATTCACTAATTTAGGTCATTGTTTATGCAAATGTAGTAGCTCATATGCAGGTCCAGGGTGAGGCAAAGCTAATCTCTGTCCTTATATTAATCTTAGGAGCAAAGCACATAGACTTCCATTCCAGGGGACTCTTCACTTGGCCTCAAGACATAGCCTTAGGACTTTTCTTAGCTTAGTTGAAGAGGCTGAAGCTGATATTGCCTGTGTTACCCTTTTACATGTCTTATTTCTCTTTTTTTTCGTTTTCTTTTTGAGACAGGGTCTTACTCTATCACCCAGGCTGGAGTGCAGTGGCATGATCACTGCTCATTGCAGCCTCAACCTCCCAGGGCCCAAGCGATCCTCCCATCTTAGCCTCCCAAGGTGCTGGGACCACAGGCGTGCTCCCCACGCCCAGCTAATTTATAGAATTTTTTGTAGACCCGGGGTTTCAACATGCTATCCAGGCTAGTCTGGAACTACTAGGCTCAAGTGATCCTCCCACTTTGGCATCCCAAAACCCTGGGATTACAGGCATAAGCCACCACGCCCAGCTACTAAATGTCTTATTTCTAAGGTCCACTCAGTATATAGCAGCTTTTAGAATTTTACAAATATTGGCTTTCCATGAATTTGTACATCAAAGAATATTTTTCTTTGGTGTTTATAAAAGTGAGATTGAAAAATCATGGTTTCTCTCATAATTATTCAGGAAAAATAATACACAATTATGAAGAAATTTTTAGATTTATTTTATCTTCTTTCACAAATAATAAATTTACAAAACCCTCAAAAAGAACTTCTTAGAGTTATAATTTTCTCAGTTCAATTCATATTCTTCACAAATAAATCAAGTCATGGTTGCCTCTATGCAATACCAACCAACTGAAGAGCTGGCAATGATCTGTTGAGTTGAGGGTGTGCATAAAGATAGTTCTGGCTAAAGGCCCCATGCTGGCCTCATCAAATGATTTTTCTCTGTTAACCACAGCACCGTGAAAGGAACAAACCAGAAGTGCTAGAAATCTTGGTATTTCTGGAGTGCATTAGGGCAACATCTGAAGGATTTCCAACTTGGCTAATGATGCATATTCAACTGCCAAATTTCTAATGAGGCACAACTGAAACATACACATTTTAAAAACCTTATTTCTACAATTTGGCTAATGAATTCAACTGACCACTTCACCCTCTGAAGGAAATAAGGAAAATGCCAAACAAAACAAGAAAAAGCTCCCTGTGTTGATCTCAAGTAGATGCTAAAATACTTGCTTCCTGTGGAGCAACTTCAGCAGCTAAGCTTCCTGTGGGAAAGCCCCTTTGGTATGCCACAGGCAACTCGCCGGACAGAAATCCTCAGGCCAGGCAGATGAGAGGACATTAGTGATCAGAAAAATTGCAAGCCTTCTGAACTCTGTAAATGAATCTAAAGCAGCCTCATAAACTCCGTGCCCATATACTGAATACCTGGCTAGACTGCTCAGAAATACCTAAAAGACCTAAAAATGTCACCACAAGGATGCTCACAAAATGCTTCCCTTATCAAAGCACCTCCACATAATTAATTCAGTTTCTCTCCCATGAAGAAGAACCCACTCATCCTTTTATCCACTTACCCACCCATCCACCCAGCCAACCACCCACCCATCCACCTATCCATCCATCCACCATCCAACCATCCACCTACCCATCCATCCACCATCCATCCATCCACATTATGCAATATCTATAATGTGATGCCAGGCCCTATGCTAACTTCTGGGGAGCATGGAGATGAATCATGCTAGTGCCTTTCCTTGATGAGCTCCCACCCCCGCCCCAGAGGGAGAGACCCAGAATGACCATCATCATCGTGCAGTGGGAGCAGTGCCCAGAGATAGGCATGCTGGGCTGCTACTGGAAAGCATCGCATGGGCTTCCCAGATCACCTGGCTAGAACCCAAGGATGTTGTGGCATCTAACCCAGGGCTCTCCTAGATTCCATTTCCAACATTCTCTAGAGCTGAACCAAGAATATAGAGAAGGCTGATCAATGTTGACTCTAGTCCATAAGACACATATCTTGTAACAATAGTAACTACAGTTTGTGAAGTTATCGACTATTACGCTTCTTGTCCAAGAACAGCCAGCAAATGAGAGAAAGCCAGAACCTTGCTGCCTTGTTTAGCCAACTCTCCTTGAATTTCCCTTCAGTCCTGATTACAGGGGCCATGGGATTCGTGCATTAGGTTTTTTAAAAAGTGCAAACCCTGGTTAAATCTATTGCTCAGGAATCTCTCGTTAGTTACTCACACAGGGTGAGCAACTTGTCCTGGTTTGTCCAGGATGTTCCTGATTTTAGCACTGAAAGTCCCATGTTCTGGGAACACACTCAGTCCTCAAGAGACTGGGATGGCTGATCACCCTATATGCACACATCATACCACACTTAAACTCAAGCTAGGACAGAAAGGGGAAAGCAAAGCAAGATCGTGTACCCTATACCACAATGAGTGATAAACAAACACCACCATGCCACCCCTGCCTCCTGGAGCACCAGGCTTTATGCATACTGTGGGCCATGCAATGAAAGGTGCCCTCAACTGTTTTCAGGATGGCTTTTCTCAGTAGGATGTGAGAGCCTGCAGAAGAAGCAAGTCATATCAATTCAGCATCTTCAGAAGCTTTGCAAACAGTATTACGTTCTTCTTCACTATACTTTAGTACAGGGCAAATGAATTGGTTCAGCTGCCTGGGTTGAGCTTATGAGTGTAGGAACAGCTGTGGGTCTCACATTCAGATGCAACCACCCAACCTGGATGTCTTCAAAAATCACCTCTTTGGATCCACTAGAGAACAAATATGTCTGAATTCTGGCTGCAGTCATAATTAAGAGTTAACTTTCTTGTGCTATATCTGCAAGCCCATCCCTTCTTGAATTGTGTTTTCTTTTTAAACAAAAAATGCAAAACATTAGTATAAACAGAATTGTGGGGAGAATATTTAAAACACATAGTAGAGAAAGTACCTCTCATGAAAGTAGTTTTAAATTATCCATTTCCATTTAAGAAGTAATACAAATCATTTTCACTTACTTAAAATCTTTCCCTTAAAGATTTTTGTTAGGACTGCAATTCACTAGAATAGTCCTAGTTAATGTGTACTTGAAATAAAATGAAAAACATTCTATATTTCACACAAATTCTAATTTAGGTTAGCCTTCTGCAATATCATCAGTTAGGTTAGCGGGATTTTATTACTCTTTATTCCCATATGAACTAATATTTTAAAAATCTCTTTGAATTTAAACTTAAGCAAAAGATGAACAAAAAAGAATTCAGGCCAATGGAGCAGCTGTTATATAACATGAAGTTATACTGGCAGCTCAAGGCAGACCACCACTGTGGCTGTTTTTAGAGAGCCAGTAAGATGTGCTGATTTAAGAAAAGTGAAACAGATGTAATGACCACTTTCTTAAGCATCCATGTGTGGGTTTTACAAACTAGGACTGGAGAATTTAAAACTCCAAATCATTTGAAATGGAAATGCTTTCCACACTCCGTGCTGAGGAACATCAACAAAAGCTTAGCACAGAGACAGGAGATCTGTTTGCAGATGTCAGTTGGTACTTTTTGTCAATACCCAGACTGGGGCTGGCAACCTGAAGTAGCTACCGGCAAGCCTGCTAGGAAACAGAAATGAGACGGAAGAGTTTCAGACTCACTGAAACCACTGATCATGATTTCATGAAAAAAGGCATACGGACACCATGATAAATCAGTAGGCAGCCCCAGTTCTAAGGAAAGAGTCTAACGAAGCTTGTCAGGTATTGGGAAGGCCTCATGAAATATTCGTAACTAAGTTTCTAATACAGTTCCAAGAAATCAGTGTAACTCAGATATATTTAAAGTGACAGGATCAATACCCATGCTGGATTTCACATCATGGGGCTATGCTTCCAGATGATTTCATTTTTGTGATTATACCTGTAACAAGAATAAAATGAGGGCAGTGTAGTATGGTGGGGCAGGAGAAACTGTGTTAGAGTCAGGAGACCCTGACTGCATACTGACTTCAACAGCTGCGGGACCGGCAGCTCCTGTAACTCCTGCGCCTCAGTCCCTGACCTGCAAGGGACATACTGCCTGTCCGTCTTCCTCACTTGTGTGTGGTAAGCAACAAATTAAATAAGGGATGTGAAGGCACGCTGTGACGCTCGAGCATTTTATAATTGCAAGGCCTTCTCCTAATTTCCTGAGAGGCACAATGACAGAGAGAAGCACAAGGTGTTATGGAACAAGGTGGGGGCGGGGAGTTTGGGGCTGACTGTCTTCACTCAGTATTTCAGAGACTTCCTGAAATCGGCCTTCTCATTCCTTTATACAAAAACCTGCAGTTTGACATGTTTTTTTTTAAAAAAAAAAAAGCTAGAAAAGAATAATCTCTTCTCTAGATGATGACAAATGTCTTTAATAAAGGACTCATCTCCCTTGGCATACAAAGTACCTAACTTTTTTGAGCTGAAATCACTTTATTAGGAATGAATAAAATGTGCCCAAATGGATAAACAGATTAAGAGTGCAGATTGACACAGCAACAAGTGATATAGCAGGGTTTGCGTGCTGTGTGTTCGGTGCTCAGGACGAAAGACTCTCAGGGGTAAAACACTGTTTACATAATCTTTATAAATATCTCTTCTTTTTATACTCATCATACTTTGGTGTCATTATGTACAGCCGAGTGAAAAGATGAACTCCCACTCACCTCTGAAATGCAAGAAGCGCCTTTCTCTGTAGGACCTCCTGCATCCCTCGCAAAGAAGCTAAGAAAAGGGTTCAATTAGTCAGTGGCATGGGGGATCAGGGAATTTTGACAAATACAAAACCCATCACAAAACCTGTACATTCAACTGGATTAAAAGCAACAATGTCTGAGTGCCTACGTGCCCAGTCCTGCACCAGGCCCTGGAGAAGATAGGAAACAGAGCCCAGTCCTACCCCCAAGGTGCCTGCACTCATTAGGTGTGACTGTGGAACAATGCCAAGGGGACAGTGTGAGTTGGGTGGTCACTCTTGGTACTCCCAGGCATATGGGGGCCATTTGCAAAAGACCAGTTGGGAACTCCAGAAGGAGCACGACTGCCCTCTCAAGTGTAGGCATGTAACTCAGGGGAACGACAAGCTCTATGAGGATGGGGTGGGAGGGTTGCAAGCACCGGCAGTGTTGATTTTGACAGCCTTGCCTTCAGAGTTCCTTCTGCCACTGAGAAGCTGCAGTCCTGGGCCACCGACACTAGCTTGCTGCCTTGAAAGGCCAGCTTGGTTCACACTGGGCAATGGCCAGGACCTTTAACACCTTCATGTGAACACAAGGGATGGAGTAGGCAAACCTAACACTGATCATGGAAAATGAGCTCAAAAGCGTGAGGCCACCTCGCTGTGAATCAACACTTCCCCTGTGCAGAGCATATGAGAAATGGCCCCTTAAACCTGGCTAGGAATGAAAAAGGTACTTTTTACTAGGGCAAGAGAAAAAGTCCTGGAGGAAACCGTTTATGGCTGGAACTGTAAGAGGCCATTACCTAACGCCTCCAACATGGCACCTCCCAGCCTGGCATGAGACTGAGAGCAGTGAAAGGCTGCCAGGGGGTCAATGTGGCTGGAGACCATGGCTAACTTAGAACAGCAGTGACACAGCTAGAGAGAACCTCAGAAAGGACCCAACTGACCCAAGAATGGAAAAGGAAGCCCCATAGGGTCAAGCAACTCTCCCAAAGTTGCAGGAGTAATGAGGGGTAGAGTCTGAAGAATTTACATGGGTTAACATGTGGCATTAAATTTGCCCCTCACTCAAAGTCTACCATGTCAAAAGCTATGTGCTGGGTATTGCCAATGTACCATGTGTATATGGAAAATTAGCAAGTAATCCATATTGAAAAGTAATTAATATGCACAACTTTCCCAGGACCTTTGATATTTTAGGGCAGAGAAAAGAATTTGGAGTAATTTGTAAAATAAATTACAACAAAACCATAATGAAAAAATGAAGTATTATAAAAGTCAGGATAGTATTTCCTCGTAAGGGAGAGAAGGGAGTTTGTGATTGGGAGGGGCACACGGAGGGCTCCCCAGGGGGCTGGCAAGGTTCTAGCTCCTCAGCAGGGTAATGACTACAGGATATTTTGCCTTATACTAATTCAAATTCATTAAATTAACCATGTGTTTCTGGGATTTTTGTTTTGCATTCGTGTTATATTTAACAACAACATGATAAAAGAATAGTAACAGTTCAGGAAAAGTTTGTTAAATTTTCTGCAAATATCACTGAAAACTTAAGTATACAAGATTTTTTCTTAGCTAGAATCCCATCCATCAGAACTCTAAGCACGTCCAAAATCACTGCGCCCAAGACCCCTAGGTGTCTTGTGAGCTGCTGCACTGCACATGTACGTATCTACAAATTAAAATGTGCAAATGGAGAAGGGGCGTTTTCTGACCAGTCAAGGGAAGCTTCCTGGAAGTGTCTGGCCCTGACTCTTCCACATTCCTGTACCTAAGATCCAGCATCCCTTCACACAGGACAGCCCAGACCAAGTGATGGGACAGGGGCAGGTGCAAGGCTAGGTGGATGAATCATCCCTCAAAGCCCAGTGAGGTGCCCAGTGTGCCACCAGCATAATGTACCTAAAAATGAGGCCTGGGAGCCCTGGCACAGGGTCTTCCTCCCTGCCCTCCCATTCTCCCATCAGACCAAGCAAAGAGGACAGCAGCACCAGGGGCCCCACCGGATGGCACACCAGAATGCCCCAGCTTCTGCACCCTCCTGAGACAGAAGGGGACTGTGGGAATCCCGCAGGGTAGACTTAGGTAGTCCAGCCCTGCAGCTCAGCAGCTGTAGGGGTGGGACGTCTCTCACCGTCAGTGGCCTGCAGACTGTACGTGAGCCCCAGAGCTAAGTAGCCTTTGGCCTTGAACTCTGACGTTTTCTCTCCCACATCAACGACAGTTTTGGCAAACTTTTCAGCCTCTTCCAACTGAAAAATGAGACAAGTTAAAAACAACAACAACCTGCAGAACTTCTAACATGAGTTCCCATAAGCGTCTGCTGCCAAAATTGGATTTCTGATGAGTCACTTTGAAAATGACTCTCAAATCTCCCAATCCCACTCTGGTGATTCTGTTTTCTTTCTTGAGCTCTCTAACAGTTCGCAGGATTCCTACCTTGCTTTTTCTCCTTAAAGTTTTTCTTACTGCTTATTTGCCTTCTTTTCCAAAGTTGCTTTCATATTTGGTGAGGGCCTATCTTTTTCATCTTTATTTTTTACTGACTGGTTCTATAATGAAGTTGTGCTAGGTATTCAGAAGTTGAACTGAATATATTTGTAAAGAATAAAGTTCTTGAAATGTTTTATGTTTGAGCCTTTCTTTTTTTCCCCCCCAGGATATAAAGAATCCATTTAGGCTTGGATTCTCTTTGCCATGAGCTGTTATAAATTTCAAAACTCCATCCACTTATTTTACAAACCACAACACATGTACCTTGTGCCAGCAGATTCCAATGAGAAAATGTGCACCTGTAAACTACACCCACAATAAGACCTGGTGCACAATTCATTAGAGGCAAAAAGAGTAAGATTTGTTCCATTGAAGTATGGCAAATGTTGATGATATTGAAGTTGGGTGATAAGACACTGGAGTTCATATACTCTTGAGTTTTGTGGTATTTGGAAATTTTAATAATAAAAATGCAAGAAAAAATATACAGAAAAGATTTGTTACTCCTATTTTTTTTTTTTTTAAAAAGAGGTCTATTTAAGGCATTTCAAGATGTATATGTTACAGTAATAAATAAAGCCAGAGCTGGGAGGAGGGCAGTAGTCACTGCTGGGAACTGGCACGTTCCAAATGCAAAGGTTGTGTCTGCTCCTCCGCCTGCCCACTCCTGGAACCGCCTGCGCCATCCCCTTGCCTGCTCACAGCCCCAAACTGTCAAAACCCACATGACCACACTATACTTTCACAGCTGTGTGTTTCAGGTGAGAACCTGTGCTTTCAAAACATCTTTTCTACATTTTCCCAAGCAAAATGGAACTACAGTGGAACACTCTTCACTAGGCTTACTTTTCTCCTGCTGGGTGAGAATACATGGAAAAACCAAAGAGAGAGGATATAAGGGTGAACAACCTGAGTTTGTAAGATGCTTCGGTCTTTTTTGAGCAAATCCTTTTTATTGCTAATGTTGACATGAAGTTAAAGAAAAGAAATTAGAACTCTATCGTATGTGGCAATTATCTATACCACCATCTCGGCAATTAGACTGAGTTTTCTATTTTCTACTCAAATGATGTATTTTCTGAGGTACTAGAATTGTTACAAATCAGGCTATTGCCAAATTCAAATTTGAACAAGAATATTTGAAGAAAAACGCGTATGTGAAGGAATAGAAATGAAGACAGTTGAATTTAACATATGAGCTGAAATATAGGGTGACTCCTTGCTCTGTAGAAAGTCCCAGGCTCCCAGCCTAGGCAACAGAGTAAGACCCTGTCTCTACAAAAAAATTAAAAAATTAGCCGGGTGCAGTGGAGCACACCTGTAGTCCCAGCTACTCAGAAGGCTGAGGTGAAAGGATGACTCGAGCCCAAAAGGTTGAGGCTGCAGTGAGCTCTGATCGTGCACTCCAGCCTGGGTGACAGAGCAAGACCCTGTCTCAAAAACAAAAACAAAAGCAAAAACAAACCAGGTTCAGCCAGGGATGCTAATTCAGTGACGTGTCTCTTCTCAGTCCCACATTGCTTGAATAAAGCAAGATGTATGGGAGTATGAATTATAATTCTGTCTTATTATCATTATTCCTGAAGCACAATCCCATAGGAAAAAACCCCTGGAGTACCCCAGAGTACTCCTCAGTCCTTAGGGGAGTGGATGAGGCCTGAGGAGGCCAGGGGCCCAGGCCCAGGGTCCGTGGCTCTACACAGTCTTGTCTTTGTACAGCTGATGAATCACCCTCGCTTTCTCTCTGTGCCTCGACATGAAAAAAATGGGCAGTCTTGGCCCAGAGTCCTCTGCAGGAGCGGGGAGGGGGGCGCCCCTACTCACCCAGTGCAGGGAGCCCATGCAGAGCTTGGCAGCGAGGAGAGGGATGGTGGCGTCGTCCGGCTTCAGGCGGATACACTCTTTCAGCACCTTCACGGCACGGGCAGACTTGGCAAGAGAAGATTATTTCTGTGAAACTCAAAGTGTTTGACAGAACCGAATACTACAGCCTTCTCAGAGGGGTTTTTGGTCAGGGTGACCTCCTCGTGGGCTTGTCCAACTTTAAGCCCAAGCCTGCGGTGCATGAAAACCAGAGCCTGCGGCTTCTGAGTGACTGGGGAGTACACTGGGTTAAAAGCCAGCAGGAATGCTTCTCTGGCGCCACCTGAATTTCATTCCATACTTGTGTAGCTATTGGAAAATTAAGAAAAACGTAAAGATGGTGGAAGTTTGTTCTTATAAAAGGTAAATATCTAATTTAAGGCACAGAATACTGGATTTCTGAATTCACTTAGCTCAAATAATCTTCCATCTCAGGCTTCATTCGCTAAATGGCCCAAATTAGCAAGAAAAACAATAGCTATGACCTCTGTTGAGTGTATACACAGCAAGGAGCATGCCTCTAAACACCTCTGGTGTAGCATCTCATTCTCCTGATAACACATCTATGGAGCAGGTGCTGTTCTTACTCCATTTTACCGAGGAAACTGAGCTACTCAGTAACTTGCCTGGGTCACTCAGCTGGGAGAGCAGCATCAAGCTTCTATCCTGCCGTTGGACTCCCTCAGCCCACATTTTCATCCAGTATCATGCACTGCCTAATATAACACATTGCTCAAGATAACCAACAGGTTTCCCCTCCAGGAATCAGCTTAACTCTCAGATGAGTGGAGGTGTCTGTGTAAAACATCAGCTCTAGTTTAAGCCATGTCCATGACACCTGATGAAGTCACAATGACTGGAAAAAGACAAATATTTCAGAATTTTTCTTCTCAGTGATAAGTCCATCTTGGCTCCCCAAACAATTACATCTGATTGTTCACTGAGAACGGACCACGATAGTTTCCCAGAGTGGCTCAAAAGACTTCCACAAAGTCTATCATTCCGTGCAATTCCATGACATTCAACTCTTTGGCCTTAATAGGAAAGGCATAAAAAACTGCCCATCACAAAAGGGACTCACTTTTCCAGCAGCCATCAGGGACAGAGCAAACTGGTACCACAGGTGGAATTCCTCAAAGGCAAACTTCATGGCTCTTTCTAGGCACTGGTTGGGAAAGAAAAACAAATGCAGACATCTGAGAATCACTGGTGCCACAGCTGCACAAGTGTGAGTTTGTATCTATGCACACTAAGGTAAGTCCCATAAAATCTGCTTCCCTTGAATGCTTAAAACATAATCTGCCACCAAATGGCTCCTACGGAGTCCCCACACAGGACGATGCACCATGCCGGTGGCCAGGACAACCCACAATTGACCAGAGCTGTGACAATCCCTGCCCTCGAGTAGCTTTGTATCTGGCACAGGAAAAGAGGCAAATACACCAACAACACAAAGACAAAGACAAACTCAGGAGTGCCCCCAGGGCGAGAAACAGGACTGTGGTGAAGTGATCCCAGGAATCAGGAATGGCATCAGGGAGAACGGAAACTGAGCTGGGCCTTCCCCAGCCCAGCCCCACTATGAGACACCATCAAAGGCAGAAACCACAACTTCTTTATCTTCTCAGTACTGGTGCATTGCCTGCCGTGGTGAGTAATCTACAAACGGACTTCCCTCTCAGTCAGCGAGGAGCCTCTGGTCCCTGCACAGAGTGACATGATGACGTTAGAGCTTTAGGAAGATCGTGGGGGACTGGGGTGAGTGGGGTGAGGTGGAAGACCTTGATGGAGGCAGGCCAGGAACAAAGTGGATAGAATGGTCCAGGGGTTTCAGAATCAAGAAATGTGTCCGAGGTCAAATCAGCAAGGATGGGTCACCTGTGGAAGCATGTGGGGACTGGGGAGGCACAGGAGGTGCCCAGAGTTTCTGGCTTGCATACCTGGGGGAGAATCCATGCCACAGAAGGCCCTTGTGTATGCACGAGTGTGATTGTGTGTGTGTGTGAGTGTGTGTGTGTGTGAGTGTGTGTGTGTGTGTGTGTTTGAGAGAGAGGGAGAGAAGGGGAGGTGTTTTTTTTAGGAGAAAGGGAGAATGGGGAAGGAAGCTGTCATGAATGAGTTTAGCATGGGAAATACTGAGTTCAAGGCATCATGAGGTAATTTACCAAAGACATTCTGGGACCTCAAGAAAAAGATCTAACAGAAGACAAACATTTGAGAAAAGAGCTGAAGTTACTAGAAGAGATCAGATCAGTCCAGAAGAGTATTCAGAGGGAAGGCAGTGGGGCCAGACCGTGGAAAGGGAGAGAAAAGGAATCTGGAAAGGAGGGCGAAGAAGGGATCTGGGTGGGAGGGCATGCAGCAGTGTCACAACACAGAGAGGGACCCGAGAAGGGGCCAATGGGGCCAGCGGCAACGGAGGCCAAGAAGCCACCACAATCAATTGGGTGACGAGCTCTGCATGTGTGGCTTTAGGGGACATGGGAGGAGAACACAGGCCATGGGGACCAATAAGCAAAGAAAAGATGGAGATGAGGTATGAAGGAAGGATGTGTGGGGTGAAGAAAGGTTATCTATGTGCTAATTTTTCATAGAGGCAACTCAAGCCTCTCGCTAACATGAGCAGAACCAGCATGCAGAGTGAAGACTCTGGGGAGATAAATTAGGTCCCAGAAGACTAGAGAGAGCAAGGTCCCTGGAACAAATGTATCCCTGCTGAGAAGCCTTCTCCTACAGAGGCAAGATCCTCCAGATAAGGAGGAGAGAATGGCAGGTGGTGTCGGGCCCAGCCAGTTTTCTCTGTAAAGATGGAATGAGGTGGGTGCTGGGAGGAAAAGAAAAGAATAATGGCAGGAGGTTTTAAAAAGAACAGAGGCTGCTGGGCGCAGTGGCTCACACCTGTAATCTCAGCACTAGGGAGGCTGAGGCAGGAGGATCACTTGAGGCCAGGAGTTCGAGACCAGCTAAGGCAACATAGCGAGACCCCTGTCTCTACAAAAAAATTAGTAAAAATTAGCTGGGTATGGTAGTGCACACCTGTAGTCCCAGTTACTCAGGAGGCTGAGGAGGGAGAATAGCTTGAGCCCAGGAGGCTGAGGCTGCAGTGAGCTGTGATCGTCGTACCACTGCATTCCAGCCTGGGCAACAGAGCAAGACCACCCTGTCTCAAAAAAAAAAAGGAAAGAAAAAGAAAAGAAAAGAAAGAAAAAGAAAAACAATGCAAAAAATAGAAAAGGTTTAAACAACAACAAAATCCCCCTCCACCAAAGGGGAGAGAAGGCTCACAGCAAGGTCAGCTCAGAGACGGGTGCAACCACGCAGTGGAGCCTGCACCACTGTGTTGCCACCTTCTCTCGTGCTGCTAGGTGGCCAGTGCAGGAGCACAGGAAAATGATGGGATGCTCAGGATTCACGGACAGTCAAGGAAGGAGGGCAAGGAGCTGGGGACCTGGAGACAAGGAGCTGCAGTGAAGGTGACAAATGGGTAAAGGTAAAGTGAGGTGGTGGGAGAGGAGAGAAAAGAATTCTAGAATTTTAAATGATATATACAGAGGTCACACAGTAAATATCACGCTAGTTGGTTTACTGTGAAAAGCTGTTCTGACAAAAACATATTCTATTTAAAAGCAAAGTAATAAGCATTAACAAGCACCTAGTGCTTGGCGATGGCACAGGGTGGGCATCCGAAGACCTTGAGCAAGGTGAGCACAGGCAATGTGTTCAGCTCAGGGCTGGCTGCGGGCCTCATCCTACGCCATGGGACATCGGCAGGAGTGGCTGGGCGAGGCCTCCAGGAGAGTCCTTTAAAAGCAGGGCATTCTCTGCCAGCACACACTTTGCCCTCAGCCCTGCCCCTTCAAAGCCGGAAGTAGGGTGGCCAGGAACACTGAGCAGAAAGAGAAAGCGCGTGGCCCTGATGCCATGAGGCGCTGCAGCTGCTGCACCAGCCTCTCACAGGCTTCTTGCAGGGGGAACCAAATAAATTCCTCTTTGGCTAAGCCACTGCATGCCGGCTTTGTTAATTACATCTGAATATACTCCTCACTAGTGCGGACACCAAGCAGCAGACCTGGAATCTGAACCTGAACCCAGGGCCCTCTTAGCTGCTTTGCTGTACTGAGGAAGGTGTCACTGTGCCTTTAAGGAGCACAGCGGGGAGGCAGAAATGAAAGCAGCATGCTGAGACCAAGTAGGCAAGACAGGGTGGCGGGAGAGACGTAACCCAGGTCTGGGAGGCATGGGCTGGGACTAAGTGGGGGAGGACAAGTGTGATGGAGGATGCTAAGCAGTGAAAAGCCAGCAATGCCTAGAAACTGACTTGGGGATGGGGATGAGGGACGATGGAGGAGGAGGAGAGGAGAATGATCACCATGGCTGAAATGAGACACGGGAGCCGGTATGTGGAGAGATGGTAGATAATCAAAAATAAGGATTATTCTAACAGCCCTACTCAACCAATACATTGCAATAACACCACCAAGTACTTCAATATACTTAGTAAGTACTTAAACACTAAGTACTTAAACATTTATATGTTTAAATGGTTTTTTTTGTCCTCCTTTTGCTAAGAGGAATGATAAATATCAACTGTTTTCCTGATCAAGAAAAGGAGCTCTGCAGCTGAAACAGCCTGTTCTGAATCAAAAAGCTAGATGCTATAAATAAGTATGCACCCTTCTTTTCTTGCATGCCAAAGGCTAACAGCCTCATTAAACTCGGTGAAGCACATTCACCGGAGGTCTAATTGGTATAGAGCTGCGTTCCAGGTGCTACAGGAAAGAAAAACAGCCCCAGTCCTCATCAGGAGTAGAATCACGGGATCCTGTGGCTGGAGATCACTTGGGGAGCATCTAGTTGAAGCCCTCAAAGGAGAGGGCCCTTGTCATTCCAGCTGCCTGTTACTTCAAAACTCTTCTGATTTTGGCAGGGGGGACGAGTAGGCACTCCCAAGAAGAGAAGCGATAGGAATGTGGCACACGCATGGCACGCAGACAGCCAATCACAGGCTCCTGCCAGCCTCTGAATCTGCAGGTAGGGAGGCAGGGAAGGGGCCTCTGGACCTCGTTCCAAGCAACCTGAGTGAGCTGGGACCTCCCAAATTGGGGCAGGGCCCTTGTCTCCCTGAATCTGTTGCAGTCTCTTCTTCAGCCTCTGGTGGAACTGGTGAGCTTAGCAGTGCAGATGGATAAGTTCCTTTTCTGCTTAACAAGTCCGGTTCCGTCACCTACAGCCAAGGCCCCGAAGGTACGCCCAATCAAACGCTTCAGGCTCCTCCTGTAACAACCCTTACCTTCCAGCCCCCAACAAGTTGTAGAGCTTCTGCCTGAGAACCCTTCAGAATAGGGAATACACAACCTGAATGGCAGCTAGAAATACAGTTTCAAGGTGCACAACAGATTGGGTGTGTGAATTCAGGCAAGCAATTAACCACTGTGTGCCTAGATTCCTCACTGTAAAATGGGAACTATGACAGTAATTAATGCAGAGAGTTACTAAGATTAAATTAGTTACTACATACAATGCCACAGGAAATAGCTCCTCAGAAACAGGCTAGTGAGTACTAAACAAAAGTTAGCTATTATTCCTTTTTAAAAATTTTAACATTCTTATATTAGGAATGGAAACACAACAAATTGTATCATACCTATCACTTTACCTAGATTCAATGTATGAAAACTCAAATTTACAATGCATTATATCAGAAATAAATATCTTTACAAAATATTTACAGAACTTTGTGAAATGTTTCCTGATTTTAGAAAAGGATTCAATCTGAGACCCTTGAGAAGAGGGCACAACTTTACAGAACTGGACCGGAATGTATGCTTATTCTTTATTACTTTAACAAGTGTAGTAACACTTACTCTGTAGCCAGGCACTATTTTAATTACTTTACAAGCATCGCCTCATCGGGTGACCCTAAGGACCCTGCAAAGTACAAGGCAGGTAGGCCCCTTTATCATCGTCCATTTGCAGGTGAGGAAACTGAGATGCAGAGTTGTTAAGGGGGTACGCGGGCCTCAGAGTTGGTGGTGGAGCCAGCTGGGAGTGAAGCGGTCTGCTTCCAGAGACTGAGCTCTTCACCACAACACTACTGCCTCTGAAACTTTAATTATATCGTGCCACTCACACTTCATTTATCAGGCCCACTCATGCTGCAGAAAGCAAAGGACAACTAAATAAAAGGCCCCTAAAAAGGCTACATGCTTCTTGAACTGTTTCAGAGACTCAGCAATATTTTTTTTTTGCTGCTAATGGGGACCCTTGCTTGAGGCTACTAAGGACTGAGACCTTTCCAGCTAGTAGAAGTGTCAATCAACTTTACTGATCCCACGATATCCACCAGCACCACGGCAGCCAGTGGTGCCACGTCTCCAGCCCATTGCAAAGTTCTCAATTGACAAAGATTACATGAGTCCTGTGTTTCCTCTACAGGCAGCATCTCTCCCAGTTCCCTCCTAGTTTGGACCTCTTTCTCATAATGATAACAACCCACCTCCCCTAACAAGCCATGAGGGTGTCCTAAAGAGAGTTAGGAAATCTGGGTCAATTACAAATTAGCCCTCCACCCCAATTCAGAGGTGTGTGAGCTCTGGCATCACAGCCGATGGCGCTGCCTGCCAGTGGGCTCTTGGCATCTTATGAGATACAGTGACGGCACGCTGGCTTTGGAAAAGCGCCCAGACAGCTTCAGATGCTCCTGAAATGCTGATGCCAAGCATGCTGTCTGGATATATAACATGTCCTCCCCTATGTTTCTGTAAACATGAAGATTACATAAACCCCTAAGCAGCTCAGGTCAACCATACCTCAACTACAAAAGGAGACTCCCTGCCAAAAAAATGCACCCATGGTAAAAAGGAACGTGGGTTGTCACTGGGGGCTTTTGCTATCCACAACCGTCGCCCCTTAGGCTGTTTGCTCATCCCAGTTCTGTTTGCCTATCCCTTTTTAAGAACCCTACCGTATGTGTATGGGACAGAGTAAAAAACTGCAGTTTTAATGTTGTGGGGAGATGGAGAACATAAAAGCATTCACATTTTTAATTTTTTAAATATTTATTTATTTTGAGACAGGGTCTTGCTCTGTCATCCAGGCTGGAGTGTAGTAGCACAATCTCAGCTCAGTGCAAGCTCCGCCTCCTGGGTTCAAGCGATTCTCCTGCCTCAGCCTCCGGAGTAGCTGGGATTACAGGTGCCCGCCACCAGGCTCAGCTAATTTTTTGTATTTTTAGTAGAGATGGGGTTTCACCATGTTGGTCAGGCTGGTCTTGGACTCCTGACCTCAGGCAATCCGCCTGCCTCGGCCTCCCAAAGTGCTGGGATTACAGGCTTGAGCCACCATACCCAGCTGCATTCACATTTTAATAATGGTTCCAGTGAAAAAGATGCATTGATGAAAATGGACTTTTCAGAAGATGGCAGGTGTTCTGTGCATGGGGGACATATAAGAGAGTGCTTTGATCACTCAAGCCCAGCTTGCAGGGTGTGAGGACAAAAAGAGCAGTCACATGGTAAAGGCACTGGTTCTGGGGCCAGGCTGCCTGGGCTTAATCCAAGCTCCTCACTCCCAGCCATGGGGTTGTAATGGGGGTTAAATGCAGAAATACATGTGAAATGCTCAAAAGAGTGGCCCACAATGAAGGCTATCAATGGGTTGGCTTTTATGAAACAAAGCAAGAGTAGATCTTCAGGGTTCTGAAGGGCAGATGAAGGGGAGAAGGAGAACCCCTGGGAATGAGGGTGGGCATGCCAGTGGATGGCAAAGGCAGTGTGAATAGGAGTCTTTGAGTGGCATGAGCTAGATTCTGGCCCCTTTTCCACTTGTGGAGTCCAGCAGAGGGATGGCAGTGTGGGCCTAGGAAGGGAAGTGGGGCCAGTCCAGGCTGCAGATCCCTGAGTCACCCACACAAAACAGCAGGTGACATCTCCAAATCACCTCCCTCACAAGAAAAGAAGATGGATTTGGCAGTGGTATTATTTCTACCAGGAAAGATAGGTCCATTCGCTGTAATCACATGACTGCCACCTCTCTAATCCCAGATAACATTCATTTAATACCATGAATATTTGGTAGAACAATAATTAGACTCTAAATGGCATCCTAATCATTTAAGTGCGAGTCAAAATGTCACTTGCGAAAACGTTTCCTTTTGGTGGCAAGAGCTTATGCCTTTCCAGTCTCTTTTTCCAGCTTTTCATAAATCAGCCATCTCTGAGGGGGCTCCAGGAATGAGAAGCTTTTCTGGCATCAGAAAGGGATTTAGCAATTACCTCCCTAGTACACAAAGCCCAATTACACAAACTGGGTGCGCGGCAGCGACAGCTGTACAGTACCACAAGCACAGCAAAGCCAAAGTCTATTTTTGGAATTCAAGAGTAAGATTCTGCATCCAAATCCCATTGGGGAGGGGGCAGAAATAAAATAATCAGACACCCCTCAAATTTAGCCTGAAGTCTACGTCCAAAATTCATCACTATTAAAAGACAACAAATAGCATAGTGAACTGTCATCATTATTTACCTCATAGACAGGTCAGCCATATCCTAAAAGTTCTTATGACATAGATCCTTCAGTTCTTCAGGGAGACTTTCTCTTCCACATCGTGTATACTTCACGAGTCAGTTAATCAAATTCCTTGCAGTTGTGTAACTGATTGTTTTTAAACATGATATATACAAAATATTTCACTTCGTTAACTTTTAGCAATAAAAACCTCTGTAAGCTATTCAGACATTTTGGGCCATCACCTTAGACCCACAGACTGACAGAATCACAGAGCAATTTGAGGCCTTTGAGATTATCTGATCCCATTCTTACTTTACGGATATCGAAACTAAGACCCAGAGAGGAGACAGGACCTCCCCAGGGCTGCACACAGTGGCAGACCTGGAGTCAGAGCCAACATCTCATGATCCTCAGTTCAGAGCTCTTACTCCTAAATTTTTTATTGTTGTTGTTAGATAGAGTTTTGCTCTTGTTGCCTAGGCTGGAGTGCAATGGCGTGATCTCGGCTCACTGCAACCTCCACCTCCTGGGTTCAAGTGATTCTCCTGCCTCAGCCTCCCAAATAGCTGGGATTACAGGCGTGCGCCACCACGCCTGGCTAATTTTGTATTTTTAGTAGAGACAGGGTTTCACTATGTTGACTGGGCTGGTCTCAACCTCCTGACCTCGGGTGATATGCCTGCCTTGGCCTCCCAAAGTGCTGGGATTACAGGTGTGAGCCACCACGCTCGACACTCCTAAATTAACTAAAAATGAAAGTACAAATTAAAATGGAGTTTGAGAGGTCTATCTACAGGAGCCTGGGTCCAGGAAAAGCTTCTAAAAGGCATATTTATGGTACTCTCGGCCACAAATAAAAGTCCCCCTCCTTGCCCCGAGTTTGGAGAAAACATAGACATCAAAACTTGCTCAAGTTTTCTCTCCTTATGTTGGAAATAAAGCAAATGTATCCATGCCCCACCTCTTCCCATTTCTCTTTTTGTTTTAAAACAGCAATACTGCTCCAAGCAGGGAAGTCTCAGAGTTTTATTGCTTTGGCAAACACTTAAAGGATATCATTGCCTCTGGCCACGGTGAGAGGAGTAGAGTGGGTTGTTTTCAAAGGTCACAGACTTTATTATAGAATTTGAATGCTGGATGCAGTTTTCTGGCATGCTCTCCTCTCATCTCTACGAATCAAGTAGACCAAGCTTGCACATTGAGTAAGGGGTCTCCGGGGTCCTACTCAAATACTACTCCATCTGCTGCTTTGCCAATGTAGCTGTTCCTTGCAAAATGCAGTGAATTCACAAAATGGGCATTCCATTCCTCCTGTCTCCTCAATTGCCTCTCACCTTTTGGTCTTTTCAGTCTCTCTTCCCTGGCTTGGGGCACTGGGTTTTAACCCTTCAACCATGGCTGCCACTTAGCCCATGCCAGGACTAAGGGAGGAAGTAAGGAGTTGAGAGTGCGGCAGCCTGGGACATACCATGTACAAAATAGTTGCATGGTAAATGCTTGAATGAAGGCTGGACAGAGAATTGGGATCCATTCTTTTGGAGATCCTTTAAGGAGGGTCACAGCAAACATGGAGGCAGGGAGGAGTACTGGAGTTGCCAAGACTGGAGACAATGACATAGCAGAAAGGACAGAAGCAGGGTCACTGAGCTATGGCCTGAGGGCCCATTATGACCTACTGCTTGTTTTCAGAGCCCAAAAGTTAAGAATTGCATTTATAGCTGAACATTCACCATCAATTTGGTGAGAGGGGGTATTAACTTTAAACCCAAATTAAGCAAAATGTTATCCCCTACCCCCGCAAACAACCCCATTCTTCTCATGCATGGATCTATATTACAAAAGTTGTACTCATTATATTTTGAGTTTCATTGATTAAAATTTTGCAGAAATTTGTTTTCTCTCTTGTTATACCTACATGCTATTCTTGGTTTTGTCTCTTAGCCTTTGAAGCCTAAAATATTTAGCATCTGACCCTTTAATTTGCTGACCCTTGTTCTAAAGGAACTGGGGGCACTTTAGGCTGAAGGAAAAAAGACAATATGACAACTGTCTTCAAAATTTGGTGGACTCAATAGGGAGAAGGAGCCATCCATTACCAGGGCATCTTTACTATGGAACATTCTGCCACCTGTGAAAAGAGGCAGATCTAGACACATGAATCTGGTACAATCTTCAGGATAGATCACCAGCTGCATAAAACATAGATTTTATGTCCTGTGGCATGCTACTTTTGCATTGAAGGGGAACACACACATATGCATAGTGGCCTGTGGATTCATAGTCAGTCTTTAGAAGAATACACAAGTAACTTCTTCTTCATGTTTCCCCTTGGCTCTGTTGTAATACTTCCCTTGTGCAAATATTACCTGCTCAAAATAGATAATAAGACCAACCAAAAAAAAAAAATTGGTAGACTGTCAGTGAGGTGGGGCTGGACTTGCCCTACTGCTCCAAAAAGACAGAATAGGTAGAAATTACAAGGAAACTCATTTTAGATCAATCCTTTCTAATAACCAAAGAGGAATCGAACAATATATATTACCCATCAATTGCTGTGCTAGCTACATTATAGCCATTATCTTATTGAGCTTCCTAACAGTCTCTGAGGTAGGAGCTCAGAGTAGCCAAGTATCTTTCTCAAAGTCTCACAGCTAGGAAAGGGCAGAGCCAGAATTTGAACACAGATATCCCTGACTCCAGGGCCGAATTTTTTTTACTATACAATGGGTACTTCCCTATATAAGGGTCAAGGATCATCTGCCAGAGTTATTATTTCATACAAAGGAGATTTTTACATTAGAAAGCAGATTATTAATGCCACCAATAATAATAGTAACATGCACTTCTTGCAGTAACATACATTATCTCTTTAATCATCACAATAACATTCCAAGGTAGATCTTATTATTATCTATGTTTTCCATATAAGGGGACAGGTTCAGAGAGGTAATGGAATCTGTTCAAGTTCATATTCAGCATGTAAAGTAGCAGAACTGAGATTATCACACAGGTCTGATATTAAACTATGAGGCATTGTTGAGACGGCAATGTCATCCAAAGTGATCTATAAATTCAATGCATCCCTATCAAAATTTCAACTTTTTTTTTTTTTGCAGTAATGGAAAAGCCAATCCTCAAACTCATATGGAATTGTAAGGGATCCAGAAACAAACTGGAAAAAGAACAAAGTTAAAGGACTCATACTTTCTGATTTCAAAGCTTACTACTAAGCTACAGAAATTAAAATAGTATGGTATTACATAAAGATACATATACAGACCAAAGGAACAGAATTAAGATTCCAGGAAAAAATTCATACATTTATGGCCAATTGGTTTTTGATAAGGGTGCCAAGTCCATTGAATAGGGCAAAGAATAGTTTTTTCAACAAATGGTGCTAGGACAACTGGATTTCCGCATGCAAAAGAATGGAGTTGGACTCCTACCTCACACCATATACAAAAAAAACTATAAATGGACAAACAGCTCAAATATAAGAGCAAAACTTTAAAATCCTTAGAGGAAAACAAAGGAGTAAACCTTCATGACCTTGGATTTGGCAATGGATTCTTAGTTATGACACCAAAGGCATAAGTAACAAAATAAAAAATAGATACACTGGACTTAAGATTTAAAACTTTTGCACATCAAAAGACATTTCAAGAAAGTGAAGCTGGGCATGGTAGTTCATGCCTGTAATCCTAGCACTTTAGGAAGCCAAGACGGGAGGATCACTTGAGGCCAAGAGTCTGAGACCAGCCCAAGCTGATTTCTACAGTCTCGTCTCTACAAAAAAAAAAAAAAAAGCAGGTGTGGTATCTCTAAAAATATAGCTGACCAGAGTTTATTATTTAGACTTTAAAATTGGCAAAAGACTTGAATAGTAGTTTCACCAAAGAAGATATACAAATGGCCAATAAGCACATAAAAAGATGGTCAACATCATTAGTTATCAGGGAAAAGAAAATCAATCCCACAATGAGATATCACATCACACCTACCAGAATGTCTATATTAATAATAATTTAAAAATAACAAGTGCTGGTGAAGAAGTGGAGAAATTAGAAACCTGTGTATTGCTGGTAGGAATGTAAAATGGTACAGTCACTGCGAAAAACAGTCTGGCAGTTCCTCAAAAAGTTAAACATAGAATTATCATATGACCAAGCAATTCCACTCCTAGGTGCAAACCCAAAAGAACTGAAAAAATGAACTCGGAAAACATGCTGTGTCCTTATGTGCAAGTGTTGATGTTGGCTGGGGACAGGAGAAGGAAGGAAAGTCCAAAGACAGTATTCACTGCAGCATTATTCACAATAGCCAAAAGGTGGACACAACCCAGGTGTCCACTGACAGATGAAGGGATAAACAAAATGTAACATATACATACAATGGAATATTATTCAGTCATGAAAAGGAATGAAGTTCTGATTAATGCCATCAGATATATTGTTATAACATGGCTGAATCTTGAAAACATTAGGCTAAGTGAAGCAAGCCAGACATAAAAGGGCAAGTATTGCCTGATTCCTTTTATATGAGGTACCCAAAATAAGCAAATTCATAAAGACAAAAATTAGATTAGAGGTTACTAGGGTATCGGGAAGGAGAGAATGAAAAGTTATTGCTTGATGGGTACAGAATTTCTGTTTGGGATGATGGAAAAATGTGGAAATAGATAGTGATGATGGTTGCACAACATCGTGAATGTAATTAAATGCAACGGAATTTTACACTTTAAAAAGGTTAACATGGCATATTAAAAAAAAATTTTAAACAAAGAACTAAAACAAAACCATGAGGTATATACCTAGATTCCTTGTTTCTCTGAACTATGCTACCCTAAGAGTTTAAACCCCTTCCATTCCTCCCAAACGTGTTGGCATTTTCATTGAGGACCACGTTAAGAAAGCAATGCTTAATTCAAAAGAACATTTCCATAATGGTGAGAATGGAGATCCCAGGGGCCATGTCAGAGGCTGACATTCTTTGGGGCAGGGTGTCATGAAAAAATGGTGAAGATGGTTCCTATTGAGCCGACTCACAAAGCTGGACCAGAGCTGGGAACTGTCCGGGTGCTCTGCCCCAAGCCAGGCCCATCCCTTACTCTGCTGCCCATTTTCCACTCAATGACCTTTGACCTTTGGGCCTGCCTGGGGAAGATACACTCCTTGCACATCTAGGGACCTCTAAAACCAAAGGAAAGGGGGCAGGATGAGGGTGCACACTGGCTTTGAAGCACTGGTGCATTCAGCAAGTTGTTATGGACCACCTAGCATTAGCCAAACACCCTGCCTTGATTTCTCAGAAGTCTACGGATCCATTTGTGTCATGCCCACTGATACCTTCTAGAAACCTTGGCACGTAGCTCAAGGCTGGGTTTGTGCAGTACAAGCGGGACTGCATGCAATGCTGAACTTTAAACAAATGGTGGGCCTGGCAAGCAGACGTTGTTAGATGTGCAATGCTTTTCACTGTGCTCCCTGATTAAATAAGCATTTAGGTTAGGGAGGTGTAAATGTCCTTTTGGTACAATCACTAGTCAGACAGTTCTACCCACAGAACTATGGTGTTGTTGAGATTTACCACAAACACATGAATATGAGTTCAACAGGAAAGATAAAAATACCATTCCTGTCTTTAAAGCTGCCTTGCCTATGGAGGGGGGACACACACAACCTTCTAAAAGGACCCCATAATATCCTGTCGAAATGGAGCCATTAATAGTCAAATTCAAGAAACAAACCTCCTTAGCAGCTTGGGTTCATTCTGAAAAACAGAGGAAGCGGTGCTTGCTGCTTTACTTTTAATAGCGCAGGTTGTCATGCCAACTAGTGCTGCTGTTTAAAATGAAGAGGAAAAAAAGAAGTGTTCCTTCCTACACAAACCTTTCAGCAGGGCTCACAATTAGTCTTTAAAAACACAAAAACTCACAGCACTGGAGATACGGTAAACATTGTGCTTCTATTTAAACCTGTCAGAATGAGGATGTGATAAACCTTTGGTCTGTGTCTCCTTTGTACAATGCTCTTTGGCCAGCATCTGGCTGAAAAGTCCATAAGGAAAGAAAGGCACGATGATGTGGTGCACACAGAGGCGGCCGGTCTTGAGATGGGACAGCAGCCTTCCATCTTGAATAAGCATAAGAGAAAGGCCAGCTTCCTTGAGAAAGAGAGGCTCTGCTCCCACTTACCCCTGTGAGCACAGTTATTAAAAGGCTGGGTCTGCACAATGCTGCACAACACACCCACTGCACAAGGGTGCCAAGGACAGGAGAGAGAGGAACATGTGCTGGCAGTGGCAGCAGAGGCGCCCCCACCCTCTGTGGTGCCCGTGGGCCCAGGTCAGCCAAGGAGAGGAGCCAAGAAGCAGGAAGACATGCTGTGCCCTGATGTGTAAATGTTAATGCTGGTTGGGGACAAGAGAAGGAAGGAAAGCACAAGGACAGGGTGAGAAGGAGGTAAGACCTCTTCTCTCTCTCACAATTGACTGATGGTTTTATGAACTCTTCTGTCCACAAAAGCTTCCACCCATGTAAAAGAAGATCTAGCAACGTTTCTGAGGCAAAGAGGACTTACTCACACACGAGCCACATGGTAATATGTCTAGATCGCATCTTCAAGGGGCACATGTAAAGTCTGCCAACAGGTTGTGGTGCTGACAATCAGGCCCCACACTTTCTTTCCAAGCTCCTCTCCTCCCACTTCTCCATGAGAGCAAGCCCTGGGTTCCTGTTCCCTTGGGTCCAGTGCCTTCACAGCTCCGCAAGCTTAAGGATGAAGAGGGTCTCTCTCCTCCTAGACCACTTAATGCCTATCAGGCCTTGAAGAGCCAATTCATATATCCATTGTTCAAAATCTCTTACTGGCACTCCCAACCTATAAACTCTGCTGCAATTGGCCTATTCCATTCACCTGCCAATTAACATGCTTTGCACTATTATGTATTCTCTAATTTGATTATCTTTTTGTTTGTTTCTATGTGGTCTCCCTAACTAGAATGGAAATTTCTTGAAGGCAAAGGATCTTTTTGTATCCTTTGTTGCTTCCCCTGTGCCTAGTAACTCCTGTATATATAGTGGTAGTAACTGCAGCAGCATACAGTTGCCTCTTAACGAGCTCTAAGTGCTGGGCTCTGTTCTGAGTACTTTACATGGATTAATGAATATGCATCTCCCAACTGTCTGAGATATACATGCACACAATTATTACCCCTATTTAACAGGAAAAGAAACTGACGCATAGGAGGTTAATGATGTGCCTAGGCTCACACGACTGGTACATAGCAGACCCAGAGCTCAAACCAAAGCTCTCTGACTCTAGAGCCTGTGACACACTATGTTGATGACCTGAGTTTGGGGTTGAGGAGGCAGAGATGGGTGAGGTGCCAGTGGAGGAGAGAAGAGAGATAGGGAATATCCACAATAAAATGTGCAAGATACTGTCCCATTCAACAAAACTTACATAATGCACAATTTATTCATAAAGACAGACGTAAAGATTGCCTCTAAAATGTCAATTAGTCAACTATCTCAGGAGAGCTGGATTCTAAGGCACTTTTCTTTCCTTTTCCATATTTTGCATGTATTTGATTCTCCAAGGAGCATGCAGGACTATTGCATATGGCGAAAAGATCAACAGTGAAGTCAATTTCATTATGGGCGGAAAGGAAAACAAAACAAAAAGAGAAAAAAGAAGGAGCGCGGGTCTGTCGAATATTTCTGAATAGAAGGGTGGCATGTCTATTCCTGTGTCTCAGGAAGATCGCCCTGCTGACAGTGGAGGAAATGAAGACAGGGAAATATAACATATCTCTAAGCAAATGATAAAAACGATAATTACTAACATTTATGGAGCTCAGAGAAAGGTAATATAGGAAGTTTAAAATCCAGTTATCCTCACAACAACACTGTTCATAGTAGCCAAAAGGTAGAAACAACCCACATTTCCATCAGCTAATGAATGGAAAAACAAATTGTGGTAGATCTGTACAACGGAATACTATTCAGCCATAAAAAGAAATATTGATCCATGTTATAATGTGGATAACCTTGAAAACATTATGCTATGTGAAAGAAGCCAGACACCAAAGCCCAAATATTGGCTATTTATATTTATATGAAATACCCCAAATCAGTATCCATAGAAAAAAAAAGCAGATTAATAGTTGACAGGAACTTGGTGGGAGTGAGGAATGGAGAGTGGCTGCTTAATGGGTATAGGGTTTCTTATAGGGTGAGGAAAAGCTTTTGCAATTTGAGGTGATGGTTGCACAGTGGTATGAACGTACTAAATGCCACTGAATTCTACACTTTAAAATGGTTAGGTTTGTTACGTGAATTGTACTTCAATTAAAAAAAAAATCCAGTTACTCTTTTAAATTAAAGTCCTGAGAAAATGGAAAGGCAGATGAGGAGGAAAAAAAAAGTGGATTCAGAAAAACCCCAGTAAATGAGGAAGTAAGACAAGTGAGACACCCAGAGTAGGATGTGGCCTCGGACAGAGGGAGGGAGAGAGGGCCCACACTCAGCAAAGGGTGGACCTAACCCCTATCTTCAGTAACTGAGCTATCCAACCATGGGCCAGGCAGCCTTGAGATGCTGTGAGCTTTCATCTTTCTCCTACAACATCGACTGTTTTAGTCGGATGATCTGAGACAACACAGTTGGTGAATGCTCGCTCCAATTGCCTAAGTGGTAGGCACAGGCAAGGCTGAAGCCAAGTATCCAACCCCTAGATAAGGCATGCAGAGCTTGCGCTGGGCCCGCCCCCGTCAGCACATGGGCCACAGCTGCTTGTCACACCTGGCAGCTCCAGGCTGGGGGCAGCTTGTGAGCAGGGGCCACACCTTGCTCCTGGCTGTATCCCTGGCCTTAATCAGAGCCCCTGGCACAGAAGAGGTGACAGTACATACATGTGTTGAAGAAATAAACATCTTCCATTTCATATATTTCATCAGTTGGTTGAGATTTTTAGTAGATAAAACACAGATATGGCACAAAATTCAAAAGGCTCCGGGGGATATACAGTAATAAATTTGCCTTTCTTCTACCCTCCTATTCCAGCTTCTCCGAGGCAACCTTTGGCACCGCACCACCTTTTGCAATGTGACTAGGGGAGTGAAGTTCTGACTTGCAAAGGTTCCCGCAACTACACTACCCAGTCATTTGGGAGGCAGGTGACCACCACGAGGTGGGAGCTACATATGATATCAAGACAGAAGTCATCTGGGTGAAAACAAGGTCCTAGTATTCTGTGCCAGGAGCAGGCACAGGCCCCAGAGCCACAGCTTGCAGAGGAAACCACCAGGGTGATGACCACCCCCTAGAACGTTCACGGAACAATGGGAAGCCCAGGGGCAGAGACCACCCAGCCAGTCAACAGGGCCAGACACCTCAAGCTCCTCACTCTTGTTTTGGACCTAGGAGATTTCGAGCTGGGGAAAGGCAACATTGATACCCAATAGGATGGAAGTAGATGTGTGCGTACCACTGTCATCCTTGAACCTAGAGAGGTGATAATATGTTTTGTCTGGAGGAACGAATTCACCTTAAAGGAATTCAACTGTGAGCTGGGTGGCATGGTCCCCAGTGACAGGCTTTGTGGTGGACACAGCTGACAGGAACTTAGGTGGTGGGGAGAAGGGGGGTCCAGGAAATCAAGGTACCGGGAGAGGTTCAATCCATTTAGTGATGAGCAACCTAGGCCAATCCTAAGCCTGGACTGAGTCCCGGGGCTGAGCCGCGTGTGGTGGGGGCATCTGCACACACTGCTTTGTCAGGCCAGATTGTGAGGCTGAGTAACCACTGCCCTGTAGAGTCACCAAACCATGGACTAAAAAAAGATTCAAGCCACACAGGCTCATCTGTTTCCCCAAGGTTCCTGCCTAATGTGGCGATGCACTGGCAGGCTAGAGGGTGAGTCGGGCACTTATCTGATTTCAGCCAATCTGTTACTGTATTTCATTCCCTGTCCTCGTGCCCAGAGGCTGTTGCAATGGGTATAAATTTAGAAAGAGAAAGATAAATAACATGGAAAAGTTCCTTTTAAAAAATAGGGATTTTTTTCTCTCTATTTTGCTAAAGAAAAGATAAAGTGATCTTCTTGTTATTTATTTAGCCTTACCATGGTAGAATTTGATATTTTGGGCAGGAACCTAATAATGCATAACCATAGCCCAGGATGAACCAGCTTCTCCTGAAACTGTGAAAGAGGCAAGCCTCCATCCTAAGCGTTTCTTAGAAACTGAGGGAGTGAGAAGATGACAGTACCTTGCACAAGATCTGAAATCCACGAGGGTCCCTTCTGAACAAGCAAAAGACTCTGAAAGAAGACTGTCTCCTTTATATGAAACGGTCTATACCAGCTAACATAACACGCTGTGCCTGAAATTGTCAGGCCACTGGCGATTTCACTGTATACATTGATACTTTAAAGGAAACCTGTTCTATGAGGAAATTAATATCACAGATGGGAGATTTTCAGTTGGTGGAAATTAACTGAAAGAGAAACTGCTTGAGAAATGTTTGCCTTCCCTCACACACAAACTCACAGCCCGGTGGGTTATGGAACTCTCATGGTAAAAGACTAGATCAATTCCACCACCTAATCATTTAGCCCAAGGCCCATTCTACAGGGGAGAAAACCAAAGTTAAGTGACTGGCCCAAGATCACATGGCTGCCACTAATAGAGGGGGGCCCAGGACCAGGTCTCACAGCGCTTCCCTGGGGTCACCGTGCAACTGCCACCCACCAACTGAATGTCAACCAGACTCAGCAGCTGTACCTCTGACAGCATCTCATACTGGCCTCTTCTTCCAAGAGCAATGGTGAGTAAGTCATAGACCACAGATGCACTCTGCAGACTGATGAGGCGGTCACTCTTGTGTTCAGGTATCCTGCTCAGCACAGCGTCCCGGTTGGCCTGAAAAAACATGGAATAGAGAAGCAGATGGAGAGAGAACCTAGTGCTGCATGGCGGGGAGTCCACCTAGGCCCTCCTGCCCCTACCAATTTGCGAAGGGAATGGAGACAAGGGTAGGAATGAGCAGAGGCCTGTCATCTTGGGTTATTTATTCAAAATCCCCTGGGCACCGCAGAACATGATATATGGGATGATCCAAACACTGAAGTCCTGGAAGTGTGAACCTAGAGGGCACCTGTACCTGTCGACAGGCATCTGGAGGAAGACTCGGCAGCCGATACAAAGTTTTCCCTGGCCTCGAGTTCATAGCCAGCCACATGGAAGACGCAGCTGCGCTCTAGAGCAGCCGAATCATCCATCAAGTGAGGCCCTGCTGCACCTCACTCGTGAATCCTGCTTCTGCTCTACATTAAAGAGTGGGAGAAAATTCCCAGCCCTGCATTTCCCAACACCCAATTGTGTCATCAAGTTCCATGAGTCCTACAGAGATATATCTTACTTTTCCTCTATCACCAAGCAACATTCAAATCCCTATATGACATCTTCACTGGAACAGAACACAAAGACGAGTTCAATCTTGTTTAAGGAAGCACAACACAGATATATAAGAGAAAACAAGAAGAAAGCAGATTTTTACTTTAAAAGATATTAACACAGAGGACTCAAGAGAACACCGTCAATTTTCTATGCTTAGCACAGAAATACATCAGGCACATTCAAACTTATTAATCTCATCTATCCAGAAATCAAATGCTCTTTACAGCAACTTGTTTCCATTACTTCTAAAATTTAATTTCTCTACAGATTCCTCCAAATATATCACACGTCTGAGACTCAACAGCTAGCTCATTTTCCTCTTTTCCCTAATAGGAAGTTCAGAATCAACAAAGTTAGATTTCGCCTGCCTTTTTCCCTCTGCTAATTAACAGAAGTCTGCAGATCCATCTGTCTGTAGGAGCAGAGAAAGGCCCCCCCAGTCTTTCCTGTGAAAGTGGTACATGAGGTTCCGGGGTCACTTGTCCCAGCAGGCTGACGTTGATCTTCCCCCTGACATTCAGAAAGGCCACACACACACCTTCCCTCTCACTAATGAGACAAAATGCATTTTCTTTGTGTGTGAGTCCAAGGCATTTACTTTTAGCCACCCATCAGTACTTACTCACTTTAAAACTCCTTGCTGTTAAATGTCAAAGACAAATAAGAATATATAAGACAGGCCACTTCCTACAAAGTGAGTCATCTCTTACGGAAACAAGCCTGCTTTTGAAGATTTCATTCTAAGTTTTTCTTGTTAGGAGTCCCTCTTGAGCCCAAAAAAAGCAGCTCTGAAGGAAACAGGGCCTGTTGCAAATGGTCTCATTTTATTTATTTGCTATATATGTTCCATACTGAGACCAATGCCTGGAAGAGAACAAAATAAACATACTATTTATGAGAGACTTTCAAGTTATACCAAATGCATTCTTTTCATTTTTAGAGAAAGTACCAGTATCTTTTGATTAAAAAGGTACAATATAGAACCTCAAACAGACCCACAAATAATAAATATCCCAGAATATTGCCTCAGTGGTAGTTCTGCACATCAAGTTCTTATAATCCCATTCTCCTAGGGGAAACTAATTTGATTTGTAGTTAGAAAACAGCACAATTCTAAATGATACCTTGTAGGTGGAGAAGCGACGGACAAATTCATGCTTCTGAATTAAAGTCAGAACCAACAAAGAACACAATTTTCTGACATCCAAAAAACACAGCAATTTTCATTTTGGTTTTGAAATTGAGCACATTCATTTTCTGTCTAAAAACTAAACAATCGAGAAGTCAAAGGATATGGAAAAAAGGCTTCCAAAGGCAATTTCATTTAGATTTCTACCTACATTTTCTGAAATGATTTACAGGGAGAACATAATCATTTTGGTTAGAAACCTCGTCCTTCATATCCACTGATGACATCACTGGATTTCAACATCCCCTGAAGAGATTTTTCTGGCAATTACATACCATAGAGCCAAATCTGACTGTCTCAAAGGGATCTCAATGTTTGAGTATTATTAGTTTCTATCACTTCAATTAAGTAGCAGGAGAGTTGGAGATATCATTCCAAAGACATCTCCACTTAGTGCAAGCATTTTAGAGAGGTGGCCATGTTTTCCAAATTGCAGACTAGAACACATCATCTGACAGTGGAACATAATGTTTTCAATCGGAATTGTCCAGGTAATCTAAAATGTACAGTCACCATGCTTTCAGAACTTTTACACCATAACCAACCAAGTTTGCCCAAAGGGAACTACCTGCCAAGGACCCAACTTGGGATGAGGGAATGATGACCAGGAGGCCAAGATGAGCTGGCTCCATGGATGACCCGGTGGGGAAGCCTGGGGAGACTCGTTCACTTGAATGCCACCAAGTGCCAGCCTGCTCACCTATGTGCTTCCCTGATTGCACCAAGGCAAGTAGAGAATGTAAATGACGCCACCCTAAGTTACCAGCTGACTATCGGGCAACCTGCTTCCTTGAGAGGAAGTAAGCCCAATGACACCAAAGAGCCTCCAGATCAAAAGAGGTGGTAACTCGAGCAGACTTGCTCTTGTAAACATCGGTGGGCCATTCAAAGTTTTAATCAAAGGCAAGAAAGCTGCCCTCTCATGAGTTCTGGCCTCTTCTGAACCCTCCTTCTCTCCGCGCATGTACGTTATTATGCTCAGACCCCATGTCTATACTCACCTGAGTCCATTTTATACCTCCCATTAAACAGTATGTGTGGGGAGGGCAAGAAGGGAAATACCTTCTCTTGCTTTAGTTATGATTCCCTTCTCTCCCCTGGGCTGCCCCGGGGGTTGGCGATAAGCGCTGACAACTATGGGGAGGGGGCAGTACAATCTCCTAGCAGGAACAGGAGACCACTGCGTGATGCACGCATTCCGCCTGCTCTAGGCCTCAGGTTCCTCATGTGTAAAATGAGGGAAGGGGACGTGAGCCCTCAAGATCTTTTGATTCCAGGAGCCCACCCATTCTGCTCAGGTGCTCAGTATACATCACTTTTCTGCTGAGGAATTCACTATTACTACACACATGATCCTGAAGGTTTTAAGCCAGGGCCACAGCACCTAGTGATAGATACACAGGGCAGAAACCCAATAAATGATGAGTGGTGAAATAGACCTAAAATTCTATATTCTGGCCAAATACTAAGAAAATGTTTCAAAGGAATCAGAGGGTCTGGCAAAAACTCCCTCACAATAGCAGTGACAGGGAACAGAAGTGAGCTCTCACGGCCTGGGACTTTACAGTGTCTGGCAAAGCCAGGAGCTGGAAGAGACAACAAGGGCAGGAGGATGAGAGTTTCATCAAGCTCCTGCTGTGAAGACCAGAGCTTTATAGATCCAACAAATGACTTATCCCAAAATTCTCGCCCACTCCAGGGCAAAATGAGAGGCTTATAAAGGTCACCCTTTGGGGGCCTCTTTCTCCTTTTAAGGTTCCTCCGGTGGTCATTTTAGCTGTGGTTTACCTAGATACAACTGCAATAATGTTCAGCCAATACTGGGTGGATGAATGAATGAACTAAGATACCTGCTTCAAGATAGAAGATAGAGAAGCTCCAAGCTCCAGGCTAACCAAGGGACATTGCTAGCTGGTCCAGGAATTAAGAAACAACCCTCTTTTTAAACCTCTACTGTTTTTTCCCATCCAGGTATACCCTCTAGAAAGTATTTTCTCTTAAGAAAAAGAGCCATGATACTGGCAGAATGGCTATATCAAAAAAGGGTCTACAGGGCCAGGGGAAAGAACGATGTAAAAACACATTCCACTTACCATTGATTCACTAATCAGCAATAACAACAGGGCTTCTTCTGTATTTTCTTGAGGACAAAAAATGCTGCAGTTGAAAGAAAACTGACTTTGATATATGGCAGTTTCAAAATATACAAATACAAGCAGAACTGAACACTAAAAGCTTCCAGAATTTTATATAATACCCATGAAAAATACTGTATAATTTGGACACTTGAATTAATTTGCCTATTTCCATGGTAATCTATGGAATTCATACATTTTAGCTATGCATTTTAGTGGTGGTAGGCAGAAGGGTAAAGTAAAGCTGTAAAAACCAAGTTAAAAGCCCAAATAACATATGTACATATTACAGAGGCAGAATTTTAGATTTCAATAAATTGACATTATCTAAATAATACAAGCTTTCTCCTAAACCTATTAGAGAGGTATAAATTGCAGGCATTTCACTAAACAGTACTCTTCTTACCTCTTACCTGCTAACTGGCATATCTTATACTGTCGTTTAGATGAAATAAGAGATTAGAAGCAATTTTAGAGTTTGAATAATTTCTCTAATACTGTAAGAATTTAGTGAACTATCTTATTTAGACACATAAGTTTTATTATGGGGTAGCGTGCAAGAGCTCTTATTAATCTATTTTATGGAATTTGGCTGAACTCCTAAATCTTGGATTAAAAGAAAGAGCTTTTTAAGCTCAATGTTGCTCAGGATCAGAGAATAATAAAAACTCAGCAGAACCCCAATCTGTATTCTCTATAGCCTATTTTCTGTGTTGTGAGCAATTGCAGCATTTTTTCTCCTGTTCTAAAGCTCTAGAATCCTTTGAGCAGAATTGTGAATGTTATCACCAATTGGGTCAAACTCAATATTTTTTCATGAAATGGATGAAGAGAGTGCAATAAATAAAAATGAACTTGGTTTAAAAAAAAACTCCTAGATATCTTGAAGATGACTAAAAACAACTAAGTTTATGTCTTCCCAGGGATAATATTACAATCATGTAATTGAAGGGATTTCCCCACACCCCCAATAAAAGGCAAAAAAAAAAAAAAAGGATTTCCACATAATTATAAACATTTGTTTTCTTTGAAGTGCTGGCAATTTTTGTACTGCATCTTAGGATGATAAAGAGCAAGACAGAAGGAATACAGCGCCTGGTATTCTCGTTACAATGCTGACACCGCCGGAGGTAAGGAAGCCACCTGCAGGATGGTTTCTATCGTTCTTCTGAGGCTAAAATTTTATGAAAAGGCTGGCCTGAGAATGAGGAGCAAGATTCGGGGATGTGCAGTGACTTGCTTCAGAAGTCAGCTTGAGATGATCTGGGTTTTTCAGATGGGACACTTCTTTCCCCTTAGATTCTGGAATAGAGCCTAAAGGCTCTGAATTAAGTGTCTCCCAAACAACCACCTCAGTATGTTGTTGTTTTTGTTGTGTGTGTGTGTGTGTGTGCATGTACATGCACACTCGTGCCGCACAATCATTTCCTGATATCCTGGCTTGTGGTTACATGCAACTAGGACCTTGCAAATAAAGCAGTAACATGAATCATTTTTTTTTCATGGCTAGCCGGTTCTGCATTATCCAGACCAATTGAAAAGACAGACAGCCTATGCTAATTGTGACTTAACAGCAGTCAATTCAGTCCATGGCTAATCTCCAAATTGTTTGAGCCATACAGCCTGCTTCAATGCTAGTTTGTGTTATTTTTACCATAGTTGCTAACAAGTGGCACATTAACCGAATCCAGCTCCACTTCCTCTACCCTCCCTATTTGTGGCAGGCAAGGTGGGTACTCAGGAGCACTGCAAAGCTCCCAAGGCCAGCAGGAGCAGGGGGAGAAAACGTAGTTTTAAGAGACATACCTAAACAACTACACATTAGAAGGCTCCCTCTCAATCATTATGAATTCTCTAGACCCATTTCCGGCCAATTCCTTCCCTCTTGTTTGCTCAGGGAAGCATGGATGGAGCTCAGGGTGAATGGGTGAAAACTGTTGGGGCCTTCCTTTTGTGGCCTTCTCCTCTTTGGGGCCCATGAGCCTCAGGGGGAGATACTGGGGTACCCAGGCCTCAGCCTTGAAGAGTGGGAAAACTGGGGCCCTAGATCCAGAGGAAGTTGCGTGAAGGGGAAGGTGGGGGACCAAGGGGGACAAGAAGAAAACAGGGCTCAGCAGGCATGAGGACAAGCTCCCAAGAGCTGGCAGGCTGGCAAAGGAGGCAGCAGTGGGGCAGCTGCTGCGCTGAGAATGGGAGGGTGCGTCCTCGTCCCAGCCATGCCACCAACTCACTGGGTGACCTTTAGGCAAACTGCCCATTTTCTTACTTTGGATGAATTTACCAACTCATTTTCTGATTCTACAGAAGACATAGGGAACAAGGGTGAGAATTCTCAGGTATAAGTAGTAATCATCATCTTGCCAGGGCTCCCACATAATAGCTTTTTCTTAAAAATTTCCTCCGAAAGGTAGAAACTTTACCTTAATGGTAGACACAATCATACAAAAGAATTAATCCAACTTTACCCAACTGCATTTCATCTCTTCTGTCATCGTTAGCCATTATATAACTAATGACAAGTTGAGGTCTAAAGGTCACCGGCATCCCCTAAAATTCTATATTTAGGTGCAGGGAGGGCCTTGAACACTGCCAACACACGAGAAAGTTGATTTGTAAATAATGACAACATCAACTCTAAGGTCTAGTAATGGTTCCTTTATAATTTTAATATGTCTGGCTGAGATACTACCAGGAAATTCCTGGAGAAACACAACCTCTGAACCACAGCCAGCCAGGTAAGAGCTGAGGCATGGAGGCCAAGAATGGCTGAAGTCCCACCCCGACCCCACGTCACACTGTCTGCAAACATGCCAAGGCAGAATCTACTGTCGATCCCAGGTTTATGTGGATAAATGGGTACCAAAAAAGGAATAGGACTTAAATTGAAAATTAACAGTGCATCTTGATTATTTGGGATCAGCTAGTCTGATGTAAGGACTATCGAGGCCTCACCCTGCTTCCCTTTTGTGTCAATTCATATAGGTCAAAAATCTCCCCATGACAAAGAAAGAAGGGTCCCTCACGCAGCCCAGTGCAGGTCCACTGGGCTACACTCTGCTGAGTGGGTCAGGTGAATCCCACAAAGAACATCACCTTGCACAAGTGCTTCCATATTCCTGCTGAGAGGACGGGCCTCTCCACAACTCCAAGGTGGGCTGTGTACACCAGAGCAAGGAGATGACAGGCAGCCAATGGTGTCGCTGTCGTTTACACAGCTTTGGTTCGGCCATCAAGAAGTCATCCTGACCCTTCAACATCCCTCTGCTTTCCATTTTATTTTATTTATTTATTTTTGTAAGCTCTTGAGGATTTATTGTATCCACGCAAGGGCCTGGCCAGTGCCTGGCTCGGAATGTTCTGCCCTCCCCGGCCAAGACCCCTCCATTTTACACTTTAAACAGCATTCCCATCCTTACCAAAAACTGGAAACCAGGAGGTTCAGATCTACACTCAGTATTCCATGATAATTACCTTTTCCGCCGAGACCTACAAAGGAGTTTAGACAGTGCCTGGCACTCACTAGCATTCAATGAATCTTTTCATCATCTGCTTCTTGGCAGTATTATCCAATATTAACCAGTATCCACAATAGCTGTTTTTAATCTTCTGCTTTACTTTGTGTTAACTATCTAGTCTAATGCGCATTTAATTGTCGAAGCTACCTCAAGAAATACAATGAAAAAAACTATGCCTGACTGACTGAAACACACACACACATATATATACACATTAAGAAACATGTAGATGCAGGGGGCAAAAAGAAACACGTACAAGACTCTTCACAGAAGCACTGTTCCTATTAGCCCCAAATGGGAAACAACTCAAACTCACAACACAAGCAGAATGGGTCAATATATTGGAGGACAGTCATAAAATGAAATACCTCGCAGCAATGAAAAACACTGCTACATGAAGAAATATGGGTGAATAGTTCAAATATAAAGTTAGACAAAAGAAGTTAAACATTAGAGAGTGCATATCGTATGATTCCATGTATATAAATTTCAAAAAGGGGCCAGACTAATTATTGTGACAGAAGTCAGGAGAGTGCTGCCCTGGATGGGGGTGGTGACTGGGAGAGGCCACGGGAGGGCGTGTAGGGCTCCAGTAGTGTCCTTTCCTGACCAAATGCTACTTACATGGATATGTTGATGAACTTGGTGGAAGTTCATCAAGTTTCATACTTTTGATTTATTTTTCTCTATGTATGGCGTGTATCCAAAAAAGCTTACTCTAAAAAATAAGTAAACTAAAGCTGATACAATTCTTCACAGAAACCACCCAGAAGGAAAGAAAGCAAGGAAGCCTATGACAGGTGATCCCTCTTCTCATTCCATCCAGGATTTTCTACATTGTATTTCCTTTCAAATTCAAGATGGGCAGAGTGAGCATCCTGTATGCATTTCACGTTCAGGTCTCTTTGACCTGGGGTGCAGCTTCCTGGCAGGGATTGTTTTTCAGTTATGTTCCATTACAACCAACTCTTCTGAATGGTCCTTGTGGTTTTCTGGAGCTAGAAGGATCTCTGCCATCTAAATTTTGCTTGACACTTATTATACTTCTCATAAGAGACTGTGGAGAAGGAGACTGTTAGCCAAAATGAGGTTTGCACATTATCTACGGATTCCCTTTCCCACCTCCAAACCGGCATAACTGAATGGTGAGAATGTGCTTTCTGCCAATGTGAATGGGTCAGAGTCCAGCCTTGGTAAGAAGGGAACCTCCAAACAAGAATAACTCCCACAGCTGTTCCTCTTTACTAATATTCTAAGAAGTAGAGCTCTGAACCCACAAAATTACAAAGCTAAAAACTGATGGTGATAAATGAAGGCATAGGATTCATGTGGAAATCGATGAAACAGAGAACAGAATCGCAATAGAAAAAAGTCAAAACCCAAAGTTGGTTCCTCAAAAAGATCAACAAAATTGACAAAACTTTTAGTTAGACTGACTCTAAAAAAGAGAAAAACGACTTAAATTACTAAAATGAGAAATGAGAGAACATGACAACCAACCCTGTAGAAATACAAAAAAATTATAAAGGAATGCTATGAACAACTGTACGGAAGCAACTTAGGTAATTTACATGAAGCAGACACATTTCTAGAAAGATGCAAACTATTCAAACTGATTCAAGAAGAAATAGAAAATACAAATAGACCTAAAATAAGTAAAGAGATTGAATTAGTATTTTTAAAAAAACAAAAAAAACTTCCTACAAAGAAAGCCTAGGTCCAGGTGGCTTCACTGGTGAAGTCTACCAAACATTTAAAGGATTAATACCAATTCTCCACAAACTCTTTCAAAAAGAAGAGGAGGGAATAGTCTCCAACTCATTTTATGAGGCCAATATTACTCTAATACCAAAACCAGACAAAGACATCATAAGAAAACTGCAGAATAGTATCTTTTATAAATATAGATGTAAAAATCTTTAACAAAATATCAGCAAATAGAACCCAGCAATAATAAAAAGGAGTATATACCATGACTTGGACAGGGATGCAGGTTGGCTTAATGTGTGAAAATCAATTAATGTGATACACCACAGCATTAGAATAAAGGACAAAACCCACATTATCATTTCAATTGATGCAGAAAAAGCAGTTGACAAAATTCAACACCCATTAATAATAAAAATAACAAACTAGAAATAGGAAGCCCTTTACTTAACCTGATGAAGGGCATCTATAAAAGCCCACAGCGAACACCATACTCTGTGAAAGACTAGATAATTTCCCCCGCCTGAGATCAGGAATGAGACAAGGATGTCCATGCTTGCCATTTCTATTTAACATTGTACTGGAAGTTCTAGCCAGGACAATTAAGGAAGAAAATAAAATAAAATGCATCTAGGTTAGAAAGGAAAAAGTAAAACCATCTATATTAGTATTAATAGATGACACAATCTTGATATAGAAAATCCTAAGGAATCCAAAAAAACTATTAGGACCAATAAACAAATTCAGCAAGGTTACAGTACACAAGATCAATTTACAAAATCTGTTGTATTTCCATATACTTGCAGTGAGCAATCCAAAAATGAAATTAAGAAAACAACTCTATAATAGCATCAAAAAGAATAATGCACATTTGCGTGCGCACACACATTTAGGAATAAGCGTAACAAAAGAAATACAAGCTTTATATCCTGAAAAATACAAATCATTGTTGAAAGAAATTAAAGACAACCTAAATAGATGGAAAGATATCTCATGTTCATGGATCAGAAGACTTAATATTTTTAATATGGAACTATTCCTCAAATTGATCTACAAATTCAATGCAATTCCTATTAAAATCCCAGCTGCCTGTTTTTTTTTTTTTTTTCAAAAATGGACAAGCTAAAATTCATATGGAAATGCAAGGGCTTGGGAGACAGGAAGGTGACAGCTAAGAGGTGCTGGGTTCATTTTGGGGGTAATAAAAATGTTCCAATCATGGCGATGGATGCAGAACTAGGCAAGTATATTAAAAGCCACTGAATTGCACACCTTCAATGGATGAATTGTATAATATGTGAATTATGTTTCAATAAAACAGTTTTTTTAAAAGCTGATCACGTGTATCCATGTGAACTGAAACTTGTGACTCAGTAGCCAGTGCTACTACGGGAATGCTCCCTTTAATGACTGCATTTTCTGGAGCTGTATTTTGCTTCTGTAATTCTCCTTGTACACATGGGAAAACTGACATTAGAAAAGTGACAAAATCTGAGTGGTTCAGGAAATGGAGAAATGGCCAGCACTGTGAGCTTCTCTGCCTTCAAGGGGTGAGGCTGTACTGGATGGCACCCAAAGAGACACACAGCTCTGGCCATGTGTCAAAGCGGACTGGGGGAAGAGGGTGAGAATGGAGGTCCTTAATGCACCTGGCACCTTGGTTACTAAGAAGCATTTAAAGCAGGGGAAAACTTTAGAGTCTATTTTTATGATATAAATATCACTTAAAAATGAACCCCAAACCTGCTTCACAATGAGGGGTCAGCATTTTAAAAATAAGAGCATTGAAAATTGCTAGAACAGATGTTCTATGAATCCAGATAAGGACTAAAGAGTAAACACATATTGTGAATTAAGCAAACTCATGGTTCAACAAGGCTGTAGAAAAGGGGGATGAAAACTAAATTAAGATAAGCCGAGGGAAAAACCTAAGAATATGCTAACTCATCTGAATCCATGTAAGAAACACAAACTTGAACAAGAAGGTGACAAGAGAGAGAAATGCAAGCGTCAACTTAAGAGGATTATTAAGAGGTGGCAACCTTGAAGAAATGCCGACTCCTCTGAAAGTACAACAATCATTTTCAGATGTTTGAAATCTTGATCTTCAGATGGAGAAAGCGTGTAGTCACGCCATCTCTATTAGTGCTTTCTCTGGGACTTCAGAAGCAGCCACCTCATCCTCTCAGCTGTTTTTCTAATTTGAAAACATGGAAAAGGTCTTCAATATTTATTCATGTGTGTTCCCCTTTCCTTCACACAGAGATTCTGAAAAGCCATCATGTCTTGTCCTTACAAGAACAGGCAAAGGCCAGAGTGGTGGCTCATGCCTGTAATCCCAACACTTTGGGAGGCCAAAGTGGGCAGATCACCTGAGGTCAGGAATTCAAGACCAGCCTGGCCAACATAGTGAAACCCTGTCTCTACTAAAAATACAAAAATTGTCCCAGCGTGGTGGCTCACACCTGTAATCCCAGCACTTTGGGAGGACAAGGCAGGTGGATCACGAGGTCAGGAGATCGAGACCATACTGGCCAACATGGTAAAACCCCGTCTCTACTAAAATACAAAAAATTAGCCAGGCATGGTGGCACGCACCTGTAGTCCCAGCTACTTGGGAGGCTGAGGCAGGGGAATCACTTGAACCTAGGAGGTGGAGGTTGCAGTGAGCCGAGATCACGCCATTGCACTCCAGCCTGGTGACAGAGAGAGGCTCTGTCTCAAAAAAAAAAAAAAAAAAAAAAAAAATTAGCTAGGTGTGGTGGTATGTGCCTGTAATCTCAGCTACTTGGGAGGCTGAGGCAGGAGAATCGCTTGAACCTGGAAGGCAGAGGTTGCAGATTGCGCCACTGCACTCCAGCATGGACAAAAGAGCCTGACTCCATCTCAAAAAAATAAAAAATAAAAAAAATTTAAAAGAGCAGGCAAATATGGGAATTCAAGACTTGAATGGGAGGCATTGAGAATGAGTCAACAACCATTCCAGCCTCCCAGCCCTTCTTCTTGTCTCTCCCTCCTCTGTCTGGCTTCCCCTGGCCTGGGGAAGGCTCATGCTAAGACTATAGTGATTCTCTGGCCCATTATCCTCCAAGGTGATCAAGTCTCAAATTTAAAACTTAAAAAAGATAAAGAAGTTCTAAAGACACATCACCTTCCAATCACTTGCAAATATTAGATTCTCCTTCTTATATCTAGTTCCATTTAGAACAAGATTTTAAACAAAAGGATCAAGGAATTGCTGAAGAAAAGAAATGTTAGATGGGTGAGATCGATGTTAGATGTTAGATGGCTTACAGATAGCTTTATTTCTGATTGCTGTCTGATGCTGAGGTCTTATAATAAATGGAAAGAAAATTCCAAAAACCAATAGTGATGGCTGCAAATGGCACCAAGCACTGAGATGAGAGCATTCTCCTACTTAAAATGTCCCTGCTAGTGCACAGATATTTGCTGAAGTTACGAAAAGTAATGAGGAATCTCTACTAAACTGGAAAATGACACTTGTTCATTTGATTTTCTTTTAAGGAAAAAATCTACTCTTGTACTTCTCATCATCCTTGAATTTTCCCAAGTTTCCCTCCCAACCCATAACCTACAAGTGAGGACATCAACTTTCATACTTCTCTCCTGAGTAGACACGGGCTCTCCGAGTGAGAGTGTAGGTTTTTGTGTTTGCTCCTTTGCGGAGAGGATCGTCCAGAGGTGACTGGCACGGTGGATCCTCCAGAGGGTTCCAGTAGCTCTGCTCACACATACCCCGCAACAAGATCTCTGCCAGCTGCCTGGCTATTGTCTGGGAACATAAACGAGGAAAAGCATAGCCATGAATCTATTTTGTATTAGTCATTCATTCAGTCAGTCAATAAATATTTATATCATCACATTGTGCTAAGCACTACTGCAAGGCTCATAATTAAAAATTTTTCTTTTATGATGGTAATCATACCAGTTTATGACAAGAAAGAAAAGAAAATAAGATTCACTAAGATGTTTGAACACTTAAAAGGTTCATGTACTTCAAATGCCACCCCACCTGTCACACTCTGGAATACTAAACATGTTTTATACCTGAAACAACTGAAACTTTTGGCTAAGCCCTTTCCCAAGAGCTCTTATAAATAACAGGTGAGCTGCAGATATTAGCATCACTAATGATGTGTGCTTAACCTCAAGCCTGGCAAAATGCTTGTACTCAGCCTAGATAATGCTATCCCTGAAAAAATTATCCTCACTGACAATCCGATGTCCACTGTAGACGTCTTCTTTCTTAAATGTACCAATGGCAGGGCCTATACATCCCACCCCCGAGGACTCAGCACCTGAGTGTCTATTCTCAGTGCATCCTGGGCTCCTGGCCCAGAGGTTCTCACTGGCCTTGTGCAATAGGGAAGGCAAAGTGGGAAATGGTTCCCGATCAAGAAAGAACTTTCTTCAAAGCTGGATGGGTATCCCCTTCTTCACAGTGAAAACCCAGAAACATCTGGATCCTGTCCTCCAAGTTAGATGCAGATTAATATGCTTCCCAAACTTCTGTAATTCCACTGCCTAAAACAGTACGATGTATAATATAATGTATGGGGGAAAAGAATGTGTGGTATGTACTAAGAAGTGTTTTGTTGACTGATGCATGTCAGTTCACTTAGCTTGTAATCTTCCAGTAACGAAGAAGAGGATAAGTAATTAAAAAAAAAATCCCTCTGAAAAGAGAAGCACTGCATCCCAGGGTAGTTCACTCTACCCATGATCAGCCAGAGGTGGCATCATAAACCAGCATGGTTTTCTACCAGGTTTTAGCATTCTTTGAAGATGCAGACAAAGACTGCTGATCTTCTGAGAAGGAGACTTTTTAAAAAAAATAAGTAAATGTTTCAGAAGAGGGCTTTGCTAAGCTTTCATCCATATGAAATCTCTTAAAACACCACAAGGAAAGTTAAATTCAACCAAATCACTAACAGAGTGCTTTCTGATAACCACTGGGTAAAGGCAAATTTTCTTGATTATTCCCAAGTAAGACCCATTGGCATTAAATGTCTATAAAAATGTGAAATTAAATGCACTCTGATCATCCCCAACTGAGCAATCTGTAAAGATCTCATAAGAACACAATTTTCAGGACCTAAACAGCTCCTGAACTGTTTTCTTAAACCTTCCATTATAGTTTCATTTTGATCTCATTGCAGTCATATAAGCTAATGACTTTTGCTGGAAACTTCAACTGGCAAAAATAACTTCCAATCACTATAGCTGAGAAATAAGTGTTAAAAGGAAAAAAAATGAACGAGGAATTTCATTTTCTGAATACATTTGCCATGGAGGGATTTTAAAGTTGTAAAAATTTCTGCCCTAAACAGTTTGCTTGTTCACTACTAGATAGCTCATGCTAGGTCTCATTTTCCCTCAGGGTATTAACCTTCCCGAGAGATTTTTTAAACATGGGGTTTTGATGTGATTGCATATTTTGAAGACATCACTTCACCAGTTCTCTACCTATTAAGAAGGCCATTTGGTTATGTCCACTGAAAGCTCAAATGAAGTTCAGAAAAAAACAATAAATATGAAATTACCAGCAAGATCACCAATATCTAGCATACTTTTTACTTTTTAAACTCAACATACATTTAGCCTGTAGTTTAAATGCATCCAATTGTTGGTAACTATAAAATAAATTCAGGATCAAAGGAGAGAAAGGTGGGAAGTGGGCCTGAAATAAGACCTGGATGTTTATGTACAAATTTGGTCATTAAATGCCCTTTTTGTGTGTGTATGTGTTTTAAAACTTGTGATGAAATTCACATAACATAAAAGCCACCACTTTAATTATTTAAAGTGTACAATCCAACAGCATTCAGGACACTCACAATGTTGTGCAACCATTAGCACTATCTAGTTCCAGAACATTTTCATCACCCCAGAAGGAAACTCTATATCCTTTAGGCAATCACTCCCCACTTCCCCTCCCTCTCAGACTCTGGGAACAACCAACATGCTTTCTGGCTCCATGGATTTGCCTATTTTGGACATTTTATATAAATTAAAGTATGCGATATGGGTCTTTTTGTGACCAGCTTCCGTTACTTAGCATAAAGTTTTCAAGGTTCATCAGTATCATTGTGTATGTATCAGTACTTCATTCTTCTTTATGGCTGAATGATATTCCATTGCATGGATAAACCACATGCTGCTTATCCATTCTTCAGTTCTAGACATGTGTATTGCTTCCAACTTTTGGCTATCATAAATAGTGCTGCTACAAACATCCATGTACAAGTTTTTGTTTGAACATCTGTGGTTTTTTTTGTTTGTTTTGAAACAGGGTCTCACTCTGTCACCCAGGCTGGAGTGCAGTGGTGCAATCACACATAGCTCACTGCAGAACACCTGTTTTTAATTATTTGGAGTATATACCTAAGAGTGGAACTGTTGAAAATATACTTTCAAATCCTTCTCTGCTATGATCTCACACCAGATAGAGTTTACAAAGCAACTTTTCCATCTCATAAGAATATTATAAATTTGCAATTATCAGCTAATCTTAAAAAATCATAGTTTTTAAGGCTGATGGAAACACTGCTTATGAATGTCATTAGATGGAGAAACTTTCTAACGTCCAATGTAAATCAAGATACCAGTGAGAGTCAACAATATGAACAAATGCTCCATACTTAAGCAATTTTGAAAAACTGACTTTTTAAATGCGCTTTTAAAACAATTACGAAAACACTTGCCAATTCAGTCAGTTACTTTCATTGTGCTTCCAAATCTTGGAAGAAGCTGTTCATATTGACCAGTTGGGAAGTTTTATGAATACGGAGAAGAGGTAAATTTGAGAGAAAAGACAGCTGGCAACAACTTTTATCCATATTCTTGTAGGTTCTTTTGCCTTGAAGAATCCTAAAAATGGAAATATTTTGTTTGAACTTCTTAAGGCACCTATAAATCATATTGATATTTAAGTAAATTTTGAAGGCCAACTGAGCTCTTGGTGGTGGTGATGGCAGGGTGTGTGTGTGTGTGTGAAGTTGTCCATCCTGTCTCACCCCCATAATTCTAGGAAAGCCCAGCTTGGCCATCTGGCCCCATGAGTTGTACGTCCACCTCTTAAAACTCTGGAGACACCACAATGAAGTCATTTCCTATGACATGAATCTCTTAGCCATGCCCAACTGAATAATCTCCTACAGCATTTAAAGGATTCATGATAAAGAAAGGACAAAAGTATGGGCAATAAAAGATAAATTGCAATCTTACATGAGGTTGTTACATCAACTGTGACATGTGGCATTTGCTTAGTTTTAATAAGCACCAGTCCTCCACTCAAGCACCCACTGGCTATGGCTGTGTAGGGCAAGTTATAGAGGTCTACCTAATGAACGTCCCTAGACAGGAAAGTGAAAGGATTAAAAAAAGAAAAGAAAGAATTCAAGTCAACAGGAGAGCCAAATTGCTAACCAACCAGTTAATTTAACTATGTTGTATATTTCTCTTCCAAGTTTTATAGTCAATATAATTAGCCAAACAACTAGCAGCCCTCGGGATCCAATCTGCCTTATTCTGTCTGGGTTTGGTATGAATCATAAGCATACACCAACCCCTCAACACCCTGGCAGCCATGAGGGCCTACATTCTACCTGCCTTAACAGGTGCAATTCTCAGGTTTCAGCAGAGAACGCTGCCAACAACACAGGAAAGGATGCTCAAAATCATTAGCCATCAAGGAAGTGCCAATCAAACCACAATGGAATATCACCACACTCCCACCAGGATGGTTACACCTAAAAAGATAATAACAACTGTTGTTGAGGGTGTGGAGAAATTGGAACCCTCATAACTGCTGGTGGGAATGTAATATGGTACAGCTGCTTTGGAAAACAGTCTGGCAGCACCTCAAATTGTTAAACACAGTTACCATATGACCCAGCAATTCCACTTCTAAGTATACAGCCAAGAGAAAGAACACATAAGTCCACACAAAAACTTGTACATGAATGTTCGTAGCAGCATTACTTGTACTCGCCCAAAAGTAGAAACAACCCAATGTCCATCAGCTGATGAATGGACAAATAAAATGTGATATATCCACACAATGGAATATTATTTGGCAATAAAAAGGAAAGAAATACTGATCATGCTGTGACCCAGAGGAAGCTTGAAAGCATTATGCTAAGTGAAGAAAGCCAATCACAAAAAGACTACAAATTAGTCAGGTGTGGTGATGCGCGCCTGTAGTCCCAGCTACTCGGAGGCTGGGGCAGGATGCAATGAGCCAAGATTGTGCAATTGCACTCCAACCTGGGCAACAGAGCGAGACTCTATCTCAAAACAAAAAAACAAAACCACAAATTGTATCATTCCAGTTATAGCAAATGCCCCAAATAGGCAAATCCATAGAAACAGAAAGTAAATTAGTGGTTGCCAGGGACTAGGGGGAGGGGAAAATGGGGATTGACTACTAACGAGTATAGAGTCTCTTTTGGGGGTGATTAAGATGTCCTGAAATTAAATATTAGTGATAGCTGGACAATTCTGTGAATATGCTAAAAACTTTAAATGAGTAAACTGCTATTTATATATTATAAATATATGTCACATAAATATCCATTATGACACAGAAGTGAAAGGGCTTGCGCAAGTTCACAAGCCCAGTGACATATATGTATAATACATATATGTCACATATATTTATTATAAATATATGTATAATATATGTCACATATATTTATAACACATATATGTCCCATATTTATTATAAATATATGTATATTTTTTATTTTATTATAAAATATATATATTATTTTATAATAAAATAGGTATATTTTATATACATTTTATTTTATATAAAATAAATAAATATACATATAAAATATGTATATTTTATATACATTTTATTATAAAACATGTATATTTTATATACATATCTATGTCACACATACAATATATGTGACATATATGTATATAAATATGTCACATATATTTATAACACATATATGTCACATATATTTATTATAAATATATGTATAATGCATATATGTCACATATATTTATAACACATATATGTCACATATATTTATAATACATAAATGTAAAAAAATATGAATGTAAATACCTATGAGACAAGTGCCCTGCTGGCCTCAATCAAGTCACTGTTCACACTTACCATTCGCAGGTTTTGAGTCGTTCTTGTTTCAACTGCTCTGAGAAGCTCTCTAAATCTTCCGACTCCTCTTGTCAAGTTCCTGTGTGGACACAGAATTTGACGGTTTTCATCTGGCATGTATTAATATTAAATATTTTATATGCACGTTTCAATGCATTTTGTCTGCATAAAAGCTGTTGGCTAGATTTTAAGCAAACGATTACTCTGCACATGCCTAGCCATCTTTGGTTAAATGAAACATTTGACCTAAGATTGATGGCCTTTTGTGTTTTCTAACCCCTAGCACATTTTCTCTAAAAAATAAAAATTTGAAAATCAGTTGAAGCCAACAAATTAAAAAGCAAGATACCTTAGAAGAGTCTGTGTTCAAACTCTCAATGGCTCTATAGAGTGGGACTGAAATCTATATTTTCATTTAAAAGGTGGGAGACAACACTGGGCAACAGGGCACAGGAATATGAGCAAGCACCGTGTGCAACATGGGTAAGGATAAAATATGAAGACGGAAGGCACAAAAAAACAGGAACTCCACCAAGCAACCACTCTGCATCTTTGAGAACATAAACTTATCAAACCCAGTAAATTCATCAAACCAACCCTCCTCCAAACCCCACACTGACGAAAAAGAAGCAAAGGGTCAGAGGCCCCTTCTGAGAGCGAGCATGTGACAACTGGAACCCGAGCTCCCTGAGTGTGGGCAGAGCACACCTCATCTCGCTGCCACTCACACCCCACAGGGACACATTTGGTGACATGTTTCATTAAGAGACAAATAATTATTTTGTAACATCCTGGTCAATATTTTCAAGCCCCACTTGTCCTCTCTGAAAGCTGCATCCAGCCTGCTGAGCTGGGAACGCTCCCCAGCCGGTCCCTTTACATTAAGCACCGCCACCACCTATGACATAACTCGGCGATATTTATAACCTGCTCATTAGAACATATCTCATCTTTCCAAAAAGCCACAGTGTGGGTCAGCCAGTGCAAACGTGTCAGCCAGCCTCTGCAGGCCGTGGCAGATGCTCTAGGTATTTGGCTCTCTTCTTGGATGACATTTTGAATCATGCAAAGATATTAAATCAAACTGAATGTGGGTTCTGTAAGTTACAAGCACTCATGAGGGCTATTAATTCGCATCTTATACCTACATGACATCCCAGGGCTCTCATGCACAAGAATGGCCCCAGAACTTTAAGATAATGATTTATTGGCATAGGTACATAAATACTCCCATAGTCCTCTCACCCACACATATCAGATGATATCAGATCAGAAGCTTGATGGTGGCATAAAAAGAGAAGCTGTGCTCAGGATGCCAAGCAGCACTAAAGGAAACCTAACAGAGACGTGAATAAAGATTAGGTAACAGGCCCTGGGACATGCAATCTACTCTGCTTTCTCCTTCATTTGTTTTTATGGGATCCATGTTCACAGGCAACAAAGTACATTTGCTTTGGACTGAAGCTCAGTTCTCTTAAGTAACACGGCGGGAAGGAAATAGCTACAGCTAAACAAAGGATGGGAATGGATATGGTAGTCTAACTTTGTTCCAGAATCACGGATTAAACTCCTACTGGGTAGAGAAGGGATGGTACTTTGAATTGTATGAAATAAGCTGTGACTGAGGCAACATAAGTGGAGACCCTGGTTGAAGGGGCTGATTTACCAGGTAGAAATCAGGCCTGGAATAAGCAGTATCAAACCTAAATATTGTAACCCAGGGAAGCCTACAAATAGGAACTGGTCATTAAGAATGTTTCCAGTGTCCTAGGAAACAGAGTAAGCTACTTAGACAGTTACAGAAGCACAGAATTTTCCAGCTATAAATGATCCAACAGAATCTGGTCCATTATGACACAGAAGTGAAGGGCTTGCTCAAGCTCACAGGCCCAGTGAGAGAGTGAGCTGGGAGCTTTCTACCATACTCTGTTACCTTCCTGGGTACACATAAGCTCTAAAACAGAAGTGTAACTCTAGAGGAAGGAACAAAATATGAATCCAAGAGTTCAGGTCTATGTTTTGCATCATTAATATGCAAATTACTTCATATATTTATAACATAAATTCTGTGTGTCCCAGTGATGACAGCTAATAAGATACTCATTACTGGTCCAAAACTGGAAAGAAAATCCGTTGGCCCAGGTGAAGAAGTCCAGTGAATGCGGGTAATGCCCTGGGCTGCCGAAAGAGATCAATGACGGGTAGAGAAATTCAATTCCCCCGTTAAGGTGCAAGACGGTTTCTCCCGTGCAGGACCGAGGCCCTCTGGTGGAGGAACGGAGGAAGTCTCCGCCCCGAAGGAGGCCAGGCAGGATGAGGCAACACCAGCCACTGGGTGCGTATTCCCAATTAAGCCTTTGAAGCAAATACAAGTTTTTCTCAAACTGTTTCCAGTTTATTCCTGGAGAGAGTTTAAGATTCAGAAGCAAATTCTTCCTCAATCTGGGAAGCATCTGCTTGTAAACAAAGAAGCCACAGTAACCACAGAGCTGAGAAGGCCTGAAGCTACAACCCATTGCAATGAATACGGCACCCAGAAGGGTGCCCGCCCCACCACAGATCAATCGGACAGCAAGAAGAGGTGAAACAGGCATATCTTAAAGTGCCCAAATGTAAAAGCATGATTCCCAGGAAATCCTGTCTTCCAAACATGTTTAAATCACATAATTTTATTCAACTAATCGCTTCCACTGTTGCCATGAGAGCAGAAAAGGAAAAATGTTCAAGTACACGGATAATCAGAACAAAAAAAAGAGGAAGTTAACTTGCAAGAATTCTATTCCAAATGCTATGAGATAACCCAATTTGAGAGAGGCAAACAAAACCCACACGATTGCTCTCATATCTTCAAACTGTTAGTTAATTCTTAAAATGTTGAGATCAATTAAGTATCTAAGAAGGAACTGTTGCTTAAAACTCCACTCAAAATGAAGATAAGAGCGCCAAGGAATCTCCCAATCTCCCTGTTTTGAGGGTTTCCACAAATCCCTGACATTAGGTCATTTATTCCATTTCAACACCCTTGCCTGAGAGAGTGCAATGATGTCAGAATTCATTATGGTAAACTATTCTCAAAACAAATGTTCCTGCCAGCATTCGCGCAGCGGGCACTCTGGCAAGCTGTCAGAACTTGGGGTTCATCTCCTGCACTTTACTTCACAAGCTTCCTGAGCTGGGTGCATTTCCTTCCACTTGGAATGGTTCCCAACAGCTCGGCTGGGACCAAGGAGGAAAGGGCCTGCAGGTCCCCGGAGCACCAGCTGCTCATTCCGCCTGACAGGCAAAGCTCTGCTTCGGCTCACCAACATCACTGTCCTCAGCCCATTATGGAGAGCTCAGGCCAGAGTCCCACAGCCTTGCTCTCATTCAAATCCTTGTTTTTCCACTGGCAGGAAAGCCTACCACTTTTCATGGGGACATAGTCTACTCTTCCCTTGACCTACTTCCATCTTTTCTTCTCTCCTATCTTTTCTATCTGGTTTTATCCTCCTCCTGCTGAACCTCCTTCCAGGGCTTGTCTGCTGATTCGCCAGCATTCAACCCTCCCTCTCGACCCTCTGTCCTGGCGATAGGTTCCAGTTCCCCCTTGGGCCCCATGGCAGCACCTTTCCAGGCTCTGAAATGTACATTCTAACGTACAAGCTTACCGCACCTGGTTTCGTCCTGTTCTATGACTCTGAACCACATTCTCGGCTCTTTAATATTGCCATCTGTCCCTCTGTAATCAAACCAAGGAGGAAATGTAAATGGGAAGAAAGCCAGAGCTCCAAAATCAAAATGGAAAACCAAGGCTAGAGAAATTTGGGGACATGAGAATCATTTCAGCTTGTAATGAGTGGCTACTTCAATAATAAGCTCAATACATTTTTGTTGTGTTGTTATTTCTCCTTTTATTTCTTGGGAGTAGGGTGGGAAAAGACAATTCTTCCCTTTAACTTGTCCTTCCAAATTATCTTCAGACCTCAAAATCTGACCCAGGCACCAATACACTTAAATTCAATATCACCTGTCATTGTCGTGGAAACTCAAAGTAGTAGTGTGAATAAAAGACTGGGTCAATTTCCTGGGTAATGAGGAAAAGGAGGCCTGCTAGAGTCTATTCAATATTTTTTTCTCTTATGTGGCTGAGAATCTTATAACTAAAGATCAAACACAATAAGTCAACCCAGTAGATCTCAAAGAGCAAAGAAACCATCTGCCTTTCTCCATGTTTTCTTCTCACCAACCAGCACTCCTGAAACGCTGAAGCACTAGGTTACTTCCACAATGACTGAGCAATGTTTCTCAGCCGAGGCTAGGTTGGTCCCTGAGGACACACTGTTGAGCAGGGGACACCGTCCCTGCCTCAGGGAGCTTAGATGGCTTCACATCCCCACAAAAATGTAAGTGCCTCCAAGACAGAGGCCTTGGCTTTATTCACTGACATAACCCAAGCCTCTGAAACAGAGCCTGGCATACAGGAAGCACCCAATTAATATTTGTTGAATGAAAAAGAACCATCATGAGCCGAATGAACCAAGACAATGAGGGGATACATTTCCTACCCGTTTCTTGTCTCCTTCTTTCTCACTGAACACAGTTCAGCAGGCAGCAAAGCACTGCACTCTCTTAACTAGAATAGCCTAGTATGCCCTCGGGGGCTTTGCTTGTAGCGTGGAGACCTGGGGGAGCAGTACTCCGACACCAGTGGCATGCCCAGCCTAGCAGTTTCTAGAGAGCTACGTGGATAATGGAGATTTTGAGGTTTTTTAAAGAAAAGTTCCAGGCATTTCAGGGAAACTTTCCTGCCCTTGTGCCTTCACACTTGCTCCTCTGTCTGCAGGGTCAAGACCCAGGGCTGAGGCCAGCCTAGATAGCACTTTATACCTTTCCATACTGATTTTCATTTGAGTTTATATCTGTTCACCAACCAAACTGCAATCATTGTGAAGGCAAAGGCCCCCTATGTACCCACCACTCCTTGTCTCAACTGCCTTACAGGGCCAGCCAGTACCAGTGACGTTTAACAAGCTGGGCACCCCCAAAAGAAAGAAAAGAGTGAGCACCATCTTATATTCCCAGACTCCTTTCCCCATCTCCTTGCTGAAAAGAGTTATCTCAGTTACAAAGGGAACAACTAAAGCAGGTACTTGGTATACCATGAGATACATCCCATCATCATATACGTATACCCTTATGGTATGTATCTACTTTTCCAGAGTTGTAAGTGTTGACAAAGACAATGTCATTCTGGATATTGTCAACACTTACAACTCCGGAAAAGCAGATACATACCATGTATCTTCTAGGTCCATCACTTTTAGTTCTCAGGCTTGAGAATTTACGTAACCCTTAGTATCATCTATCTTGAAAAAGGCTGAAATCAAAACCAGATACCCAGATCTGGAAAGTGGGAGAAGAACAGATACCCTTCACAGTCCAAAAGGACACTGTGGCCGGCTGTCAGGGAGCTGTTTTTCCCAGAATGGAGTCCAGCTTCCCCCTCTGTACATACTCTCCTCCTCATATCCAATGACACGCATTTGTGAAGACAGATGGCTTGCTGCAGTCAGGGGCCAGGGATCAAACCCACAACCTTGGCCTCGTTAGCGAAGGGCTCTCTCTTACCCACGGAGCAAGCCAGCTGCAGCCTGGATATAGTGACAGAGGGTGTGACAGCCATCCACGCCGGGATGAGAACAAGCAGGCGAGGCTTCCGGATGTCTCACCTCAAATCTTATGAGAGCTGTACTGGGCTTAACAACATTTTTTGGACTACCTCAGCAATTGAGGCTTCCTCGTGACAAAAGCAGAGTCAATTATACATTTGGTCAGCCAGCCAGGCGGCACACAGTACAGGGAGTAGGGACTATGGCCCAGGCAGTGTAGGTGGCACCAGACACATAAAGTCGAAGAAGTCACAGAGTGGCTTCTTGGAGTTCATACTTCATGGGCCAGGACAGGAACACATAAACAAGTCCTTCCAACAGGAGTGCACAAGGCCTGTGAATGAAAGGTGGCCAGACTGCTCTGACAGCCCAGCCAGAAGAGCAACTCGCCTGCCCTTCACCTGTCCCCTCCACTCCCCTAAGCTCCGAGTCTCTGAGAAACAGCAAGTGTAGAAAGCCTTGCCCCATCTCACATCCTTCCTTTCAACCTCTGGGAATGAGTCAAAGAATATCAGTACTCATTCCAAAAGAAACATAAATATATATACACACAAATATATATTTCTCTCTCCATATATATCTGTGTGTGTGTGTATATATGTGTATATATGTATGTGTGTGTGTGTATATAGGTGTATATATGTATGTGTGTGTGTGTGTGTGTATATATATATATGGAAAGAGAGAGAGAGAACACTCATACCTACTATGCACTAAGAAGTGAGGCACAGTGAACGCAATGGTAAGCCAGTCAGCAGACGTGAGACCTCATGAACTTGTATTTTAATGATGTTCAGTTTAACCCTAATGGTATCCAAACACACTTGGACTCCTCAACCTAACAATACTCAAAACAAACCAATTGGAACTTATCTATCATATAAGGATTGTCCTTCGCCCGGGAATCCATATGCTTATCTATATACCTGAATGTAAAGAGACAAAATAGAGTCATGGTTACAGACCCTGGAGTCAGACAGCATGAGTTCAAGTCCAAGCTTTGCCATTTATTAATTGTTGACCTTGGGCAAGTACCTGTGCCACAGTTTCCTTATAAAATGGAAATAACAACTGTACCCACCTCATTTAACCATACCCACCTCACTGTTGTAAGAATTAAACTAGTCAGTAACAACTGTATCGCCCTCATTGGGTAACTGTACCCACCTCACTGTTGTAAGAATTAAACTAGTCAGTAACAACTGTACCCACCTCACTGAGTAACTGTACCCACCTCACTGTCGTAAGAATTAAACTAGTCAGTAACAACTGTATCCACTTCATTGATTTGTTGTAAGAATTAAACTAGTCAATACATGTAGGAAGTGCTTTTTAAGTAGTTGCCATTATTACTTCTGTTAGCCTCAAAACTCTATCATTGTTTAAAAAAAAAAACTTTTGGAATTCTGGAATCTGTTTTCCAGTCAATTTATAGCATATGAAAATCTGCTTTACTTCTTTAAAGTCATTTAATTTTGAAGGAAAAAAGATATTCCCCAGTTTGATTCATTGATCCTCTTTGCTATTTACTGAAAGTCTACCATGTCCCAGGAACTCCCTATGTAATTCCCAGGTCTGGCTCACAATGACAAAAGACAACCCATGTCAGGTAAGAACAGTAAAAAACTTTCTCTGGGGCCTTGTGGTCACCCTCCTGGGAAATGATGTGACATCTCCTAAGAGTGCTGGTGCCCCTGACGGGGGCAGGGGAACAGTCTCCAGCCATGGCTTTGGGGCGGGGCACGGACAGATGACCGCATGTCTGGCAGGTGTGAATCCTGATTGCTCCATCACACTTAGCACAGTGAGCGTGTGGAGACTGTTCTGAGTTCATCAAGAAGGGCCACATCACACTAAAAAAATGTGAACTCAAAAGTGAACCACCAAAGCTTTATGAGCCCATAACACAAAGCTGGAGAGGAAAGCTCGCCACTTCCACTGGGGAAGTGTCTGCTCCAAACCTGGCTGGAGCTGGAAGGCAAGCATGAGGGCGGGGTCCCCGTCAGCCTGCTTCATCAGACGGGGCTCAATTAGCTGCACAGAACACTGATGGGCACAGGCCAACAATATTCATTTTTAACAGTCCAGAAAAGTGCAGAAAAAAGACAATCTGGAAGGTAAAAATGTCCTGCTAACAAAATGACTTCATTCATCAATTCTGAGTGGCAAAGTCACAGGAAAAGAACTTCTGGCCACCCTGTCCATCCCCTCAACTGGGCTATGGAGAGGAAAAAAAGGCAGAAAGGATGTCAAGGGGAGGAAAGTCCCTCCAAACGCACCACAAGCACTTGAGCTGGAAGTTCGAGTGTGAGGATAAGAGTGCAAAGTTCACTTCCATTCAATTGACAGGAGAACTGCGTTTCCAACACAACTCTGGGGACCACATTTCAAAGCTAGAACAGTGAGAAAAAAATCCAAGAGGATCATTTGAAAGAAAGGAAAAAAAAAAAAAGACCATTACATGTGCAGGGGTCAGCAGTCCAAATGGCTGCAGAAGCCAAGCAGGTAGCAGAGGTGGGTGAAGACAGACTGTGAGACGACAGGCGTCACAAGCCTACAGGCCTCCAATTCAAAACCATAACATAGAAACTCAACAGGGAAGGGAGGCTCTTTGCCATTAAATTGGTAAATAAAAGCCTCTAATATTTTTCTTGGGGAAACAAAGCAGTGCTGCTCAGTTTGAGGCAGCACAGTGCCGATGGGATTGTCACACATTCTCAGGAGTGGGACCAGATAACCCGCTTGGGCCTGGGAAAGGCAAATCTGCTGGGGAGAGAAGACAAAAAGGGCAAAGGTTGAGGAGGCTCATGAGAAGAAGGACCGGAAGTGAGCATGGAATGTGAGCCATCTGGGAACATGGCAAGGGGAACAAGTACCAGATGCCAGGCATGCACTGAGATGGGGAAGGACTGGCCAACAGGCTTCACCTTTTCTCTTCCTCATCTGCAAAATAGGACTAACACCTACTTGCCATACGCAATGAGATGGCACCTGGAAAGCTTCTGACTCCATGCTCAAAAACACGTGAATCCCCCGCCTTTCCCCAACCAGCTGCTACGTCCCACCATCCCGCCCTTCATTCCACATACAAACATTTACTGGCTAAAAGCCAAAAGCAGCCACTGGTGTGATTGTGAACCTTTGGTTTAATAGAAAACAGTGCAGAATCTGAACTGGTTTCTATGATGTACTACACTAAACTCTTCTTCTCAATTGTAGCTTTATACATGAGGAAACACAGGCTTAGAAATAACAGGGAACATGCCCATGATCACACAGCCCACAGCAGAAGAGCTGGGATTTGAACTCAGGCCCTATCTGATGCCAGTGCTAAGGAAAGGTGAAGATGATCCCTGTCGTGCAGAAGCCTGCAGTCAAACTGGAAAATGTGACTATCTCCTATGACGCAAAACAAAGGCATCCCAGGGACAGGAGAGCAGCCCAGGAAGGCTCCCAGCGGCACAGGCCAGCTGAAGTCTCTGAACCTAGACACATCTGGCTGCAAAGAACGGGATGGGATCCCACTGGGAGTGGGTGACAAAGGGGTAGCAGAGAATTTATGCTGAGGCGTCTGAGCTTCACAGCAGAAACAGGACTCAGAAGAAAGATGGTGTCGGGGAAAAAGACTAATATTGATAAGATGGCGACAACACAGAAGATGCTCTGACCACAAGTCAACCCTCTGAAGTCAGTTCTTTCATCGCACAGCACCTCATTTATTTGGCTTTCCCAGTCAGAGTTCACACTCACTCACTCCGACGCGAAGCTCAGGTTTACCTTGGCTCTATCTACAGAAAAGAAAAAGCTTTGCTAAGCACATCAGCAGAGCAAACATGATCTGTGAGGAGAATATTTAATTTGCTCAGGGGAATAAGCTATTTCAAGCCCCTCTAAGCCATCCAGAGGAGCTGCCATTTACTAAGAAACCACTGACATGGTAATTAAAATTACTCCACTCTCTCATCAAGAAAGTCCCCACAAGAAACTGGGCTTCTTCAGGACAGAGACTGGGTCCCTCCCACTAGGATGGAGTATGATCCAGCTGCACACCTACTCATGTAGCTGTTGTGAGGATGAAAGGGCACAGTCACTGCCCAGGAAAGGTCAGCCATCATCTTCTTCTGAGATACCACTAACTGGTTCCATGCCATTCCCCAACTCATTATTCCAGATGATCTGCCAGCCAACCTAGTGACACAGGCAGGAATTCGTTACTCGCAACTGATAAGGAGGGAAACTGAGCCCCAGAGAGAGAAGAAGGGAGTCTGGCCCAACAGCTCTAGGAGGGGCTGAGCCAGGACCTGACTCCCGGCCTCTGGGTTCCCAGGGCAGGGATTCCCTCCCCTGCCCTCTGCTGGGTACTGTTCTAGCCCATATTTCATTGACCCCCCTCAATTCTTTCTTAATATTTTATTCGATAAAATATAGATACAGAAAGTCATATAAAACAATTGTATGGCGTAGGGGACTATTAGAAGGCACACACCATGTAACCACCACCAAAAAAAATAAAGACACCGCCATTCACCACATGCCAATGAACAGCCCCCTCCAACTAAAAGTAACAACTACCCTGACTTTTCTGGTTAATTGCTTTGTTACTCAGGTAGGCATCCCTACACTATAGCCTTGTCCACTTCTTTTCACTTGACGATTCTTCAAAATCGCTCTTACTTTACACCTTCCCCCTACCTCTTTTTCTTACAACTTATCTGCTAGAGAAAACCTGAACTGTTCGGCCTATAGAGTTTCCCACTAGCTAGAAAACTGCACATTCATGCTACAGTTCAATACATGCCTCTGTTCTCTGTATTTCCTGCAATTTGGCAGCTAGATCCGCAGGCTTGATCAATTCAGGGTCGATCCCTTTGGCAAGACTTCAGCAGTGTTGTGCTCTTGTTCTGACATTAGCAGCCCTTAGTATTCAACACTTTCGGCATCAATCTCCTGGGAGTTACTAAGTGGTGACATTCTAATTCTCCCACTGCATTTTCATTTATTAGCTGGAATAATTTTTTTTTTTTTTGAGATGGAGTCTCGCTCTGTTGCCCAGGCTGGGTGCAGTGGCGCAATCTCGGCTCACTGCAAGCTCCACCTCCCGGGTTCACACCATTCTCCTGCCTCAGCCTCCTGAGTAGCTGGGACTACAGGCACCTGCCACCACACCTGGCTAATTTTTTTGTATTTTTAGTAGAGATGGGGTTTCACTGTGTTAACCAGGATGGTCTCGATCTCCTGACCTCATGATCCACCCGCCTCAGCCTCCCAAAGTGCTGGGATTACAGGGGTGAGCCACCACACCCAGCCCTGGAATAATTTTATAAGATGTTTCATCTAATATTTGGCTTTCCAGTGGCTTAGTACACATAGTAAAATGTTTTATGTTTTCCATTTATTTGCTTAGTTTTCAAAATACTGAATTAGAACTCATGAACTTAAGCTCATTTGATTAGTCTATTGCGATTTTTACCCTTCTTGAAATTCAAACTATCCTATATTTGACCCGAGTCCTTTTAAAATGACCTAGGAATCTTTGATAGCTTCTTCGCTACACGGATGTAGGTAAAGGTGTTCCAGGCTCATCTTATACATTTCCTGCCCCAGAACTGGCATGAGGTTTCTTTTATTGAAATCTGATACTTCAAGATCAAAATCTAGGAGCTAGGGATGTTCACTGCTAATGGTTCAGTCACCTTAGCGAGAACTCTCTCTCTCACATATAAACACATACACACATACATGTATATATGTGTGTATATGCACATGCATATACATACACACACATACATAGACACAAATACCTCAGATTTCATACTGATATTTCCAATTTGATTATTCAAATTCAGGACTACAGTTTTTCCTAGACTACTTCTATCTTAAATCTGCTTTTTCCTTTCTTCCATAGCAAGAATATTCATTCTCAAGGACACAGGGGATGATGGAATTCGAACATTCCATAACTATTTAGTTGCTTTATTCCGTGTTATATGAGAAGTTTCAGAATAATACTAATAATACCACCATCAATTATTTTCATCATCTGTTATCAGTGATCTTTGATAATACCATAATTGTTTGGGGGTGCCACAAACCATGCCCACCTAAGATGGCAAACTTGATCAATAAATGTCATATATGTGCCCCACTGACCAGCCATTTCCCCATCTCTCTCCCTTTCCTTGGTCTTCCCTATTCCCTGAGACATAATATTGAAATGAGGCCAATTAACAACCCTACAATGGCCTTTAAAGTTCAAGTGAAAGGAAGAATTGCACATCTCTTACTTTAAATCAAAAGCTGGAAATAATTAAGATTAGTGAGGAAGGTCTGCCAAAAGCCAAGATGGGCTGAAAGTGGGGCCTTTTGTACCAAACACTTAGTCAAGTTGAAAATGCAAAGGAAGACTGCTTGAAGAAAATTAAAAGTGCCTACTCCAGTCAACACACAAATGATAAAAATAATTTTTTAAAAAAAGCAAAAGAGCCTTATTGCTGATAGGGAAAAAGTCTGCATGGTCTGGATAGAAGATTAAACCAGCCTCAACATTCCCTTAAACCAAAGCCTAATCTAGAGCAAGGCCCTAATTCTCTTCAATTCTTTGAAGGCTGAGAGAGGTGAAGAAGATGCAGAGGAAAATTTGAACCTGGCAGAGGCTGGTTTATGAGGTTGAAGGAAAGAAGCTGTTTCTATGATATAAAAGTGCAAGGTGGAAAGGTGTGGTGGCTCACGCCTGTAATCCCAGCACTTTGGGAGGCCGAGGCGGGCGGATCACGAGGTTAGGAGCTCGAGACCAGCCTGGCCAACATAGTGAAACCCCATATCTACTAAAAATACAAAAAATTAGCCAGGCGTGGTGGTGGGTGCCTGTAATCCCAGCTACTCCAGAGGCTGAGGCAGGAGAACAGCTAGAACCCAGGAGGTGGAGGTTGCAGTGAGCCAAGGTCACACCACTGCACTCCAGCCCAGGCGACAGTGTGAGACTCCGTCTCAAAAAAAAAAAAAAAAAAAAAAGTGCAAGGTGAAGCAGCAAGTGTTGATATAGAAGCTACAGAAAGTTATCCAGAAGTTCTAGCTGAGGTCATTAATGAAGGTGCCTATAGTAAACAACAGATTTTCAATGTAGATGAAACAGCCTTCTATTGGAAGAAAATGTTATCTACGACTTTCGTAGCTACAGAGAAGTCAACGCCTGGCTACAAAGCTTCAAAGGACAGGCTGACTCTCTTGCAGGAGCTAATGCAACTGGTGACTTTGAGTTGAAACCAATGCTCATTTACCATTTTGAAAATCCTAGGGCCCTTAAGAATTATGCTAAATTGACTCTGCCTGTGCTCTGTAAATGGAACAATAAAGCCTGGATGAAAGCACATCTGTTTACAGCATGGTTCACTGAATATTTGAAGCCCACTGTTCAGATGCACTCAGAAGAAAGGATTCCTTTCCAGATATTACTGCTCATTGACAATGTACCTGGTCACCCAAGAGCTCTGATGGAGATGTATAAGGAGATAAAAGTTGTTTTCATGCCTGCTAACACAACATCCATTCTGTAGCCCAAGGGTCAAGGAGTAATTCTGACTTACTGTTTACCATAGATAGTGATTCCTCTGATGGATCTGGGCAAAACAAATTGAAAACCTCTGGAAAGGAATCTACAATGAACTCAAACAAATTTACAAGAAAAAAACAAACAACCCCATCAAAAAGTGGGTGAAGGATATGAACAGACACTTCTCAAAAGAAGACATTTATGCAGCCAAAAAACACATGAAAAAATGCTCATCATCACTGGCCATCAGAGAAATGCAAATCAAAACCACAATGAGATACCATCTCACACCAGTTAGAATGGCGATCATTAAAAAGTCAGGAAACAACAGGTGCTGGAGAGGATGTGGAGAAATAGGAACACTTTTACACTGTTGGTGGGACTGTAAACTAGTTCAACCATTGTGGAAGTTGGTGTGGCGATTCCTCAGGGATCTAGAACTAGAAATACCATTTGACCCAGCCATCCCATTACCAGGTATATACCCAAAGGATTATAAATCATGCTGCTATAAAGACACATGCACACGTATGTTTATTGCGGCACTATTCACAATAGCAAAGACTTGGAACCAACCCAAATGTCCAACAATGATAGACTGGATTCAGAAAATGTGGCACATATACATCATGGAATACTATGCAGCCATAAAAAATGATGAGTTCATGTCCTTTGTAGGGACATGGATGAAGCTGGAAACCATCATTCTCAGCAAACTATCACAAGGACAAAAAACCAAACACCGCACGTTCTCACTCATAGGTGGGAATTGAACAATGAGAACACATGGACACAGGAAGGGGAACATCACACACCGGGGACTGTTGTGGGTTGGGGGGAGGGGGGAGGGATAGCATTAGGAGATATACCTAATGCTAAATGACGAGTTAATGGGTGCAGCACACCAACATGGCACAAGTATACATATGTAACAAACCTGCACGTTGTGCACATGTACCCTAAAACATAAAGTATAATAATAAAATAATAATAATAATTTCTCAACCTGAAAAAAAAGAATATTTATGAGCAATTACATAATTTATATCTTAAAGAGTGGTATTATTTTATAATGCTTTTGTCATGGCATAAGTCTAGCATAATATTAATTGACATCAACCTTATTTATATATAATTTATGTTTGAGGGCTCAAATCTAACCAGTGGCAAATCCAAGTTTATGTAAAAATTAAATCTCTTCTAATGAGTGTAATTTCATGTGCATTTTTATAGTTTCTCTTTCGTTAAAAAAAAAAAAAAACCTTATGTGCCAGAAAAAAAAAAAAGAAAAGAAATTGTATTTTCAGGCTGCTAACTGTCAATATTTTGGATAAACTTTTCTACTTGAAAAAAAAAAAAAGAAAACCTCTGGAAAGGATTCACCATTCTAGATACCACTAAGAACACTTGTGATTCATGGGAGGACATCCAAATATCAAGAAGAACTGGAGCTTGGAATAAATTGTTTCTAGCTCTCATGAATGACTTTGAGGGGTTCAAATCTTCAGTGGAGGAAGTAACTGCAGGCATGGTGATAATAGCAAGAGAACTAGAATTAGAAGTGGGGCCTGAAGATGTGACTGAACTGTGGCAATCTCATGATGAAACTTGAATGGATGAGGAATTGCTCTTACAGATATACAAAGAAATAAGTTTCTTGAAATGGAATGTACTCCTGGTGAAGATTCTGTGAACACTGTTGAAATAACAACAAAGGATTCAGAATAGTATATCAACTTAGTTGATAAGACAGCAGTAGGGTTTGAGAGGATTGATTCCAATTTTGAAAAAGTTCTACTGTGGGTAAAATGCTATGAAACAGCATTGCATGCTACAGAGAAATCTTTTATGAAAGGAAGAGTCCATCAACGTGGTACACTTCATTGTTGTCTTATTTTAAGAAATTGCCACAGCCACCCCAAACTTCAGCAACCACCACCCCATCAGTCAGCAGCTATTAACATCAAAGCAAAACCCTCTACCAGCAAAAAGATATGACTTGCTGAACGCTCAGATGACTGAGCATTTTTTAGCAATAAAGTATTTTTTAACTAAGGTATGTACTCTTTTCTGGACATAATGTTATTGCATACTTAACAGAATACAGTATAGTGTAAATATAACTTTTATATGTGCTGGGAAATCAAAAAATTCATGTCACTTGCTTTATTGACATTATTGTATGGTCTGAAACCAAACCTACAATATCTCTGAGGTATGGCTGTATTCAAACTTCTGAAGAAAAAACAAAAACAACAACATCTTGTCAATCAAGAATTCTCTATCCAGTAAAACTATCCTTCAAAAATGAGGAAAAAATAAAAACATTTCCACCTAAGCAAAAAGTGAGAGAATTCATTGTTAGTAGACCTGCCCAATACAAAATTTTAGGGAAGCCTTCAGATGACAAGCAAATGATACCAGAGGGTCATAGGAATATATAGGAATAAACTAATAAAAGCACCAGAGATGTAAATATGTGGGTAAATATAAAAGACTGTATAAATATTGTTTTATCTTTTCTTTTAATATCTTTAAAAAATAACACTGTGTAAAGGGAAAATTAATATATTACATTGTTTTTATAACACAAAGAAGACGGGAGAAATGAAGCTATATTGGAGCAAAGTTGCTAGTACTGAAATTAAGTCAATACTAACTTGAAGTTGACTGTGATAGTTTAAAGATATATCTTATAATCCATAGAGAAAACAGAATTATTTTTTCTCCCGATGGAGTCTCGCTCTGTTGCCCAGGCTGGAGTGCAGTGGTGCAATATCAGCTCACTGCAACCTCTGCCTCGCTGGTTCAAGCAATTCTCATGCCTCAGCCCCCCAAGTAGCTGGGATTACAGGTGCCCACCACCATGCCCAGATAAATTTTGTATTCTTAGTGAAGCCAGGGTTTTGCCATGTTGGCCAGGCTGGTCTCAAACTTCTGGCCTCAGGTGATCCACCCGCCTTTGCCCCCCAAAGTGCTGGGATTACAGGCGTGAGCCACTGTGCCCAGCTGAAAACAGAAAATTTTTTCCAAAAAAATGCAGTTAAAAATCAACAGAGGAATTTAAATGGTATACTAAAAAACTATTTTTTAACAACCATTAAAAAGGGTAGAAAGGAGGAATGAAGAATCAAAAAAGACAAAAGACATACAGAAACAAAGGGCAAAAATAGTAGGTGTAAATCCAATCATATCAATAGTTACATTAAATGTGTATGACTACATTCCATTCAAAAGGCAAAAAGGTTTATACTAGATAAAAAAACCAAGATCCACCCATATGCTATGTATAAGAGATAGAGACACTTTAATTCAAAGACACAAATAGGTTGAAAATAAAAGGACAAAAAAATATATTATGTAAACAGTAACCATAAGAGAAGTAGTGTGGCTATATTAATACCTGGTAAGACAGACTTTAAATCAAAGAATATTACTAGAGACAAGAGGCATCTATCAAAAACCTACAGCTAACATCATACTTAATGGTGAAAGACTGAATGCTTTCTAAGATCAGGAATACAATAAGGATGTCTGCTCTTGCCACTTTTATTCAACATTGTACTGGAGATTCTTGACAGTGCAATAAGGCAATAAATAGAAATAAAAGGGATCGAGATTGAACAGAAAAAAGTAAAATTGTTTATATTCACAGATGACATGATCCTATATGTAAAAATCCTAAGCAATCTATTACAAAATTATAAAAATTAATTCAAGAGATTAGTCAGTTTGCAGGATACAACATCCATATATAAAAATCAAAAGTTTTCAATAACAAAAAATAATTTGAAAATGAAATTAAGAAAGCAATTCACAATCACATGAAGTGAATGAAATACTTAGGAATGAATTTAACAGAAAATACAAAAGCTGAAAACTACAAAACATTTTTGAGAGAAATCAAAGAAGATCTAAATAAATGGGGAGGCGTTGGATTAGAATATTTGCTACTGTGAATCTGGCAATTCTACCCAAATTGATCTAAAGATTCAGTACCACCTTTATCAAAACCCTGGCAGGCTTTTTTTTTAATTTGACAGAAATTGGCAAGCTGATTCTAAATTTTATGGGGGAATGTCAAAGCCTGAAAATAGCCAAAATAATTTTTAAAAAGAACAAAGTTGGAGGACTTATACTACCTAATTTCAAAACTTACTATAAAGCTGAAAGACAGTGTGGTATTGGCTTAAAGACAGACATACAAATCAATGAAACAAAATAGAGACTCCAGAAACAAACCTTTATGTTTATGTTAAATTATTTTTTTACTAACGTGTCAATGCAATCCAACGTGAAAAGAACAGACTTTTCAACAACTAAATAAGGAGACAACAATCCAATTGAAAACAGGGCAAAAGTTTTGAACAGACATTTCACCACAGAGGAATACTAAGAATACTTTTTTTTGAGACGGAGACTCATTCTGTCACCCGGGCTGGAGTACAGTAGAGCAATCTCGGCTCACTGCATCCTCCACCTCCCAGGTTCAAGCAATTCTTGTGCCTCAGCCTCCCAAGTAGCTGAGACTACAAGTGCACACCACCATGACCCACTAATTTTTGTATTTTTAGTAGAGACAGGGTTTCACCATTTTGGCCAGGCTGGTCTTAAACTCCTGACCTCAGGTGATCCGCTCACCTCAGCTTCCCAAAGTTCAGGGATTACAGGCATGAGCCACTGCGCCCAGCAAGAATGCTCAGAAGCACATGAAAATTTGCTGAACTTTCTTAATCATTAGAAAAATGTAAATTAATTAAAATCACAATGGGATACTACTGATACTACTACAAACTTACTAGAATGGCTCTAATTCAAAAAACTGACAATGCCAAGAGTTAAAGAGAAAAAAAGCTGGAGCTCTCATATGTTGCTGGCGGGAACGTAAAATGGTACCATTGGATGGTTTCCTAAAAAGTGAAACACAAACTTACCATATGACCCATCAATCCCACTCCTATGAATCTACCCAAGGGAAGTGAAAACACATGTTTACAAAAAGATCAGCCCATGAATGTTCACAGCAGCTTCATTCATAATAGTCAAAAAGCAAGAACAATCCAAATGTCCATCGGTTGGTAAATAAACAAACAAAAATGTAGTATATCCATACAATGTAATAATAATGACAGCTCCACAATAAAAAGGAATGACCTGCTGATACATGCTACGATGGGAGTGAACCTCAACAACAGTATGCCAAGTGAAAGAAGTGAGACATAGGCCGAGTGCGGTGGCTCATGCCTGTAATCCCAGCACTTTGGGAGGTGGAGGCAGTCAGATCACCTGAGGTCGGGAGTTCGAGACCAGCCTGACTAACATGGAGAAACTCTGTCTCTACTAAAAACACAAAAAAATTAGCTGAGCGTGGTGGCACATGCCTATAATCCCGGCTACTTGGGAGGCTGAAGCAGGAGAATCACTTGAATCCAGGAGGCGGAGTTTGCAGTGAGCTGAGATCACACCATCACACTCCAGCCTGGGCAACAAGAGCGAAACTCTGTCTCAAAAAAAAAAAAAAAAAAAAAGTGAGACACAATCAACTACGTATTCTATGATTACATTTATGCAAAATTTCTAGAAAAGGCGAATCTATAGACACAGAGCCACAGAGCAAATAAGTGGTTGCCTGGGGCAGGGGGTGGTAGAAGGAATTGACGAACAGGCACAAGGAACTTTTCGAGCTAAAGGGAATGTTCTGAAACTGAATTGTGAAGATGATTGCACAGCTGTATAAATTTTTTTTTTTTTTTAGAGACAGTCTCACTCTTGTCGCTCAGGCTGGAGTGCAATGGCGCAATCTTGGCTCACTGCAACCTCTACCTCCCGGGTTCAAGAGATTCTCCTGCCTCAGCCTCTCGAGTACTTGGGATTATAGGCGGCTGTCACCAAGCCTGGCTAATTTTTGTATTTTTAGTAGAGATGGGGTTTCACCATGCTGGCCAGGCTGGTCTTGAACTCCTGACATCAGGTGATCCACCCACCTCGGCCTCCCAAAGTGCTGAGATTATAGGCGTGAGCCACCATGCCCCGCCTGTATACATTTACTAAAAACAACCAAATTGTATAATTATTATAGGGTTTTTAAATATGTAAATTATACACAAAGCTGCTTTTAAAAATATAGCAGCTTCCTCTATGACAATTCCTGGCTATCTCCCCCTCCCCAATTTTCATCTCTATTTTCTCATTCTTTCATCTCTTACATCACTTCTTGATCAATTTTCACTCTGCTCTCAGCAGTTTCTCTTGTAGCAGGGCCCAGTCCCAGAACAGAGCCCTAGTGAGTCAGTTTCAAGTCATCAGAAGGGCCTGACTGCTCTGGCCCCTTAGACCTTGCTGGGCAAAAATCCTCTCATTTTCAGCTGCTTATCTCAAATTGGCCAGACAAGCTTCCCAGTAAATACTAGATGGCTATTTTAGGGTCTCCTGTTCCCAGACCCATCAGATGCCCTGTTGCACACAAATGCAAATAATATGCCAGCTGTGAAGCTGTTGGTAGTGTGTCCCCATCAGCTGGTATGGTGGGGCTCATGAGGATACTCTGCCACCTAGTCTAGCTCTAAATGTTGTTCCTGAGCTTTTGGGTCTGCTCTCCAGTCGCTGTGTCTTTTTTTACGTGGATATAGGAGAAGACCCAGAACTACGCTGCCACTGGTGCTGCCACCTTCCCAGATTTCTTAGCTGCGAATTCTTGCCTTTCCCTCTATGGGAGCTGGAAACCCTCTACTCTGTAGGGTTTGATTTATTTATTTATCAAACCCTTATATAGTACTTGCTATGTGTAAAGATAATGTGTTCAAAGCACATTAAAATTACTCTCTAAATCAGCCTAATAATCCTATGAAGCAGGTCCTATTATTATCCCCAGTTACAGACGAAGAAGCTGAAACAGAGAGAAAGTGAAGGGACTTGCCAAGGTCACACTGCTGGTCAACAGAAGATCAAGCATGTGAACCCAGGAGCAGGATCCAGAGTCAGTGCTGCACAACTCTGCCTCTCACGAGCACGTAAAGTGTATCTGGCCTTGTAGATTCAGCACTCAACCATGACCACCACCCCACCCACTTCTCCCAAGACCCCTGTCAGATGGTATGTTTTATCCCTCCTTCAAAGACCAAGTCCAAATGTTAATTCTTCTAAGAAACCTAATGAATTCACCCAAGTAGTTAACTATAATACTTCCGCCTTCCTCCTCTCCTTTCTCCTTCTCCCCCAGTACAGACCTTCATTATACTGCCTTTCACAGGGTGATATAATTATTTGTTGTGTTAAAGAAAAAATTATTCAATGACACTTGTTAAGGCAGAGTAAGGAGGACTTTGTTCAGGTCCACCACGATAGGCAGAGGGACCACTGCAACTGGGTCTTGCAGTGGGAGGGAAGGAGTGGCTAGACTCCAAGTACAGCCTAAACAGGTGAAGATTTACAGCCAAAAAGGAGGGTGGGGGTCAGTGGGTGGAAAATCACTAAGAGGAAACATGAGGAGTAGGAAAGATTCTGGCTAAACCGATCTAACAGGATTCTTGCTGAAGACGGGCCAGGGTGATCAGATAGCAACTGGGGGATGGTAGTGGCTGAGGAACCCAATCAGACACTGAGGATGATCAGGTATTAGAGAATGGGGGATTCTGGCTAAAATGACTTCACAGGTTCTTTTGCTAAAACTGGATTTTACATGGAAGTGTACAGATGGGCCTAGCAGAAGATTTCGAAGTGTGGCTAAAGTTTGGCCAAGCAAGGAATCTTTGTCCATTGACATCCTTGTCTTTCCCATAGCTCAGAGAATGCTTCTGTTCATCTTATATCCCCAGAGCTTACCCAGCAGGCTCTCAATAAACATTCATGGAATTGAGTAGGCAACAGTTTTTTGTTTGTTTTTTTTGTGTGTGTATGTGTGTTTAATTTACTAGCTCAAAATGTACTTGAAAGCAGTATAATTGCATCTTTTAAAAAGATCTGTAATTCAGGTTTTACTAAGCCTGGCTAATGAGTTTTTCTGGGTATTCTTCAGAAAAAATATAGCTTTAGATTCTTCCTGGTATTTTAACTGCTTATTTCCAGGATGCAGGGATCACTGCTTCTGTTGCTAATTTGCCAGGGAGATTCAGAGGAGAACCAGCTACCACAACCATCAGTCAGCCAGAACAGAGAGACAGAAGACGCAAATTATGCCAGGGGGAGGCAGAAGCAGGAAGAGCTAGCAGAAAAAAAGATACAGTGTGTCCACGCCAAACCTGGAGAACCATCACCAGAAGGCATTCATAAATAAAAAGTAAAAATTCAAACCCAAAATACAGAGGAAGGTGGAAAAAACAAATGTCAATTAAGAAATAATCCAGCCAGGCGTGGTGACTCACACCTGTAATCCCAGCACTTTGGGAGGCCAAGGCAGGCAGATCACGAGGTCAGGAGATCGAGACCATCCTGGCTAACATGGTGAAACCCTGTCTCTACTAAAAATACAAAAAATTAGCCGGGCGTGGTGGCGGGCGCCTGTAGTTGCAGCTACTCGGGAGGCTGAGGCAGGAGAATGGCGTGAACCCGGGAGGCGGAGCTTGCAGTGAGCTGAGATCGCGCCCCTGCACCCCAGCCTGGGCGACAGAGAGAGACTACATCTCAAAAAAAAAAAAAAAAAAGAAAAGAAATAATCCGTGACTTTTCTAAACCCTGTAATTTAATGCAGGAATTTGCTATGAGAATATACAATCATATTACAGATTTCTTTATTGGTGGGCAGGTCTATGGCAGACATTGCCATACAAATATAAAGGTGGGTACTTGTAGAAAAATTTATATCCCCTCTCATTTTCAATAGAAGGCTCTAGTGTATCCTAAGAAAAGTCATAAATTATCCCAAGATGTCTCAGTCATTTTCTGGGCTTTAGCTCAATCTCTCTGCAATTTTCTCTAACAGTTGACTAAAAATATCACTGCAAAAAAAGAATAGAGAGGAAAAAGGATGATTTTTTAAAAACAGGTAGGAAATATCCCTTGAAAAGAGCTAGGTCCCCACCCCCAGCCCACCTTCGTGTAAAATACTAATGCATTTGACACCTAAACCCGGGAAGGGAAAAGGCAGGTAGGTGATTGAGCTTTTGCTCTGGGCCAGAGCCAGAACAGGCATGCATGCTTCCCCCTCCTCTCCTTCCCATCCACCCTGCTTCCCCAACAGATACATCTGGACCCCCTCTGTGATGCAGACGTCACTAAATTACCAAGACAGCTCCCCACAGTCTGACAGGCTCAGAGAGGGTGAAACTTGGCTTCCTTCTTGACCAGACAGGATATGAATTCCTTCTTCCCCACACTCATGTGTTATTTCAATGGTCTGCCCTTGAGGGGCGGCCTGCAGAGGCCACACTTAAACTCTCTTGTGGGCTTCTCTATCCAGCTGCACCCCATGAGGTTTCAACTTGAAGAGCTACATATTTGAAGTCTTAAAAAAGTTCAAGTCTGGGAGGCTGTGGGAGCAAATGTTCTCAACAACTAAACCAGGGAAGATGATAGCTCCCTTTCCTGCTGCGGGAACTCTGGAATCCCATCCAGATGTGTGGGTTAGGCACCCTCCTCGGAAGGAGGCCTACAAGACCAAACTTCCACTGGGCTAGGATCTTCTCAGAAAAGACTCTTTCAGAGCCAGCTTGAGGCACTTAATAAAGCCACCGTTATTGTATTTCCCTCCAACCACAAAGACAGGGTAGAAAGCAGAGGTCTCTATGATCTTTCCAGAAAATGTGTTATTTCTTGCTAAGGTCAAGGAAATTGTTTGATGCCTGGCACTCACCATTCTCCTTTAACAGAATGAGATCCTATCCAGGAAGACCTAGGTGGTCGTAGTGTATCTCCCGCTTTACCACAAAGAAACAAGAATAGGAGCCGTAAGTTCCATGAAGCCGGTCTGGGCTGTCCTATTCAGCCTTAGATCCCCAGCACCTAGCACAACGTGCACAGGTGTTACATCAACTACTTTTACAGACAATATGCAACTCTCAGATAGACATCTATGAGCCACAGCCATCTCAGCTGAAAATGAAAAGTGCATCCATTTATTCATTCATTCATGGATGCACAACTATACACCAGACACTGGGGCATACAGGTACAGATCTGTTCCCAAGCAAAATTGACCAAAATTCCTGCCCAAGTGGAACTTAGGTTCTACTGATGGGAGACAACTGTAAACAAATTAAATAAGACCAAATACAAATGGGGGCAAAGGGTTAAATTCCTTCCCTCTTCTTTTGAGAATTTAACCTCAGGTTGGCTGGGCACAGTGGCTTGCGCCTGTAATCCCAGCACTTTGGGAGGTCCAGGTGGGCAGATCACTTGAGCCCAGGAGTTCGAGACCAGCCTGGGCAACGTGGTGAAACCCTGTCGCTACAAAAAAACAAACAAAAAAAAAAAACAAAAATTAGCTGGGCCTGGTGGCACGCACCTGTAGTCCCAGCTATTTGAGGTTGACATGGGAGGATTGCTTGGCCCTGGGAGGTCAAGGCTGCAGTGAGCCGTGACTGCACCACTGCACTCCAGCCTGGGTGACAAAGCAAGACCCTGCCTCAAAAAAACAAACAAAAACAACAAAAATAACCTTAGGTTAACTTTCTAGTTTTGTTTCCCTAGAAAGCCTAAAAAGATAAAATGTCAATTATGTTACTAGGCAACACTTCCTATGATAAAAATGGCCCCTGATTGATAACTTGCAGCCAGACTGGGAGGAACTGTAAATACCTGATAGGAACACTGTGTCTTTGGGCTTCCCTGAGTGTGCTGATTCTTACAACTGAGCGTATCCCTTGGAAGACCCTGAAGACGTGGGGCCTGAGATGTTAAGCCAGGGCAGATGGCAAACCTACCCAATGTGAGTCTCATTCCCTAGCACCTGAGCTGTCACTTGAGGTGAAAAGGAACAAACAGAGCAGCTCCTGGGTGGCTGTAGGGACTGCTGGGAGAACTCATGTGGAAAGAAGCCCCTGACCTTTCCCTGCTGGCAATTTTTGGTTCTGTCCTATATCTATCTAAGTAGATGGGTGTCAAGGGCAGCCTATGAAATTCTTGTGAGTTGGAATCTTTCACTAAACCTAAGAAATTCCCTGGCTTATAGTGTATTTGATGCCAGTTAAATGCTAAGGAGTAAAATAAAGCAGAGAATAAAGGATGAGTTGGCTGGACAAGATGCCTTTGAGGATTCTTTTGGGTCTAAACCAAGCTTGTTCAACCTGTGGCCCACATGCGACCCAGGATGACTTTGAATGCTGCCTAACACAAATTCACAAACTTTCTTGAAACATTATGAGATTTATGCACAGACCTTTTTTTTTTTTTAAGCTCATCAGCTTACATTCATGTTAGTGTATTTTACATGTGGCCCAAGACAATTCTTCTTCCAATGTGGCCCAGGGAAGCCAAAAGACTGGACACCCCTGACTAAACAATAAGATCACCACTCCCTTCACCCCACCTCACCTTTGCCAGTTAGCTCCTACTTTCCAATTCATCTTCAGGTTTCTGCTCAGTCACTTCCTCAGGAAAACCCCCCATGACCACCAATTGTAGGTTAATTTCATTTTAAAATGGACTCTCAGAAATGGGTACCTTTCCTCCTCAATGCTATAACTATCTTAGGCTATAGTTATACATCCAAGAGTATAACGATCTGATTTCTCTCTGACAGCAAAAGCCTGTCTGGCTGCTCACCATTTTATCCCCAGCACCCAAAGAATGCCTGGCTCAGAGTGGAAGCTGATAAACACTGGTAGAACAAGTGAATGCCGTAACACATCATCTGAAACCAACAGCGGAGGGCAGTATCCCTCAGACCACATGGTGTGTTCCTGCAGTGTGTTCATTCACGATACTCCCATCCAGAGCATGAGCAAGAGCTGTTCTGAAAATACTGCCGTCTGATAAGGTCTTATATCAGCAATTCCCAGGGCATGAATCTCCAGTTATGTCAAGAGGTACCAGGAGATGCTACAAAAATTAACTCTGACTTTTAGACACGAAATTATATAACTATCTTTCTAAAAGAAAAGCTGCAGGTGAAAAGCTAAGGTAAGAAAAGAAAATAGTATTATCTTCCCCTTTCCTAAAGGCATAGCCCACTGGTAATTTACTTGTTTTTTCTTCTCCTGCTGGACTAGAAATTCCACAGGGACCATTTGCTGTCTCGACCCTAGTTCCTGACACATAAATATTTGACAGATGAATAAATATGTGAATGGATAAACAAACAAGCACGGAATCTATTCCTCCACTCCTGCTCCCATTAAAATTGAAAACCACTACCCAAGACAAATGCTAACCAGTTCATCTGTCAAGGAATTCCAGTTTCTTGGTGGTGATTAAAGGAACTGTAGACTGCCTTCCAAGAGGCAGCATATCACCGGTAAACCATGCAGGGAGGGGCCTTTGGGAGATACAATTAAATGCCAATCACTAACCTCCTCCCCGACTTTGGAAGCTTAGAATGACCCACCCCATTCTTCTGCTGAAACCAAGGAGAGATCAACACAAACGCACCCATCTTGCTGAATGCTGAGGAAGCTTTCTGACGGCATCAGATCTCTAACCCTCACTAAGTGCTAGCACTTGTGAAGTACACTGAAAGTAATTACCTGTCTCCATAATTCATCACTGAAAAGAGGGGTTTCAGAATTTCATAATTAAAATCGTTAGAGATTCTTTTGGTTCCACACTAAGGTTTTGATGGCATTAAGGGATGAGCAAGACCTAGCCCACATTTAAACAGAACAGATAAGATCTGGCTGATGCTTTTTATTCATACATAATTACGTCTAGACTTGCTTTATTTTTATTTTTTAATTACGTGAGACCAATTAGAAGACGATAGACTAGCTTTTTAAGGTCCTTAATTTTCAAGTGTAATATATTGCTATGCTGCTCCTGACTCCATTTTCAAGAAGGTACTGACAGGGCATGGTCAGTATGGCCCAACTGATGAGAGGACTGAACTGGAAGCCAGGAGCAAGAGGACAGGTCCCAGCTCTGCCCTAGTCAGTTGTGTGACCCTGAAGAAAATCATATTACCTTGCTAATCAACTGTTTCCCCAATGATACGTAACTCCATAAAGCCAGCGACTGGGTCTGACTCATTCACTTAGAACAGTATTTGGCACTAGTAAGTAACCTAGTAAGGGTCTCCATCAATGTTTGTTAAATAATTAGTGAACAGGATTTCTCTGAATCTCATGTATCAAGAGAAGTGATGGAAACAAATGCTCTCTAACAGCTGTTGGAGATTCCGGATTTTCCGAATAGAAACTGCACCATCAGTTCAACTATTACGAAGATCTCCCTTCAAAGTGAAATGACTCATATGAAGAGCGTGGAACAGCGATCTAGGTGAGTCAAGTCTTCCAGACATGTGAGTGCCCAGGCGACATGTGGCATCCCCAAGGTGGCCTTAGCTGGCCAGGCTGCAGGAAGGCGCCCTATACCTCATGCTACTCCATCAACTTCCATTCTGAAGCTGTTAAAGCAGCTCTCACACAGACTCCCTCCTGGCTCTGTCCCTCCCGGCTCTGTCCCTCCCTCCATCATCCCCACCTTCCTAGTATGGTTCCTGCTGAGGTTAAAATGTAGCCTGTGGCCAAAAACCAAGTAAAATGAACCTGATCCTACTAAAATGGGGGACGTGGCTCTGGTGGCACTAGATTCCTGGTGGCCAAATGAACTACCCTGTTCTTGGCCCTTCCCAAAACCCCACCTTCCAGATCCAATGGCTTCTCCACACCTAGAGAATGAATTCCCTATTCCTTAGCCTGCTGTTTAATCTTCCACCATCATTCTGCCATCGGTCCTTCCAGCATGAACTCCACCTTAGAAAAGAAAATGGAAGGGGAAGAACATTTCTGGGAAGTGGCCTGTATACAGAGCTGCAATTCATCCTGTATCATCTGCTCCTCAACTTCCCCGGTCCAGCTTCTGCTCTTACCACTCCACCAAGTTTGTTCAGGGTCACAGATGTCTTCCATGGTATCTGATCCAGGGGTCACAATTTGGTCTTCTTTATTAACATCTAAGCAGCATTCAGCACAGGTGACCACTTCCTCTTTCCTAGCACAGGTTCCCGTTTTGGCTTTCACAAGGACACACCCTCACGATTTCCCTTCCACCTCTGGCAGTTCCTTCACAGGATCCTCCTCCTTTACTCAACTTCCAACTCTTGCAGGTCTTCAGGCCAAGTCCTGGGCTGTCTTCTCTCTTTACTCTCTGCCCCTTCACTGATCTCATTCAATCCTGTGGCCTTAAATATAATCAATACGCTGAAATTCCCCATTTATAACTCAAGTCAAACCCGTCTTCTGGTCATGTTGACACTCCCACTTAGACATCTCACAGGCATCTTAAACCTAACATGCCAAAGGCAAATTCTTGATTTCTCCTTTTCAAGATCTGATCCTCTCCTTGTCTCCACCCATCTAACCAATGGTTCAAGGCTGAAACTGGGGAGTCATCTCTGGTTCCTCCATTTCCCTTACCCTCTGTCCCCCAAATCCAATCCACCAGCAGTCCTAACTCTAGTAGTTCTAACAGACATCTCAAATGCATCCACTTCTCTTGGTCTCTATACCCTTTGTAATCTCTAAGATACACATCTAATGTCTTCACCACCTAGTATCACCTACCCTTTGTCCTGGTGACTTGGGGACTTTTCTTTGGACAACCATCACTCTCCCACTATATGCTGCACAGTGGACCTTCCTTCTTCTGGGTAAGCCAGACTGAGACAGTTTGTGACCCTCCTCCTTCCAATGCTTCTACTACACTGGACTCCTTTCTGATTCTTGAACACTCCAAGCTCTTTCCCGGGTCAAGACCTCTGCACATTTTGCACCCACTCCTTGGAGCTCTCTTTCCCCTGTGCTTGACCTGGTTAGTTCCTTCTCACCCTTCAAGTCTTGGTCTCATCTCAATGTCACCTCCTCCGGAGACCTGGCCAGGCCACCCTATCTAAGCAGGGGCCTTCTGTTATTTGCTTTCACTACACCCATTCACTTCCTAGCACCTATTCCAATTTGTAATTATATACGACCAGTACTTACATATTATCTGTCTCCCTCACTAGACTGTCTCCTCCCTGAGAGCCTGGACTATGTCTCTTATATTGGCCAACATATACTAGTACTGAGCACAGTACTTGGTACTTAGCAGAACTCAACAAATACTCGTTGAATAACTGACCAAACCCACTGCATGCCAGGTCCCACGCTGAAAGCTTTATAGGAACATCCCCAGATGTCTACAGAAACCATCACTCCAGCCAGACTGGTCTCATATCCTGTAGAATACACACAATACCGAGTACAGTTCTAACTCCACACTCTACCAACCACTGGAACGTCCCTCTGGTGCTTCCCCATCTGTAGGCATCTACACCATCTCAAGCCCACTTTTCCAAATCTTCACTCCCCTTTCCAAATCACATGGCCCTTCCAGCAGAGCAGTGCTCCTGTTTGCTTCTATGGCAACCTTGACTTCCCCAGTGATAACACATACGACTATCCTGAAATGGCTTATTTTAATTCCTAATTCTCCATGAGACTCAGTTCTCCATGAATTCTAGGAGGGCAGGGACTTTGTCTCTTCTCTTCACCACTCATCCCCACAACCTAATGTAGGCCCTGTGATATGGTTTGGATGTGTGTCTCTACCCAAATCTCATATTGAAATGTAATCCCCAATGTCGGAAATGGGGCCTGGTAGGGGGTGACTGGACCGTAGGGGTGAATTTCTCATGAATGGTTTAGCACCATCACCCTTGGTACTCCTCATGATAACGAGTGAGTTCTCATGAGATCTGTTCGTTTAAAAGTATGTGGCACCCTGCTTCGCCCTCGCTCTCTTGCTCCTGCTCTGGCCATGTGATGGCCCTGCTCCCCCTTTGCCTTCCATCATGATTGCAAATTTCTTGGGGCCTCCCCATAAGCCAAGCAGATGTCAGCATCATGCTTCCTGTAGAGCCTGCGGAACTGTAAGCCAATTAAACCTCTTTTCTTTATAAAATACCCGGTCTCAGGTATTTCTTTATAGCAATGAGAGAACGGGCTAACACAGCCCTGGCACGGATGGTACACAATGAATCCTCATTAACTGAATGAACAAATGACCCTACTCGAATGCATGAATAAATGGGCCTGGAATCTTCAGCTCATTTAAAGTGATCTGGTGTTCTTTCATTGTTTATGCTTTTATAGAACCATGTCATAACCTTTAAAGGTACTAATGTTTATGTCTTCATCTTTTTTCTTTTCTCTACCATCTGCCAGATGACAAGGCCCATTTCCTTTTCATCTCCGTATCTCTTGAAGAGGGTTGCATACAAAAAAGTGGTGGTTATTAAATGCTTACAGGAAACGTGTGTGAATTCTCTTATGTTCACTGCAGTGGACTCGTACTGTCAAAAGTAGTGTGCAGTTTTAAACGTGAACACTTGCTACCACTGCAAGAGGGAAGATGACCTCCAGAAGGCCAGAATGCAAAGGCTAAGTTGCTCAAGCACCAAGAGAGACAACTGCATCCAGCAAAGCATGCTCACGTCCTGGCAGGCGCCCTCGCCATGATCATCTCCCCACAATCACATGGGATGTGGGAGCCTGTCTGCTGCTGCTGCTGTTGTATCTGAGACATAAGCCCAGGAAGCACCCTCCTCAGCAGCCCATAGGATACAGAAGGACCTCTTGGACTCCTTTTCCTGCCTTCTAAGTCTAGGTTACACTGAGCAGGGCTAAACAATTGCAAAGAGATTATATGGGAAGATTGAAAGCTTTTTAAAGTCGATGCATAGTGGTGATGAGTGGTCTATTTGTTTGATTATAAAAACAGAGGTCCAAACGCCCTTCCATACCACTTTATTCCCTGGCTTGGCTGCAAGTACCTGAGGGGAGCCCAAGGTCTGAACCATCCCTGCCTGACTTCCTGCTTTCTGAGTCAAGGCCTCCCATGCAGCACTCGGTGATGTAACCTAGAAAATGGTACAACCCCATGGGTGCATCTCCCAGCTGACAGTCATTTGCCTTTTGCATCAATTTATCTCCACCCCACCTGAATTAAAATCAATTCAAAGCCAGTGAAAACACACTACAATCCGTTTTGCCTACCCAGGACACCTGACACAGCTAACAAGAAGCAAGGTTACTTTAAATGTGCTTTGCTACCCTTTGTTTACAAAAGATGGGTAAATATTCCTAAAGCAACCTGCAGTAACTAATTGGCATCCCAGCTGGGCACAGTGGCACATGTCTATAATCCCAACACTTTGGGAGGCCAAGGCAGGAGGATCACTTGAGCCCAGGAGTTCGAGGCTGCAGTGAGCTAGGATCGTACCACTGCATTCCAGCCTGGGCCATAGAATAAGACCTTGACTCTACAAAGAGGTAAAAATCCAAAATTGATTGACATGCCCAAATCAAGCTTCTCTGGCAATTCTGGCGGCAATCACTCAAGTAGGGAGTAACATTATCTTCTCAGAAGGCCGAGGGGAACCCGAGGGTGAGGCCGTTTCTCTGCTGCTAGCTGGGCTGCGAAATGAATACCCAGTGCTACCGCGGTCAGACCAGTCAGTCCCACCTATTTTCTCTGAAAGTGATTAGAATGTTATCCAAGCCCATGGTTATGCACCTTGAGCAGCATTGCCTTAAGCCAGCGCCACTGTAAAGAAATGCCCTGCCTCCAAGCCCTGGCAATGTCCGGCTCGGTCATCTACTTCTCCACAAGCTCCCACTGCAACCAGGACGTGACCTGAATCTGGTCCCACTTTCAGCTGGTAAGTCAGCCAGGCGTCGTCACCACTGGAAGTCACAATTTACCTCCTGCTGTTTGCCTGACACCCCACCAGGTGCTTCCATGTGCATATTTTTATTGCTCCTCACTACTGCTCTCCGAGGTGACTGATATTCACCCTACTACACAGATAAAGAACCCGAGACTCAGAGGAAGAAAGGGCTGGTTCCAAACCCAGCACCTGAGCTGCCCTTGCACAAGCGCTTGCTTTGGCGAGGCGACTTGGAGCCCTCAGAGGCGGCAATCCTGGCCCTCTGAGGCTACTGTTCTGCTTTCACCCTCTGCGGAGCCTCAACAAGATGTTTTTTCAGCCTTAACAGGCTTGTTGCTGCCACCCAGAGGGATAAGAGAAATAGATGTGAAATGGATCTGGGTACATTCCAAGTCAGACCGCGCCCAGAGACTTGGGACTGGGAGGTGGAGGAAGTTACCGGCCTGGATGACAACTAGCTGTTCTCTCCTGCCTCATAAGGAAAGAGGGAGCCCAGGAAGGGAGGAACTAGGAAGGAAGGGAAGGAAAAGATGTGAAGGAGAAGAAAAAGAGGGGTGGGAGAGGGAAGAGGACGAGCCAGAAAGGGAGGCCGGGAGAGGAGGGCGAGGAGAAAGAGATGCTTTGTGACGCGCTGTAGATGAGACACGAGGGAAAGCCTTAGGAGAAATCACCCAACCAACAGAGGCTGGGAACTGTCTGTGGGCGATGTCCTGTCCGGGGTCAAGTGCTCCCTCACAGAGGGAGGGTGATGGACAGTCAATCCCTCCCATCGACTCCATCCACACCGAGCCACAGCGCTTCCCACACAGTGGCACAGTGGTGAAAGGACTGGAGCCCAAGGAACTGTGTGACTGCAGCAAGGCACATCCCCTGTGAGTCTAAATTTTTCTAAACAATAGGGGCAATACTGCTTACATTGCCCACTGCACATGGTGGAGCGGCAACACTGTGAGGACCAGTGACCATGAAGGACAAGTGTTTAAGCCAAACTTAAAAGCAGCCCTTGGATCTAACACATCAGAAGGGGCTTAGGAACTGGTCCTGGCATCAGGTTTTCTGAAAGAGATGCCCAAGTCCACCAGTTCCGCAGTGACTTCTGGAAAAGATGGGAGAGTTCTAGAAGAATCAGATTCAAGACTATAATTCAGTGAGTCCTCAGGAATGACAGCTAAAAAGCTGAGTATACATTTAAGTATATTTCTAAAGAAAAACATTGTGTTTCATCAATTCCATCTCTTATTGCCAAACTCTAGTGTATTTTCCTACTACTGAAAATCAGTCAATCCTGTCCATTATATCCTTTCAGATACACAGACGAAAACTGCAGAAGAGCAAAAGGAGTGAGACAACTGGGAGCAAGTACCTCACAAGGAAGTGTGGGAAGCTGCTGGTGCTTAGGGACAGCAGTTACCTCCATTCTGTCCCCGCTTGCTGTAGGCATCCACTGACAAATGAGCCCTGGCTGTGGCCCTCAGGCCCTGCGTAGCCCACTGGTATGGGTCAAGCAGCCCTGACAGCACTTGGCATGTTCAAAACCTCCCAACGGTTTTTCTCCTTGGGGTATATTCTGTGGCCCCCAAACTGGCCCTCACCTCCACCTCCTAAAAGTAATTCCTCACTACTGTTGCACCATCCCAGCCTTGAGCTAGTTGCACCAGCAGGGACTGCAGCTAACAGGGACCTTTGAGAGTACCTGGCCCAGGGCTGGGAGTGGTGGCTCATGCCGGTAATCCTAACACTTAGGGAGGCCAAGGCAGGCAGATCCCTTGAGCTCAGGAGTTCAAGACCAGCCTGGGCAACATAGCAAGACCTCGTCCCCCTCCCCCCCAAAAAAAAAAAAAAAAAAAGAATGAGAGTACCTGGCCCAATCCCATCACTGGTCTTTAGAGCCCAGAGAGAAGAGCAAGAGGACAAGAAAAGAGAAAAAGCTTCAAAGTTAAGCAGTCCCTTAAGGCTACATCAACAGGCATTTCCTTGAACTCGAGTAAAGTAAAATAAAATGAGAAATGAGTCAGTAAGCAATCCATGGCATGTAATCCATCACCTAGTGCAAACCTCTCATTATTATTTTTTAGTTGGATTCCAGTGGGCAGCCAGTGTCTCAGGGCCCAGTAGTCTTCCTTTCTCCCCAAAGAACAGGCTTCAAAGATGCAAATAAATTACCCAACCCACTCTTATTAATCTCACACAAAACATTTTCAACTGAACGTATGGGTATGGTACCCCTGGGACCCCCAGGGGGATTAATTCCCAGGTCCGGACCTCCATATTAACACATACAGACACAGGTCAGAGAGAAGGAGGGCAAGGGCCGGGAGCTCCTCTGTGATGACCACCATTTATCGTGAAAAGGGAAAAGAAACATCACTAGAAAAATATTCCATGTTCCCTCTCTTCTCCTTCTATTTATAACAACAAAGAAAACAGAACTTCATCTTAGCTTAGGGGACGTGCACCATCGCTCAAATGATCTCAATCAGTGGCAGATGAGATCGAATGCAAGAGCATCTTTGTGCCAAGGCCATTGAGCTGCTGCAAACCTTGGGGTGTGTGTCACAGCCTTTTGTAGGCCATGTGGAGCTCAGCCAGAGGCCTCTGGACCAAAGCAGGCCTTCTCTCACAAGCAGTTTAACAGGACTTGAAAAATAGGCATTTATTTTCAACTAATGGGAAATGGATGCATGCAGCTCTGGGCCACCAGGCAGATGAAATCCAAATTTCATGAGCCACACCCCAAGGTTTGAAGCTCTTAAAAATGAAGAGGGAGCAACTCCATTGTTCATTTTTCCAGAGGCTGGGGCTTGGGTCCCCTCTGCCATTCAAAGCACTACTGGACTACTCTAGAGGAGGGGAACGGGCCTCTAGGGGCCTCCCATGCAAAGCCTACGGGGGTGCTACAGAGGAACCAGATACCTACTGTTGGTCTTCATGCACATCTATCCTGCAGCACAATGTCAAAACAAGGGATAACTGAAGAGATTTGGAACAGAATCAGCACATTTCTCACAAGAGCAACACAAAAAGGAAAACAAACATCAAATGCATTCGAGAGCTGTCCCTCCCGTTCATGTCCTTCAACCTTTCTTAAAAGCCTTTTCAAAGCCACACTCACTTTCATAAAAACTGGCTGAGATTTGGCAAATCCAATTCCCTGAATGATCAGCCACTGAAAGGGCGATGCTCCTGTGTGCCAGGATTTCCAATTCATTAACTTTTTCCTTAACAAACGGGGAGGCCGACGCAGAGCCATTCATGGAGGGAGGGCATGGGAAGGCGTGGCTCCCATCAGGCCCACCCCACTGGTCTTGAGGCTGTGTACTTTTGACTCGGGTTCCCTCCCTCCCTTCTCCCACCTTCACATCTCATGGGAAAGCAAGAGAGCCAGGTAGAGAAGAGACAAAAACAGCCAATGTTCATTCTTTAAAAAAAAAAAAAAAGTTCCAATGGTAGTTCATATTTAAAATTCCTTTATTATAATAACTAAACTGGAGACAGCATTGTAAGGCTTTCTACTTTCCTTCTTTAGGAAGTGGATTTAAAAAAATGAAGATGGCTTACCCATTTTTGAAATAGAGGACATGGGCTCTCTGAAGTCCTGTTTCTAGGAAAAAACCTAGTTCTTGATCGTGGGGAGCAGGGCCAGGCTTAGGGCTTCTGTTTTGAATATTAGAAAGTATTACCTAGAAGGGGAGAAAATTGGAAAACTAATCAGATGCACATCCAAGCCTACTTCCTTCAAACCCTATCTCTAAATGCACTGCTCGACCTAAAAAACCAACTTCCTCAGGCAAATATCAGTGCAGAGGCACAGGCGTAGAAGTGCAAGCATTAGAGAAGCAGAGAGAATGGTTCTACTAGACAGGAAGCAACAAGCAACCCAGGGGCACACAGGGCCCTCCTGGTACCGAAAGCTGAGGAGTCGGGGGTGCTGATGAGCAGGTGGTGCTGTAAGAAGCACTAGAGGCGGAGAGGCCCTGCTGAATGCTAGGATACTGACAGGAAGGCTGGAGACACGGAAGCGGGTCCTAGCAAAGGGCGGAAATAGTTGTGATCCACCAATGGCCGAAGTCACTCACAGGCAGACTGCAGATGCAGCCCTGCATGAGCTTGATGAGCTCCAAGATGAGCTGATGAGTGCTGTGATCTGCACTAGCCCTGGAATCAACCAGAAAAAGGCAGACTCACCAGGCTCCAGAGCTGAGGGATATTGCAGCTTTGCAACCTGGTGAGGTTGGGCTGCGTGGCAGTCCTCTATTCTCAAAGGGAGAGCTGAGCAAAACACCCTCTCTCCCCAAACTTGACTTCTTAGCTTATCAACAGATAATGGGGTTTTTAAAGGTTTAATTTTTTAGCCCTGCACAAAAGACTGCCAACTAATCAGGAGGAAGACTTGCAAGTTGGGTTGGGTATACTGAAGTGTAAACATGTAGCTGCTACTCTTTTTTTTTTTTTTTTTTGAGACAGAGTCTTGCTCTGTCGCCCAGGCTGGAGTGCAGTGGCACAATCTCAGCTCACTGCACGCTCCGCCTCCCGGGTTCACGCCATTCTCCTGCCTCAGCCTCCCAAGTAGCTGGGACTACAGGTGCCCACCACCACACTTAGCTAATTTTTTTTTTTTTTTTGTATTTTTAGTAGAGACGGGGTTTCACCACGTTAGCCAGGATGGTCTCGATCTCCTGACCTTGTGATCTGCCTGCCTTGGCCTCCCAAAGTGCTGGGATTACAGGCGTGAGCCCCTGCGCCCGGCCTGCTGCTACTCTCTTTAAACTCACAAGTCAAAGCATTTCTCAGAGGAAAGCCTACTTGTGGCTCACGTAAAAACCAATGTTCTCCAAACATGCCGTCCACATTTGCTGAAAGTCAGCAGCTCTTCAAAAGACCCAGTTGTTTGCCAAACCCCAAACATCCTAGAGGTCTTGAAACCTTAGTCTCCAAACAGAGTGGAAGTAATTACTAGTTCCCTAACCCGCAAGCTTTGGGGAAAAGAAAGGTAGAAGGTACATGATAAACGAGACATCGAGGAATGAAACCCAGCTGGGCAACCCTTGCATGTGAACCGGATCCCAGCATCTTACAGAAATTGCCCAGCTCCGTCCTGACTTAGCCCTCAGCTCTGCACCCCTGACTCTCTGGGAGTTCCTCCTCTCTGGGAACCTCATTTCCACCCACTACAGGCTCCTCCTCCACTCATCCGTCAAGTGCCAGAGATGCACGCGGCACCATCGGAGCCACACTCCTTTCTCTCTTAGGTCTCTTGAGATGACCGCATCCATCCCTAAGAGCTTCAAAATCATCAGTATGCTGCCAACGCCCAAGTTTATAGCTGTAGTCAAGACTTTCTCTGTGAATTTCCAACTCACATATCCAACTGCTGCACTTGGAGGTCCAACACGGAAACTTTTAAAAATCATCCTTCATTTGCTTTTCAGCATAGTTTTAATTTTGACATGCCATGATTATTTTAAAGCAAAAAATTCAGTACAGCACAAAAAAGAAAATAAAAAAATCACCTCACAATTCCATCACACAAAAATAACCACAGTTAACATTTATTGAACGACAATCCAGATATCTTTGTGGACACATGTATCAAGCAGAGAAAGATAAAAATCATTTTACAAAAAAAATGAGATCATGTTATATATGCTAATTTTAAATTTAAATCATTATATTTAATTTAGTTAAATTTAACAGAAGGAACTAAAGTGTAACCAAAGTTACACTTTAGAAAGTTTGTCCCTCCTAATTATTTCTCAACTATGTCTGTGACTATCCATTTCTACTACCATTACATCATCCGAGCTGCCAGGACTTCCTGTTAGATTTCTACAACAGCCTCCTGAATGGAGTCTCCACGTCCTCTCTTGCTTCCCTATTTCCCTCACTCTCTATAAGCAGCCTGAATAATTTCTGTCACCCAAGCTGGAGGGCAGTGGCATGACCATGGCTCCCTGCAGCCTCAACCTCGCAGGCTCAAACGATCCTCCCACCTCAGCCTCCCAAGTAGCTGGGACTACAGGTGTGTGCCACCATACTCGGCTAATTGTTGTATTTTTTGTAGAGATGAGGTTTCACCATGCTGCCCAGGCTGGTCTTGAACTCCTGAGCTCAAGCAATCCAACTGCCTCGGCCTGCCAAAGTGCTGAGATTACAGGCATGAGCCACTGCGCCCGGCTCCTGAAAAATTTTTCATAATCCAGCCTGGATCATGAGCCACTGCGCCCAGCTCCTGAATAATTTTTCATAATCCAATCTGGATTATGTTGCTCTTAGGCTCCTTTTCCTCTTTCTCATCTCTCAGATATCAGCTTGCTTCTGCTTCTTGCTTCCTCCGAAGGGCCTTTTCTAACAATCAGCATAAAGGAAGTCTGCCCTATTCGCCTGCCCACAGCATCCTTTCCTATTCCTTCATTACATTTGCCATTGTTATTTCTTCACTTGATTTCTGGCTGTCTCTCTCCACTGTGCTACAAATTCCACAAAGTCAGAGGCCACGCCTATTTTGCTTACCCAGTGTCTAGTGCAGGATAAGCATTCAATATACATAGTAAATGAATAAACTTTCAAGGCCAATCATAAATGCAGAGAAAAGGCAACAGGAAAGTAACCCACTGTGTCTTAGGCACCATGTGGGTACATGGCTATCTCATGTATTCCTCCACAAAAACCCACCGAGATACACACCATTGTCCTCTCTTTACCAGAGGGGAAGCGGAGACTGCTCCACCGAGTGAGGTGCCCGAATCATGTGGCTTGGAGCTGGTGCAGAAACCCAGGTCCCCCTGACTCCACAGCCCGGCTCCTTCTCCTTCATCTGTGTCTGCTTGCAGAGCAAAGTCCAAAACACAAGGGCAGCCAGGAGGTGGCTTAAGGTTATAAATGGGAGAATGGGAAAGACGCAAGAGAAGCCTTGGAGGGACTAGCATAGCTCAGGGCTTACCCTGAAGTCTAAGCATCTTGAACTTAATCCCTTCCTCACAAAGAGCCTCCAACACATGGGCCTGGGCAGAAGCATTGTTTGGCAGTGCTGAAGCCACCACTTGTTCTGTGGATAAACACTTCCAGCGAGGAGACTGCCAACAAGCGTCCTTAACAAGCGCAGCTGGCTCTGGCAGAAGCAAGTGCCCAATGACTGAGGAAGCACGGGGAAGGGGCCGAAGATTTTAGTCAAAAGACCGAGGCGCGAGTTCTGGTTCTGACACTGCTCACCCACCATTCGCGGACTTAGGACAACACCTCTGACCTCACAGACCTTCACTGCCCTCATCTATATAATGGGGATAATAATACCTACCTCACAAGGTTGGTTTGAATTGCAAATGAGAAACTTCATGAGCAAATATTATACATTATTATACAAATATTATAATCCTTAATGGAGCTATATTAACTGCATGAACAAATATTATACATTATTGTACAAATAGTATAATCCTTAATGGAGCTATATTAAAGAGTTACCTTTAAGTAGAAACAAAATAAAAATCTTTATTTCTTAACATCGTTTTATAAATTATGGCAATAAGGCATGAGACATATAAGATGGAAAATATCAGAAAGGAGGAAACAGGCCAGGCGTGGTGGCTCATGCTTATAATCACAGCATTATGGGAGGCTGAGGTGGGTGGATTCCCCGAGCTCAGGAGTTCAAGACCAGCCTGGCCAACATGGCAAAACCCCGTCTCTACTAAAAATACAAAAACTTAGCCAGGTGTGGTGGCGCGTGCCTGTAGACCCAGCTACTCAGTAGGCTGAGGCATGAGAATTGCTTGAACCTGGGAGGCGGAGAATGCAGTGAGCCAAGATTACGCCACTGCACACCAGCCTGAGTGGCAGAGTGAGACTCTGTCTCCCCAAAAAAAAAAAAAAGAAAGGAGGAAACAATGACAAAAATCATTCCACCTCATAGATCCATAGGCTGCAATGAGCTATGATCACTATCATGCTTTGAAAAGCATCAACTCTGTTTCTATAGAAGACTTCAGTATTATGGACAATAACCACCATCCTTGCCATCCTCGACACTGCTATCCTTGTCAGCCTTCAAGATGCTGCTCAGGCATCATCTCTTCCAGGAGACATCCCTGAACTCCCACACTGGCCCAAGGCCCTTTCTGAAGCTCTCAGAGTTCTCTGAGAATTCCCACCACAGCACTCCTCCTGGCTAAGGACCTGTGTCCTCATGAGCTTCTTTTTAAATTTTTATTTATTTTATTATTTATTTATTTATTTATTTATTTTGGAGACGGAGTTTCTGTCGCCCAGGCTAGAGTACAGTGGCACGATCTCAGCTCACCGCAACCTCTGCCTCCCAGGTTCAAGTGATTCTCCTGCCTCAGCCTCCCGAGTAGCTGGGATTACAGGCATGCGCCACCACGCCCAGCTAATTTTTAAATTTTTAGTATAGACAAGATTTCACCATGTTGGCCAGGCTAGTCTTGAACTCCTGACCTCAGGTGATCCACCTGCCTCGGCCTCCCAAAGTGCTAGGATTACAGGTGTGAACCACTTAAGGGCAGGCTCTGTGACATACCCATTCTAGTGCCCCTGCAGTCAAACAGTATCCAGAACATGGAAGGCACTCAATACATGATTGTGCAAGTGAATTAAAACATCACAGGCACATTTATATGTTAAAATATAATTTCAAAAATGATCTAGGCCAGGCACGGTGGCTCACGCCTGTAATCCCAACACTTTGAGAGGCCAAGAAAGGTGGAATGCTTGAGACCAGGAGTTTGAGACCAGTCTGGGCAACATGGTGAGACCCTGGTCTCTACGAAAATGTTAAAAATTAGCCAGGTGTGGTGGTGTGTACCTGTAGTCCAAACTACTGGGGATGCTGAGGCGGAAGGATTGCTTAAGTCCAAGAGCTTGAGGTTGCAGTGAGCTATGATCACACCACTGCACTCCAGCCTGGGTGACAGAGTGAGACCTTGTCTCAAAAAAAAAAAGATCCTATTCATAAAGCAATAAAAATAGAAAAGATCTGAGAATAAAACCACCTACTGGCCAGGTGCAGTGGCTCACGCCTGTAATCTCAGCACTTTGGAAGGCCAAGGTGGGTGGATCGCTTGAGGTCAGGAGTTCGAGACCAGCCTGGGCAACACAGCGAAACCTCATCACTGTTTTTAAATATTTTTTTTAAAAAAAACGTACTAAAGTCTATAGAACAAAAAATCTTGACAAAATAGGAAGAGGGTCATAGATGACAGGAGACTAAATATAATTCTCCAAATTAATGTATGGAATTAAAAATTCAACCAAATCCCAAAAGGATTTTTCTTGAACTCAACAAAATTATTCTAAAATTTATCTGAAAGTATTAGAATGAGATAAGAACAAAGGATAATCTGAAAAATAAAAGTAATGAGTAGTTACTAATCATTTAAATGTTAAAACCTATCATAAAGAAGTGCCTATTAAACAGTGTCATGTTGGTACAACACAATTAAAAAGCCAGAATTTTATTGAATGACTAAAAATATATGACAGAAAATATGAAAAGGAAAGATCATCTTAAAGTAGCACTGAAATTTGGAAATTTGGGAAATTTTAATTGAGAAAAATTAATTTAGAGCTATATATATATATACCACAATGAACCCCAACTACATTTGGAAATTAAAAGTTTTTTGTATGTTTGTTTTTGTTTGTTTTTAAAGGTTTCTCTGTACATAGTGAAAAAATTTTTGTTTTCTGCTTTTTTAAAAAAAGGGGAGGAGGCCGGGTGCAGTGCCTGTAATCACAGCACTTTGGGAGGCCAAGGCAGGTGAATCACATGGTCAGGAGTTCGAGAGCAGCCTGGCCAACATGGTGAAACTCCGTCTCTACTAAAAATACAAAAAAATAACTGGGCGTAGTGGTGGGCACCTGTAATCCCAGCTACTTAGGAGGCTGAGGCAGGAGAATCACTTGAACCCAGGAGGCGGAGGTAGCCGTGAGCCAAGATCACTCCACTGCACTCCAGCCCTGGCAACAGAGTGAGACACCGTCTCAGAAAAAAAAGGGGGGGCGGGTGGGAAATGGGGCCAGGCTTGGTGGTTCATGCATGTAATCACAGTACTTTGGGAGACTAAGGCAGGAGGATTGCTTGAAGCCAGGAGTTCAAGACCAGCCTGGGCAATAAAAAGAGAACCTGTCTCTACAAAAAATTTAAAAATAGGCCGGGCACAGTGGCATGCGGCTGTAGTCCCAGCTAACTGGGAGGCTGGGGCAGGAGGGACAGGAGGATCTCTTGAGCCCAGGAGTTTGAGGGTGCAATGAGCTATGATCACACCACTATACTGCAGCCTGAGCAACACAGCAAGACCATGTCTCTTAAAAAAAAAAAAAAAAAATATATATATATATATATATATATATATATACACACGCACATACATATATATGGAAAATGGTTGAAAGTTATCAAATCCTAGGGAAGTTTATTCCAACATTCAAGCTTTAAAAACAGTAAAATAAAATATAATTAAAAAGATAATCAGATTCAACTATATACAGATTCAAAATTTATGAGCAACTTAAACATGGAAAATTACTGGTTAGGAAAATATTCAGAGCAAATATGATAAAGAGTTAACATACTTATGACATAGTTTATTCAAACTGTAAGAAAACAACACTTCCAAAAATTAGACAAAAAGGATAAGCAGACAAAAAAGGGTTAAACATAAAGTTACCACATGACCCAGAAATTCCACTGGTAAATATACTCAAGAAAACTGAAAACATATGTCTACACAGGAACCTGCATACAAATATTTATAGCAGCATCATTCACAATAGCCAAAAAGTAAAAGCAACCCAAATGCATATCAATTGGTGAATGGATAAATACCATGTAGCACATATCCACACAATGGCACAATTATTTAACAATGTAAAGAAACAAAGTACTGATATATGCTACTACATGAATGAATTTTCAGAACGTGATGCTATGCCAAAGAAGCCAGCCATAAAAGATCATATATTGTATGATTCTGTTTCTTTTTTTTTCTTTTTTCTTTTTTCTTTTTTTTTTTTTGAGATGGAGTCTCGCTCTGTCACCCAGGCTGGAGTGCAGTGGCACAATCTCAGCTCACTGCAACCTCCACCTGCCGGTTCAAGCAATTTTCCTGCCTCAGCCTCAGCCTCCCAAGTAGCTGGGACTACAGGTGCACACCACCACGCCCGACTAATTTTTGTATTTTTAGTAGAGACGGGATTTCACCATATTGGCCAGGCTGGTCTTGAACTCCTGATTTTGTGATCCACCCACCTTGGCCTCCCAAAGTGCTGGGATTATAGGCGTGAGCCACTGCACCCGATGTATGATTCTATTTCTATGAAATGTCCAGAATATGCAAATCTACAGAGATAGACAGCAGATTAATAGTTTCCTAGGGCTGGGGAGGCTGGACATAAAATGGGGATTGACTGCTGAGTGCAAGGTTTCTTTCTGAGGTGATGAAAATCTAGAATTAAATATTGGTGATGGTTACTGAACTCTGGAAATATGTTAAAAACCACTGTACAATTTAAATGGGTGAATTGTATGGTAACAGTAATGCTATTTTTGAGAAAAGAAAATAGAAATATAACTAGTATATGCTACTAGTAATATAACTAGTATTAAAAAAATTTCAACCTCACTGGTAATCCAAAAAATGTGAACTAAACTTGCAAGGTACCATTTTCATCTAGCAATTTCGGCAAAATAACTTTTAAACAATAGCAGCCCTGTCAAGGTTGCAAAGAAACCACTACTCTCCCATACAGCCATAGGTAGAGGAAGTTAGTAGAGGCCGGGCACGGTGGCTCATGCCTATAATCCCAGCACTTTCGGAGGCCAAGCTCTCGAATCACCTGAGGTCAGGAGTTCAAGACCAGCCTAGCCAACATGATGAAACCCTGTCTCTACTAAAAATACAAAAATTAGCCAGGTGTGGTAGCAGGCACCTGTAATCCCAGCTACTCAAGGCTTAGGCAGGAGAATCGCTTGAACCCGGGAGGCGGAGGTTGCAGTGTGCCAAGACTGCGCCATTGCACTCAAGTCTGGGAGACAAGAGCGAAACTCTGGCTCAAAAAAAAAAAAAAGAGGTTAGTATAACTTGTAGAAAGCAACTGGACACAATACATAGTAACAAGAATAGTAAAAATATCCTCACTTCTGAGAATTTGTCCTTAGGAAATAATGTGAAGCAAGAGAAAAAGCAACCCAAAGGAAGTTGGCGTGGAAGCATTATTTATAACAGCTTATACGCAACAATACGTTCATCGTATCGCAGAGGCCACACACGTGAGACCAGCTTGGGCAACACAGAGAGATCTTGTCTCTACAAAAATAAAAAAATTAGTTGGGCATGGTGGTGCGTGCCTGTGGTCCCAGCTACTTGGGAGGCTGAGGTAAGAGGATCGCTTCGGTCTGTGAGGTTAAAGCTGCAGTGAGCCAAGATTGCACCACTGCACTCCGGCCTGGGCGACAGAGCAAAACCCTGCCTCAAAACACAACAAAAAAACACAGACAGGAAATATACAAAAATTAAAATAAGCACCTGCTCTTGCCTGGTATCCAGACTCTCCCAACTCAGTTTTCACTGCGTTGTAGCCTCCTACTCCAGGCTCCCAGATAAAGGGCTCAAAGTCAGAAGTGCCTAGAGCAGAAGCACCTGGCTAGCCAGTCAGTTTCTGGACATCTCTTTAAGGAAATATTACATCAAGCTATGAACTGTCCCCTTCTGGCTTTGGCCTGAGTGAAAAGGTAGGCCTGAAACGGGAAGGAAAGGAGGAATTGGCCTTTTCTTTATTGTCTCACATTTTAAAGTCAGAAGCACAATCACCTGGCCCTCTGGAGCCACAGCCCCACCTTTCTCAGCAGCAGCACTGAGTGCTTTTCCTAGGACACCTGGTTCCAGTTCAAGACCTGCAGTAACCTGCATCTAATCCAGTTCGGAATCCAACACCTCAGCGACATCACTGCAAATCCCTCCTGCCGGGAGAACATAATCCACGCAAGGCATGGCCAGGCTGCCAGTGAACAGCCCCTTCATGAACACGGGAAGTCTAGGTGGGGCACTGTAATATTTGGGGACCTGGTGTTTCTTCTAGAAACTTTAGCACTAAAACAGCCAATAAAATGTCATGGGTACCCCATAACTTAGCATTAACTTCTTTTCTAAAATAGGGTGTAGAGAAATGAACTGTCAGCAGAAGGTCAAGTTCCACCCTGGCTCTACTCCTGCTCAACAGAGCCATAACCAGCTGGTTGGCTGATGCATGCAAAGGACAGAGACAGGATTATTTCATCTGCCAACAGCAGGGCTCATATTATGATATCCAAGGGTGAAGTCATCTTTATTCCCATCACTGCACCACTAGAAGCTCCTTGCAGGGCGGATAACTTTATTTACTGTTGGCACAATGCTGTCATCTGAAGATAAACTAATCAAGGCCATCCTATGCCATTTCTATCTGCTCTAATGTAATTTATTTGGTTAAATTATTTTACATGCTCAATTTTAGGGGTAGTTTATCTGTTATTCCCCTTCGGAAAACGAACTATCAGAGACTATTCGTAGGTGTCCCTGTGACTCTGATATAACAAGGACAACATTAAACAAATATTTGATGCACATAGCTTTCATTTATTCCCATTTTCTTGGCCCCGCCTCTGCGTCTGGAACTAGAGGGCAGAGGAACACCTGGAAAGCTCCTAGGTACTGCCTGGCACATGCTGCTGCTCTCAGCAAGGGCCACTTCTCTAGCCCCAGAAAACCAGGCAAGTCAGGCAGAATGAGCCCCGCCCCGGAAGCACACAGAAACAAACCAAGGTCAAACGACCAGGAGTGAACAGAGAAGTCCAGACACGGGGACACCAGGCAAAACGTTGTTCCACTGGCTTCAGCACAAGAAAGGGAAAAGCAAATTCTCCCAAAAAAGTTACTGCATAAACATTCCCCTGAAATTCTTTGACTTTTTTTTTTTTTTTTGAGATGGAGTCTCACTCTGTTCCCCAGGCTAGAGTGCAGTGGTGCGATCTCGGCTCACTGCAACGTCCACCTCCCGGGTTCATGCGATTCTCCTGCCTCAGTCTCCCGAGTAGCTGGTATTTATTACAGGCTCCTGCCACCATGCCTGGCTAATTTTTGTATTTTCAGTGGAGACGGGGTTTCACCTTGTTGGCCAGGCTGGTCTCGAACTCCTGACATCAGGTGATCCGCCCACCTCATCCTCCCAAAATGCTGGGATTACAGGTGTGAGCCACCACACCCGGCCTCTTTAACATTTTTAATGAAACAGTATGTTTATAATATTCCAGATTTTAACCTAAATATCTGAAATTGTCCGAGGTTAGGAAAGATTCCACAGCCAGGTGACACAGGAACAGATAAGGGCAAGAGAGCTGACATTTACTGCATGCTGACAATGTGCTGGGAGGCACATGAGTTAACCCACCTCACCTCACAGCAGCCTCATGGCAACTAGGACTGCGGTTTTACAGATGAGGATCCTGAGATACAGAGAGGCTGAGCAACTGCCCAAAGTCCCACAGCTAAAGGGGGCAAGGCCAGGGTCCCAACACTGGCAGTCACTCACCCGCAGTGCTCTGCAGCCTCCCACAGCTTCTGTCAGCTCCCTCGAGGGAAAGCCAGGTCAGTCCTCGTTCTGAAGTGTCACTGCCCTTCAGGAAACCAACAACTCAGAACATCCCAGAACATCACTGAACATCCCCACTACTAGAGAAACTCAGAGAACGGCACTCCCTCAGAAGCACAATGATGAAAAGTCACTGGTCACGACACTCCCAACTGTCTCCAAAAACCCTCCCCAAATTTTACTTTTGCTAGTGAATAAAGTTAAACGCCAGGACTAATAAATAAAAGGCCCACAGGCCCCAGCGAGCAGAAGTTTCTTCACTACAGAATGGCGGGGAAGTGACAGGGCACCATGGAGAGGCCACCTCTGCCCAGCAGAGCAAACAGGAACAGCGTGTGTGATTTCCTACCTGGCAGGGCTGATGCCAAAACAAAGCCCTATTTGCCTTGGCTTGCTCAAGGCTTTGATCAGATTCCATCCCCTTTTCTGTTTTCAATTCAACATAATTCTTACTGAGTTCAAAATTAAGTCAATTAAGTTCAACATTTAAAAAAAGAAAAAGGCCAATCAAGTATCTCTTGCATAGCACACAACTATCTTGCCACATAAAAACCTGCAAACTTTCCACCAAGCCCACTGGTCACCTAAGGAAGGTTATTCTCCTCGCTAGCCTTCTGCTTAATCAACAGTTAGTTTCTTGAGTACTTACTACAGTCAAAACAGATGTTGGGTTCATTCAATCTCTCTCATTGCTAATATCTCAGCTTGCTGAAATCTGGGGAGGTCCAAACTGGTTTTCCAAAAAAGAAAACGCCAGAGCCCGAAATTTGAAAACCAGAGCCAGAAATTTGAAAATCGTGTACCTACGCTGAGATTTAACCTTAGGCTAAAGAAGCTGCTTCCCAAATGCTACCAAAAGCTAAAGCTTACTTGGTCAAATAAAACATATTTATTGACTTTTTTTTTAAGTGCAGTGGTACAATCATAGCTCACTGCAACCTCGAACTTCTGGGCTCAAGCAATCCTCCCACCTCAGCCTCCCAAGTAGCTGGGACTACAGGCACGTGCCACCATGCCTAGCTAGTTTCATTTCGTTTCATTCGTTTCTTTCTTTCTTCCTTTCTTTCTTTTTTTTTCTTGTTTCTCTCTCTCTCCTTCCCTCCCTTCCTCCCTCCCTCCTTTCTCTTTCTCTTTCTCTCTCTCTCTTTCTCTCTTCCTTTCTTTCTTTTTTTGTAGAGACAAGGTCTCACTATGTTGACCAGGCTGATCTTAAACTTCTGGCCTCAGGTGATCCTCCTGTCTCGGCCTCTCAAAGTGCTGGGATTACAGGCATGAGCCATCACACCCAGCCTTATTGAGCACTTTCTCTAAGTAAGAGTGTGGAGAAATGTCATGCTTTTTCTTTGTTTGCAGCAGCCTGGGAGAATGAAGTGAGCCAGCACTAAGCTAGGTGTCGTGTGAGTTGAGTTCTAAAACTAGTTTTGGCCTAACTTTCTGTGTGCCTGGGCTCTCCCTTTCTAGACCTCAAGTTTCTTCTCAAAATCCAACATCCTATGATCACCATTTCCCCAAAATCAAAGAAAAGGATTTCTTTTAAATCCTACGACTATACAAGCCTCCTTGATGTTCCTGCTGAAGAACCCAGCACTGAATGGGGTGTTGTGAGTGAACATAACAGAAGTGTATTCAGATCTACCAATTCCTACATCACTACAGACACATGTAACAGATGAGCCTCCTTTCTCCCAGCCGGGAGAAGACGGCTCCAAAGTGACAGGGCTGGACAACAGTGGAGAGTAAGCAGCAAGATAGGGCCCTAAGTGGCCAGGGCTGTGTAGTCAGCTGGAACAACTCAGATGGGATAAGCAGACTTCTCGACTGCCAAGCACGGTCCATCAAGGAGGCAGACAGTGGACATAATGGAGGTTTTTAAAGGAGCCTGGATGATCATTCCTTTAAAGATCATATCGTAAATTCTGAATAACAACAACAAATTCTCTTCTCATAGCAACCTTCTGATAGAACATAATTCTGGCAAGACAGACATGTATCTTCCTGAATTCCAAGATATCTTAAACCATGGCTTATAATCCATTCTGGTTGAGGCCAGGTCAAATGTTATTCCCATCACTCTCTCCACCTCTCCTGCTGTGATTCTCACTCTAATCTCCCTGCGTCCTAAAAAGGCAATTCTGATGCATATCATATGCACCAACACACGACAACATGATTTATGAAAAAAAGTTACTTCCTGTCTGTTCATTTATAAAGTAACAAAAGCTAGGGAGACTTTGGCAGTCTCTCTCTATTCTAATCTTTACAAAAACAAGGAGCCCAGAAAATTGCTGGAAAACAAGACCTCCAATCATTTTCAAAGTCTCACAGGATTTCTAATCATTTCAAACACTCTTGTAGGGTACATCTCTGGGTCTGAAGGGGTCAATAGCAGTGTCCTTGGTGAGAACTCCAGGAAACACTGCCAGCAACAGCAACTGCTAGGAGCTATTGTTATTAATAAAAATAAGTGACATTTACCAAGAATCCAATATGTTCACGAATCTGGGCTAAGTGCCTTTATTCACAAGACCTTATGTAATCCTCACAAAAGCTTCATTAAGTAGGAACTATGATTATGTTCTTTTTACGGACGGAAAAATCGAGGCTGAGAGGTGAAGAAACAGTAAAGAGTAGAACCCAAAGATGAGAATCTGAAACAGGCATGTTGCCTCCACCTCCCTGGCCCCATCCAGCCTCCAGCCTCCAACCTCCTCTGTCTGAGGCTGCGAGCTCAGAACCCCGAGCTCACTCGTTCTCTGCTCAGAGGCCCTCTTGTCAGCTGCTCATTTCCATCACCCACACCACAGGCGAAGCACTGACGGCTGAGAGCAGACCATCCCTGATGGTCTCCGGGGATACCCGATGTACTCAGCTCGGTCCACTTCGGTCCACGTCCCCAGCAGACCTTTGCCATATCCGTCAAGGTAAGGCCTCCCAAGCCCCAGATGAACAGGTCTTGGCACAGAGTCCATACAAGTACAAATGAAGCTCAACCCATTTTATTAGGAAAACAGGGGTGGCTGGCCAGCTTCAGGGTGCTGAAGGTATGAACAGATGCACACTGTCATTTCTGCTCAGAGGATGCTAAAATGCTTCACAAACACTGAACCATCTATTTTTCTTTCTTTCTTTCTTTCTTCTTTTTATTTATGAGATGGAGTTTTGCTCAATGGCCCAGGCTAGAGTGAAGTGGTGCAATCTTGGCTCACTGCAACCTCCATCTCCTGGGTTCAAGCAATTCTCCTGCCTCAACCTCCCAAGTAGCTGAGATTATAGATGCCCGCCACCATGCCCAGCTAATTTTTGTATTTTAAGTAGAGATGGGGTTTCACCATGTTGGCCAGGCTGGTCTCAAACTCCTGACCTCAGAAGATCCACCTGCCTCAGCCTCTCAAAGTGCTAGGATTACAGGTGTGAGCCACCATGCTGGCCCAACCATCTATTTTTCATAAGCTACAGTAATCACTACCACACTCTCCTTAGCTTTAAGGAGTACAAGTAAAGCTTTGCACACAGAGACAGACAAGTTGAAAGCTTCCTAGAGATTAATCTCAGTTGTCCACTATCTGATTTGAGGGAAAAAGTTATCAGAAACAAACACGTGGTCCTCACTTACCCTTTCTATCTCTTGGAGATACAGGAGTGCGATGTCCCCTGCTTTCTCATAACAGGTGATGACATCCTGTTCCCGGTCCACATGGAGATTACTGGTAGAAGAAGAAATAGGCAGCTTCTCCAAACAAAGTCCTTAAAAAAATATCAGACACAAAAGCTGAGTGAATTTTTTTTCATAAGGCTTCATTTTTAAATATTGCTCTAGAGGGCCAGAAGATGGCTGTAGAATATCATGTTGTTTGCAAATAGACAGTTTACTTCCTCCTTTTCAATCTGGATGCTTTTTACTTCTATTGATTGCCTTATTGCACTGGCAGGAATCTCCAGTACCATGCTGAATAGAAGGGGTGACAGCAACCGCCAGCTGTGGTGGCACCTACCTGTGATCCCAGCTACTTGGGAGGCTGAGGTAGGAGGATCACTTGAGCCCAGGAGTTTGAGACTGCAGTGAGCCATGACTGCACCACTGCACTCCAGCCTGGGCAACAGATGGAGACCCTGTCTCCCAAAAAAAAAAAAAAGAAGAAGAAGAAGAAGAAGTGGTGAGAATAAATATCCCTATCTTATTCCTGATCTTAGGGAGAAAGCATTCAGTCAGAAAGCATTAAGTTTGAGATTATAAGTTTTTCTTAGACGCCCTTTACCAGGTTGAAGAAGGTGCCTTCTACACCAATTTTGCTGAGAGTTTCTATTAAGAATCAATGTTGGATTTGCTCAAATCCTTTCTCCATGTTCATTGAGATAATCATATAGCTTTTTTACTTTTAGTTTTTAAATGTGGTAAGTTACATCGACTGATCATCAAATGTTAAACCAACCTTCCTTTCCCAGCAAAAATACCACTTGGCCAGATGAATTATCCTTTTTTATATTTTTGGATTTGATTTGTTAAAATTTGCCTTCAATTTTTGTTTTTCTTTTTCTTTTTTGGAGATGTAGTCTCGCTCTGTCACCCAGGCTGGAGTGCAGCAGTGCAACCTCGGCTCACTGCAATGTGCACCTCCTGAGTTCAAGCGATTCTCGTGTCTCAGCCTCCCAAGTAGCTGGGACTACGGGCGCATTCCACCACACCTGGCCAATTATTTTATTTTATTTTTTTTTAGTAGAGATGGGGTTTCACCATGTTGGCCAGTCTGGTCTCGAACTCCTGACCTCAGGTGATCTGCCCGACTCAGCCTCCCAAAGTGCTGGGATTACAGGTGTGAGCCACTGTGCCTGGCCTCAAATTTTGTCATTTATGTTTCTGAGGAATATTTGCCTAAAGTTTCCTTGAAATGCCTGCGTATCTGGTTTTGATATTAGGTAAATACCAACCTCATAAAATGAGAAATATTCCCTCTCCTTCGATTTTCTGAGAGTGTTTGTGTAGAATTGATATTATTTTGTCCTTAAATGTTTGATAGAATTCACCAGTAAAGCCATCTGGACCTGGAGTTTTCTTTATGAGCAGCTTTTCAATTACAAATTCTATTTCTTTGATATAGGGTCATTCAGATTATCTCTTTCTTCTTGAGTAAGCTTCAGTAGTTTATATCTTCCAAATAGTTTGTCCATTTCTTTTGAGTTGTCAAATTTATTGGTATAGAACTGTCCATAATATTCTAAAATCCTTTAGTACCTGTAGAATCTTTAGTAGATGGCACCTCTCTCATTCCTGATAATTGGCAATTTCTATCTTTTCTTCCTGATATCAGAGGTTTATCAATTTTACTGAAATTCTCAGTAAAGATTTCTTGATTTCATTGACTTTGGTTTCACTGATTTTTCTCTATCCTTCTTCTGTTTTCGATTTCATTTATTTCCACTCTGATCTTTATTATGTCCTTTCTTCTGAATACATTGGGCTTTATTTCCACTTCCTATTCTAGTTTCTTGAGGTGGAAATTATTAATTTTGGACCTTTTTATTTCCTAATATAGGTATTTAGTGTCAGCAATTTCTCCATAAGGTCTGCTTTAGCAGCATCCTACAAATTTTGATATTCAGTTCACAATATTTTCTAATTTAACTTTTGCTTTCTTCTTTAGAAGTGTGTTATTTAGTTTCCAAATATTTGGGAGTTTTCCAAAGGTCTTTCTTTTACTGATTTCCAAGTTAATTCCATCATGATCTGTGCAGTAAAGGGCTGACTTAGAGCCTTGGGATGTTCAAACCCTGTACATTCCAAAGGAAGGACTGGCCTTTACCAGTTCCTGGGAGAAAAACTCTTAAGCCCTCAGAATATCCTACCTGACAAGTGTCTTTGTTTATTTGGGGCCTTGAGCCGTACCAGATAGTTTATGCTAACAATGTTATTTACGGCAGAGGACTAGGGCCATGCTATATCAGTCTGATCTCTGCAGGGGCTGGAGACTGACTGAGGTCAGTAACATGGGTGCTCCATGCCTATGTGACTGACCCCTAACAAAATCCCTAGGCACCAAGGTAGCTCAGGTAATCTTCCTTGATTGGCAATATTTCAAAATTACTGTCACACTCCGTTGCAGGGAGAATTAAGCACTGTCCATAGGACTCGACTGGGAGAAGAAAACTGGAAGCTTGAGCCTGGTCTCTCCTGAATTCTGCCCTATGTGCCTTTTTGCTTTTACTGATTGCAATCTGTATCCATTTGCTGTAATAAACTGTAACCATGAGTATAACAGCTTTTCTAAGCTATGGGAGTCTTTCCAGTATATCAATGCCTGATGGTAGTCTTGAGGACCTCTGACACAGTCCAGAGAACACACTCGAAGTCTCCTAATTTTGTTAAAACTTGTTTCTGACCCTGTATATGGTCAATCTTGGAAAATGTTACATTTGAAAAGAATGTGACTCTGTTGTTGTTGGGTGGAATGTCATATAAATGTCGATTAGGTCAAGCTGGTATATTGTGTTGTCCCAAGGCATCTATATCCTTACCAATCATCTGTCCACTTGCTTTATCATTTATTGAAACATGGATATTGCAATCCCCAAGCATAACTGTGCATTTGCCTATTTCTCCTTGAAGTGCTATCAGTTTTTGTTTCATGTATTTTAGAACTCTGTTATTAAGATCATAAACCTTTGGAACTGTTATATTCTTTTGATGGATTGACATCATTGCTCTAAAACCTGCTTCGTCTGATATTAATATAGATACTACAGCCTTCAATTGATTAGTGTTAGCATGGTAAATTTTTTCATCCCTTTACTTTTAATCTATTGTGTCTTGGTATTTAAAGTGTATTTCTTGTAGACAACAGAGTTGAGTTTTGCTTATTTTTTCCAATCTGACAATCTCTAACTTTTAAATAGGGTATTTAAATCATTTATATTTAATGTAATTTTTTAAACAGATAGGTTTAAATCTACCACTTTGCTGTTTGTTTTTTATTTGTCCCATCTGTTCTATTTTTCCTTTTTCTCCTTTTCTTCTGTCATCTATTTGAGTATTTTTACATTTTATTTTACTTATTGGCTTAGTCACTAAAATTTTTATTTTCCATATCAGTGATTGCTTCAAGGTTTAATTTGGCATAGTCTACTTTGTTTTGTTTGTTTGGGACAGAGTCTCACTCTGTTGCCCAGGCTGGAGTACAGTGGGGCGATCTTGGCTCACTGCAACCTCCACCTCCTGGGTTCAAGCGATTCTCGTGCCTCAGCCTCCCAGTAGCTGGGACTACAGGTACACACCACCACACACGGCTAATTTTTTTTTTTAGTAGAGACATGGTTTCACAATGTTGGCCAGTCTGGTCTCGAACTCCTGACCTCAAGTGATCCGCCCATGGTGGCCTCCCAAAGTGCTGGGATTACAGGCTTGAGCCACCATGCCCAGCCCCTATTTTAAATGATATTATACTACTTCACATATATATAGTATAAGACCTTTACAATTACATACTTCCGTTTCTCCCCTCCCAGCCTTTATTATCTTATGTACATTTTACTTTTACACAGGTTAAAAACCTTACCCTATGTGGTTATTATTTTTGTTTAGTCAATTTTTTTAACATTTAGATCATAAGGAAAAATTCTTGTATATTCACCAAATTATAATTTCCAGATCTCTTTGTTCTTTTGTGTAAATTCATATTTCCTCCTGGTATCAACATTTCTTGTGGGGTAGTTCTGCTCCTGCTGATTTCTTTCAGCTACTATCTGCCTTGAAAATACTTAATTTAGCTCTAATTTTAGAGAGAAATTTCACAGAGTATGGAATTCAGGTTAACAGTTTGCTTTTTTCCCCCTCCATTACTCTCAAAGGTGCTGCTTCACTGTATTCTCACTTGCATGGTTTCTGACAATAATTCTACTATCACCCTTATGTTTGTTCATTTGTATATAATATGTCTTTTTTCCTGGCTGCTTTTAAGATTTTATCTTTATCACTGGTTGTGAGTAATTTAGATTATGAAGTGCTTGGGTTTTGTTGAGCTTCCTGGAACTGATGATTTATAGTTTCCATAAAATTTGAAAAAAAACCAGCCATTTTATCTTCAAAAATGTTTATGTCACCCTCCTCCTTCCTTAGGGGACTTTACGCACATATTAGGCCATGTGAAGTTGTCCTACAGATCACTTATGGTCTTTCCACTTAAAATATAATAATTTTTCTTTCTTTTTTTTTTTTTTTTGAGACAGAGTTTCGCTCTTGTTGCCCAGGCTGAAGTGCAATGGCGCAATCTCAGCTCACTGCAACCTCTGCCTCCCAGGTTCAAGCGATTCTCCTGCCTCAGCCTCCCGAGTAGCTGGGATTGCAGGCATGCACCACCACACCTGGCTAATTTTGTATTTTTAGCAGAGGTGGGGTTTCTCCATGTTGGTCAGGCTGGTCTCAAACTCCTCAACTCAGGCAATCCACCTGCCTCGGCCTCCCAAAGTGCTGGGATTACAGGCATGAGCCCCGCGCCTGGCCAATAATAATAATTTTTCTTTCTTTCATTTTGGATAATTTCTATTGCTATGTCTTCAAGTTCACTAATCTTTTCTTTTGCAATGTCTAATCTGCCATTAATCACATCCAGTGTACTTTTCATATCAGACATGGTAGTTTTCATCTCTAGAAATTTGATGTAGGTCTATTTTTATCATCCACGTCTCTACTAAACTTTCTGAAATGAGGAATATGGTTCTAATAACTTTCAATGGCCCTCCAGCCTAGGTGCTCAATATTCATTCTCTTTCCAGTTAGCGCCAATGTTGTTTATGCAATTGAAAATAATCAATAAGTAGCCTCTCTCTAGTGTGAACTGTTATAACCTCTTGACATTTTCATTGGAAGAGAATATAAATAAAATGAACAAATTCACCATTTGCCAGAATAGTTCCAAAGCTACTCAAAAGCAAATCGCAGATTTGGAAGCATTACCTTCCCAAATATGCTTTAAGTGCTCACTTGTGCAAAACTAAAACCACCAAAAACAACACAAAGAGATAGATCATTTCATAGTCTGCCTTCTGCTTATATGAAAAGCAAGAATATTGTACAAGTTGATATCAGGGATTTAATATTTAAAAAAACTAATTCCCCAGAGTATGTCAAAGGGTCAGGAAAAATTGAGTGCACTTTTAGGCATTTTGTACTGCTTCAGGCTGGACTCTGACCACTAATGCTCATGAAAATGACCAAGGCTCTCAGAGACCTGCCAAGCCAGTGAATCAAAGAAAGGCCAAATCCAGTTCAACATAATTTTACTATCATCTATATTTTATCGTGTTCTAAAATACTTGAAAACCAATCATCTAGGGCAGCAATCCACAGTCATGTATGGTCAGTAAGAAGATTCAAACCAGCTACACAACTTAATCCTCCACAGTGAGGAGAAACTAGTGTTTCCTGTGGGTTCATGTTCTAATTAGGCAGGTATGTGGACACTCAAAGTCTGAGCTGGCAAATTGATTCCTAGCAATAAGTCCATTCTTGAGCAGAAGGCCCTTTAAGGTATTACATTAATTAAGTATTGTTCCTTTCCCTCTCCCACATGCTATGGCATTTATTCCATGTACACATTTATTCCATGGACACATCTCAGAGCAATGGCAGAGTCTTGATTTATCACAGTGAGTTTGTGCCTATGCAGCTCAGTTCCAGAAAATTTAGCTCTCTGTCAGAAGCTATTTACAGGCCCTCTGGACTGGTCTATAAATTTTCGAGTGTCCAGGATCATATCAACACTGTCTGAGAAGCAAAGTCCTGAGGTCATCGACAAAATTGGTCCCCATTAAAATGTCAGATGATGTACTGTCAATTTGGGAAGCTATCATCAATAATGTTCTTACTTATTTTCTTTTTTCCAGAGACATGCATGACAAAAATAAGTGAAAAGCAGACTTGAAAAATAGTGGTATGACAGCAATGCCTAGTAAACATCTCAATAAGATCTACATCTCCAAAGTTAAAGTGATGTACAAAAAGGGTGGAAATTCAGTACTTTCTCACCAACCATGACCAGCTGTAAAGCATGAGTGCTAAAAGTGGCTGACTGAGTTGTGTGATTTAAAGAACAATGAATTGCCACGCAACCCAAAATTTATCTCCCTGCCACACAAGAGTGCTCCCACAGATAAACTCACTTCTGAAATGCCCTTTCTAAGAAGAGTAACACCTTTTACTTTATTTTTAAGAGATAGGGTTTTACTCTGTCTACCAGGCTGGAGTACAGTGGCATAATCACAGCTCACTGCATCCTTGAATTCCTGGGCTCAAAGCAATCCTCCCTCCTCAGCCTCCTGAATAGCTGGGACTACAGGTGCGTGCCACCACACCTTGCTAATTTCTTTTTATTTATTTATTTATTTTTATTTTTTATTTTATTTTTTTGTAGAGACAGTGTCTCACTGTGTTGTCCAAGCTGGTCTCAAACTCCTGACCTCAAGAGATCCTCCTGCCTTGGCCTCCCAAAGTGTTGGGATTATAGACATAAGCCACTGGCCCCAGCCTAGGTAACACATTTTAAATAAATTAATGATGATAAAACTATAATTACACTTGCTTTCAAACCCCTTCCATGTGCCTGTTTGGTCCTGTTCAATAGGTACTATTCTCCTCTCTGTCTCGTGGGAAAAGAATGAGAGTCTCAGAAAAGTTAAGTGACTTGCCCAAGGCCCATGCAGGAGTCAGAAGTGGAAGCCCCTTATAAGGGAGCCCATTAGCTGGGGCCAATGCATCTGCTCTGGGTAATGTCCTAGAGGGGCAACAAGGACTGCTGAGTGCACAGGGTGGAGTGTGGAAAGCAAAGGTGCTAGACAGAAGCCAGTAGACCAATGGGACATCACACGGGGAGGGGTGCTGGGCAGCTAGCTGAGAAGCAGGCTGAGGACCCTCCATACTTTTAAAAGCTCAAACATGCCCAGTCTCTGAACTGTTCTATGTAGATGTAACTAACAGAATATAGTATAACAAACCGGACTCTCCACTCCTTGCTTCCTTTCACATCAAGATTAAGGGCCAGGTGCAGTGGCTCATGCCTGTAATCTTAGCACTTTGGGAGGCCAAGGTGGGAGCATTGCTTGAGCCCAAGAGTTCAAGACCAGCCTGCCTAACATAGTGAGACCCCATCTCTACAAAAAATTTAATTAAAAAAAAGAAAGATTCAGGCTCAATACCTCTGACAGGGAGCTATTTTCTCTCCCCAAGGCCTGTAGATTCTCTGGAAGTTTGGCTGAGGACGTGGAGAAAGCTACACATCTCACTGCCTGAAAATTCAGTGATCGTTGAGGGGTTAGCACCCCAAATTCTTTCAGGTCTGTCTAGATTTGAGATCCCTTAGCTAGGAGCCTTATCTGGGTATGTAAGACTTCGGTTTCAATAATAATAAAGGTTGATTTATCAAAGCCCTACTCAGCACCCAGCACTATGCCTGGGATATGACAGGCACTATTTCTAATTCCCACAGCCACCCTGAGAGGAAGGTGTTAACACCACCTTATAGATAAGACTGAATTAAGGGCTCCACAGCTAGTAAATGATAAAGCCAGGTTCCGACCCCTGGTGTATCTGACTACAAAGTGTTGCTCACAATCTCCTGTCTCACTGAGCTGTTGACAGCAGCCTATTCAGTGTTCAATAACAGCAATGACAACAAAAATGAATTTCAAATTGAAAAGGCAAGAAATCAAAGTCTAGAACTTTAGGGTGCTGATTTTCTTTCCTACCAAGAACTGCATCACCCTAGGCAATTCCCCAGATCGCTGGGCCTCCTATTCTTTGTCTGTGTCATGAAGAGTTGAACTACTGAGATACTGCCTTGAGCTGTACAAGTCTAAGAGACTAACAGCTAAAACAAATATTTTGATTTTTTTGAACTGCATTTAAATGGACAGGAAATTAATTTCTTATAAAGTTATGTAATGCAAGAAAAGACTATAAAATATAATGACATGAACTATGTACTATAACTCTAGGCACTGCTTCCTCATTTATCTCAACCACATCTCTGGAAGCCGGGCCTGGGACAGGTACACCCTGATGCTTTGCCGTAACATGACCCACAGGGGTGTTTATAACTGAAAGTACCAGAAAGCCTTTATTATAATGGTAAGTTTCTGACAACCCAGCCCCATGGTATAGCCTTCAAAGGTGATAAGACAATGTCCAAGGGTCTCAATTTCCAAGGCTGAAAAGAGACTCAGGAAAAGAGATTCAAGAGACACAAAGCAAAGCCTTGGCAAGGGCAGCCCCGATGGCTGGTCTTGTGTTCTTGCCTCTATAAAGGCTGGGCTCCCACAGGTGTCAGATAGACTTAGCTCAATAGGAGGACAAGGCCCTGTGCAGGGGTGTAGAGGGGAGGAGAAGATGCCAATGGAAACCACCAAGTGCTGGGGGGAAGCAGAGGGACAGGGACGCCGGCCTGGATCCCCTGTGAGGTCCCTGTCAATCCAGAGCATCTATGATTTTGGGAAGTCTCTTGGCTGGGAGCCACAGTTGGTCCCTTCTGAGTGCTTTCCTGAATTGCTGTTTTCCTGCCAGAGATAGCATATCCTTCTTAGGAGGTGTGCACACAGGTACACACACAAACACACACACATCCCTCATAAAAGAAGAGGATGCCAGCCTTGGATTAGACATTCCCCTGCTAGAGCAGATGGTCTTTCAATGTCCCTTCCGGCTCCACAATTCTGTGAGCAAATGAGATGCTAGCTCAACCTGAAATGCTCACTAACTGAGAGTTTGCAACTTGAATTTATGCTCTTTCAGTCTCTATTTAGTAACCCTATAATAGTAATAAAGATAACATGTATTGGGTGCTAGTTACATGTCAGATACTGTTCTCAGAGTTTGCGATAATTCATCTATAAATGCTATGAGGGAACCCTGTGTGAAAACCCTACGAGGGGGGATTTACTATAATCTCCACATTGGAGATAAGGAAACTAGGGCTCTAGTCTGTCAAGTAACTCACCCAAGAGTGTACAACTGGTAAGTAAGTGGCAGAGCTAGGATTCCAACCCAGACAGCCTAACTCCTGAGTTCTCATTCTCAGCCTCTACCTCACACTCTCGTCTCTATGATGTATCTGTCTTTATACGTAAAGCAGTACAGCAGAGTAGCTAAGACTGTGGGATCTGAAGCCAGACGCCTTGCTTTCTAATCCACAGCTGATTTTATATGCAAAAATGCTAAGTGTTTAGAACAGTGCCTGGCATATAGCAGACACACAGAAAACAGTAACTCTGATTATTATTATTTATTACCTCACTATTAGATTTAGGCAACAGTAGGCTGGAAAGTCTCCAAGTAGAAGAATTGTATTTGTTTATTATATTACTTTTGTATATATTAAATAACAGCTTGATTGAGATATTATTCACATACCATAAAATTCACCCATTAAAAGTGTACAGTTCGGTGGTTTTAGTATGTTCACATAGTCGCCACTAGCTAATTCCAGAACATTTTCATCACCCCTTGAAAAGCCCCATCTCTATCAGCAGTTCCTCCCCATTCTACCCTTCTCCCAGCCCCCGGGAACCGCCAATCTGCTTTCTGTCTGTCTGTATTTGCCTCTTCTGGATGGTTCACATAAATGAAATCATAAGGTATGTGATCTTTCATATGTGGCTTCTTTGACTTAGCATAATGTTTTCAAGATTCATAGCTGTTATAACAAATATCAGAACTTCATTCTTTTTTTTCAATTGAGGTGAAATTCACATAACATGAAATTAATCATTTTAAACTGATCACTTCAGTAGCATTTAGCAGATTCACAGTATTACACAACTATGCCCTCTGTCTAACTCAAAACCTTCATTCCTTTCTATTGCCAAATAATATTCCATTATACGGATATACCACTTTCTATTTACGCATTCATCAGCTGATGAACAATGGGGCTGTCTCCACTTTGGGGATGTATGAAGAATGCTGCTATGAGCATTGAGGTATTGGCTCTTGTGTGGGCACACATTTCCAATTCTCTTAGATATATACCTAGGGATGGAATTAGACATATACCTAGGGTGGACCACGTGGTAACCTGTCTTGTTATATTATTTTTCATCTTTCTTCTAAAAATCACCTCTACTATGTAACTGCTGAACTGCTGGGTCAAATATTAAGAGTGACAATGCAGAGCTGGGCACAGTGGCTCATGCCTGTAACCCTAGTGTTTTGGGAGGTCAAGGCAAGAGGATTACTTGGGGCCAGGAGTTTGAGACCAGCCTGGGCAACATAGTGAGACCTCATCTTTAAAAGAAATAATAATTTTTTTTTTTGTATTAGCTGTGCATGGTAGTGCACACATGTAGTCCCAGCTACTCAAGAGGCTGAGATGGGAGGATCACTTGAGCCCAGGAGTTCAAGATTACAGTGAGCCATGATCACGCCACTGCACTCCAGCCTGGGCAAAAGAGCAAGAACCTGTCACTAAAAAAACAAAAAAACAAACAAACAAAAAAAAACAAGAAAATGTCTGGGCTTCTGACAGACCTGGATGCAAACCCTTGCTTCTCCATTTACCAGCTCTGTGATTCACAGCAAGCTACTTAACATCACACAGCCTCTGTTCCTCATCAAGCAAATGAGCAAAATAGCACTTGTTTCAACTGACTGTTAGAAGGCTCGGCCCAGGGCCTGGCATGCAGTAAATACTCGATAAGTACTCTTCTCATTATATGTCTTTCCTGGGACAATGATAATCCTCCTCAATTTGTTTTGAGGGGTAGCTGAAAAATGCAGAAAAGCATCAAGAAGACAATAACAACCACCCATATTCCCACCGTTCAAAATCAAACACAGTTCACATTTTGGCACAGAGCCACAACCTTACTAACACATGGTGCCTTGTAATTTTGGTCTTGGTTCTAGTTTCCTTCCTAAGAAGAGGGGACTCATCACTGGTGTGATGAGTAAGTGTAGCCTCTGAGGTCCCCAACTATAGCAAGGAGTGAGAGCAGCCAGTGAACAGGAGTCCTGTGCTTGCTCCATTCCACAAATTCTCACTAGGCACCAACTGCGGGCAGCACTCTGGGCTAGGGGTGGGCTTCACAGAACAGGACTCTGCCCTTAAGAAATCTCTTTGTCCTTGAGAAATTTCACCTCTAGTGGAAGAGAAAGATGTTTTATTTTATTTTCTTCTTTTTTGTGTGTGTGTTTTTTTGTTTTTTTGTTTTTTTGAGACAGTTTCAGTCTTGTCACCTAGGCTGGAGTGCAATGGCGCGATCTCGGCTCACTGCAACTTCCGCCTTCCGGGTTCAAGCGATTCTCCTGCCTCAGCCTCCCGAGTAGCTGGGACTACAGGCGTGCGCCACCACGCCCAGCTAATTTTTTGTATTTTTAGTAGAAACGGGGTTTCACCATGTTAGCCAGGCTGGTCTCAAACTCCTGACCTCAGGTGATCTGCCTGCCTCGGCCTCCCAAAGTGCTGGGATTACAGGTGTGAGCCACCACGCCTGGCCGAGAAATGTTTTCAAAACAATGTTAAAAATGCAGTGACTGAGACAGACATGGTGTCACGGAAGAATTAAGAACAAGCACCTCAGCCAACCTGAACTAAAGCTCCAGCCCTCTGAGCTTCCTCTGGACTCTCTAAGTCCCTGCTTGCTTCCAAAAAGAGAACCAATGAGGAGCCGACTAACACAAGCAACATTAAATATGAATATGGGTCAGTGGCAATAAAAGGGTTCTTACTCTTCTTACACTGTCTAAATATAAACAGGAAGCTTTGACCAGCAACCTGAGATGAGCGGCCACATGCAATACACCCATCTAGCCGCCCACCATGAGCAGAATCCAGAATGGGAAGAGGCAGAAGAGATCATGGAGTCAGAGACAGTTAGCAGAAGGCTTAACGTGGTGGATCTCCACCAGGCATGGCCCCACAGCGCCCCCTCACAACCCCTACTCCCACATCTCTGGGTTTCCTACATAGGCAAAAGAAAGCACCCCGGAAAGCTCCCCTGAACCACCCCGTTCCCTCCACTCATGGACTTTTCTATAAAACTACTTGTTTCACTGCACCCGAAGTGATCTCAATGTTTCCAAAAATGAAAAGCAGTCCTGGCGCGGTGGCTCACATCTGTATTCCCAGCACTTTGGGAGGACAAGGTAGGAGTATCATTTGAGCCCAGGAGTTTGGGGCTGCAGGGAGCTATGATCGCACTACTGCACTCCAGCCTGGGTGACAGGGCAGGACCCTGTCTCTAAAAAAAGAAAGAAAGAAAAGAAAAGCAGATTCTCAAGGAAAAAAGATCGAGCTCTATCTTCTCTCCTGTCCTCTCTTTGCAAATGAGGAGATTCAAGCTCAGAGATGATTTGCCCAAGGTCACATGGGCAAATCCTGATCCAATGATCTTACTACCACAGCAGGTCCACAGCAGTTGCCACACAGCTCCCAATAGACTGGAGACTTTTTCTGCCGGGGAAAAGGCAATGTCAGTGGTCACTTGTCTGTCCTACGGCTCTAGGATGACACCTAGAAGATCATGGTCATTAGCAAATATCCAATTCATAAAGACTGGGATTAGATCTCACTTGAAGACATGAATCTCTCAAGGAACACTCCAGGAAAATCCTCTTTGGGCTTTTATAGTCCTTATGACCAGAAATTTTCGGTCCACGAAAAATATGACGTACTTCAATTCCTGCTAAAGCAGGAAACGCACCTTTACATCCTTTCTCTTTGTAAATACCCACGCATTGAATGTTTAACGTATTAAATGCTGTCAGCTTCTACGAGAGTCTCTATAAATATGGTCTCAGAAAACAATAAAGGGGCACATCGGTGAAGGCTCAGCTGCTGCCTGGGAACAGCCAGGGCCTGTGAGTGTGAACGCCTCCCAGAGAGCTCGGCTTGGTGAGTCCCTAAGAAGGCTCACTAATGCGAGGTTAATCAAGAGAGTTGGCAAGTTTGCCTTTCTTCTCCATCCCTGAACTCGAGTTGAATCGCGGAATCAACCCAAGTTCAGGGGCTTCAAATGGTCAGCCGGCCTTGGGGGACCACTGTCCCGGTGGCCGCGGCAGGAACCAGTCCTGCAGTCCTGCAGTCCTGCGGCGGCACCTGCGCGAGATGCAGGGCACTGGCTCCAGGACGGCGGGGCAGGGCGGGGCGGGGCGCGGCGGGGCGAGAGCGCAAGGAGGGGCGAGACCGGGCAAGAGTGGGGCGGGGCGGGGTCGGGGAGAGCAGTGAGCGGGGCGGGGCGAAACGCGAGGGGAGGGGAGATGGGCGGGGCGGGGCAGGGGGGGCACGGTCCCAAGGCCGACCCGGCCGAGGACGCCCGGAGCAGCTCCGCGCATGCGCAACTGTGGCGCGCGACTGCGCTAGAACGCGGCTCCCGCGACCCCTGGCGGCGGCTGCCGAGGGGCTGCGGGACGACCTTGGGCGGCAGCTAGCAGCGAGTCCTAGCTGATGTGGCCCTGAGTCAGCTTTTAGAGGTCCCAAGACTCGTTCACAGGCCGCTAAACGCAAACTAAGGCACCTCCCAGCACACCAGGATCGACGTGTCCTCCTTCAGTCCGGACTCGGCGGAATCTGCACCTGGGAGCCCCTCCCCAAATGACCTGCTAGCCGCAGTCCAGGAAGCAGGCACCCCTCACTCCCCTTCTCAAATGGGGGCTCTATTCCTGTCTCTAGCTCTGGAGTTGTTGTGAGGATAAAGGGAGCTAAGGGACAAGTGCTTAGAACAGTGTCTAGAAGGAATTATTTTAATGCTGTAGTCATTATTAATAATGTATTATATTTTTACAATTCCAGAACCTGGCACACAGTAGGCACTCAACAAACCGTTCCTCTGTCTGTCTTGAGAGACTGCGGTGGGCCCTGCAGGGCAGCTGCCTGCCTCTGCCTGGTTCGAGGAAGGCCCAGCCAGGCCGGCCCCAGCTTCCTTCCTGCTCTTCTGTCCCACTCCGACCCACTCCGGAGAGCCACGCTCTGAGCCGCACATGACTCTCTCCTTCTCCACAGAACAATCTGTGTTCTGCTCCCGCCCCCGAGAGAGTTCTGAGCTTTCCAAATATGGATGCTTTTTGCATTCCCAAAGCATCACGAACATTTGGGAGAAGAAAATGAACACCAGACATGGTTTGGAAACGATGGAAGCCAAGGGATGGGTGGTGACGGAACAAGCACCGTACTAGGAGTTTTAAAATATAAAACACGAGTCTGGCCTAGGTGATGTCTTACAACCTTACTAGCTTTGTAGCAGTCTAGGCCCCAAAGAGATCCTAGAAGTAAGCACCCAAACCCTAAGAATAAAAACTACAGTGGCCACCACCACACATTGCAGAGGCGAAAACTGCATTAAGGAGGCCCAGAGAGTCACCTGCTGTCAGAGGAAATGAGCAGTGGGAGGCAGTCCCTTGAGAGCCAAACAGCTTGAAAGTTGACAAATTGAGATGAACCAGCTCGTCGGTGAGTGTAGGCAGAAGAGGCATTAGACACAAGAGTATTTGTTTTTATATCAGGCCCAAACCAAAACCTATTCTGAAATGGAGTGGATCTCAGAATATACTGAGAAGGTTGCCCTTTTGCTTAGGCACCTTGTGTGTTATTCAGCTAGAGTTTATCTTCAATAGTGTGCCCCTGGATGCCAGGGCAAAATGTTAAAGAATGGCCCCGTCACAGGCACCCCTGTGCAGCAGGCACTGTTGTCCCTGGCGCACATGCAGGGAGATAAAGCAGGCAGCTTAGATATGACACAGCCTCAACACCCAACCCAGAATAAGCACTCACATATTTGCTGATTTAATGAGTTAATTAATTATACAGTCTAGTTTGAGAGAGGCAAATGGCAGGTGTGAAATAATTAAAATCTGAATGCCAAATTAGATGGTACTAGCTATAAATAGAGGTGGAATCAGAGGATGGAGAGATTGGTGTGGACAAACGGGGCTGGAGAGGTCTGTATGCAACAACGGGTGTCACCAAGGGTGGACTCAGCACAGGGAAGAGATGACTCCCAGATGGATGGAGAAGATAAACAGAGGTGGGGGGTTGGCCTGGCAGGGGTGAGGGCAGGTGGGCAAGGAGGCAGGCAGCCTGGAGCAGAGGATGAGTGGGACACAGCAGGACACACAGCCAGCCTGCCAAGACTAGGACATATCCTCCACAGTCTGCAGAGGTGCATGCCATACCTAGACCTGCCAGGGTTAGCAGGAGGACTTGAACTCGAGATTCAAGCAATAAGGGAGAGGATGACTCTTTTTTCGAGATAATTAGCTCCTGATTATCTCAACATGATACATTTAAACCTCACACTGACTTGTCCTGACACTCAGGCCACTATTTACACTCTTCACCACATTTTAACATCACCTTAACTGAGAATGTAAATCCGGCACAAATGTCCAAATGCTCATGTATTTCAGGCATTGTAAACCCCAGGGGAAAGCTCTGTGTCATCGGCATCCCTCCACCCCTTCACTAGCCCAGAGCCCTGGGGGGCATTGTGCTTATAGGTGGAGCTGTCTTGTTACTTGCTGGGGCCTTGCAGGGCCCAGCCTCTAGCCATGCCCTCCAAATGAGCTTCAGCCACTCCTGGGTTTTAACCAAGTCCTGCACCTATAGGCAGACCTATTCCTGAATCCTGACCAACAAGCCAATAGCCTGGAAACCTATATGCTGAGCACTAGCCAAGAATTCCAATGTTTCCCCAGGATAGCACCCTCTTGTGGACAAAGAGATTCCACCATGTTCAACCAATCCAGTATCTTCCCTCTACCCTCCAAGGAAAATGGGCTCCTTCTCCTGAAATCGCCTTTGCAAAAATTGTAACAGTGAGAAAATTATGACAGTGAAAGAAATCTGATCTAACCAACCCCTATCTTGCCATTAACCCCCAAACTATGGTATTCCTGGGCTTAGGTCAAGCTAACTTTAGGAGATATTTAGTTTATAGTTTAAATGATAATAGCACTTCCCCAAAACTCAACTGCCTCTGTCAAGCTAATGAAGGACCACCAGGTTAGGAGGATGAGAGAAGCCTGAATTCTGCTAAGGCATAAGTGATTACCAGCCATTGTTCCAAAGGTCACAAGATTTGCAACTTCCCCAATTACTCCTGCAGATAACATCACTACTGTAGAACCTAAGATTGGCCTTTTGAGGTATCTCTTCAGGTTTTCACATTTCTGACAACCATCACCCCCACCAGATCCACCACAGGGCCATGCCTTGTGGCCCCACCCAGAAGCGGACTCAGCACATGAAGACCATTTTCCACACCCCTATGATTGCATCCCCAACAAATCAGCAGCACCCATTCCCTTGCCTGCCACACTATCCTTGAAAAACTCTAGCCTCCGTATTTTCAGAGATTGATTTGATTAATAACTCCATCACCCATGTGGCACAGCTAGCCTCATGTCAATTAAACTCTTTATTGCAATGCCCTGGTCTCAGTGAGTTGGTTTTGTCTGTGCAGTGGGCAGGAAGAATGCAATGGGCGATTACACTCCTGCAGTCTTCACTTGGTTTGACAACATCATTACCTGCCCAGTGAGCTAAGCTAAAAATTTCACTGTCATCTGGATTCCTCCCTCAACCACCTTCCCACACCAACTCCCAACACACACAGCCTATCTCTCTGGCCTACTGCTTCTCTTTCAAATGACTCTGGATTCTCACTTGCCTGCCCCTGCCTTGGTTCAGCCCTTTGTACTTGGAATCTAGGCTTTTGCAATACCTCTGATATCTGTCAGGATACAGTTAGGATAATGAAAACATTCTAGTTCTTTCAAATAAAGGGAATTGAATGTATGGAATTGTCTGCATAGGAGATGAAAGAGATAAGAGGCCAAACAGGATGGTTTTGTACCCCAGAATTCTGAAATAGCAGGAAGCCACTAACATCCCTAGGACTGGAAAGAACATGGGGAGGAGGCAGAGTTAAGAGCCCAGAAGCTGGGGCCATAGAGAGCCAAAACCCAGAGGAAGCTCCCTAATGGGCACTAAAACTACAGGGAAAGGTTTCATCTGACAGGAGCTAGGACAACTGAAGAGACACCATTGCTGGCAAAGGTGCTGCCTGAGGCAGAGAGAAATACCCTGGCTTATCTGTCTCTTCCAATTTCCTACCAGTGCCTCTGCTTGACCAAACCCAGGCAGAAACCACTGACTTGGGCACCTGGGAAAAAGCCTGCAGAATTCAGCCCACTGAAATACAGAACAGAGAAAGGGCCCAAATCCAACTAACCCCCTTAACCAGTCTCCTTCGCTAGAATCTTTAATTCTTTCTAATCTATTCTCCACTCTGTGCCAGAAAGATCTTTCTTGCTTAAAAACTTAATTAAGTCATTCCTCCTGCTTAAAACTTGTCAGGGGCTGGCAGTTTCCTGGCAGAAAAAAATAGGACTTATCCACCAGGCTGATTTTGTCAATCAATTGCAAATATAGGAAGTATTGCTTCCCTTGACTATGACATGTATCAGGTTTGCTCTATAATATGAGATGGGCTCCTATTCAAAGTATTGCTGTAGAACAGAATAGAGACTACTCCTCAAAGCCATCACCCCTGAAACTGGGAAATAACTAAAGATAACTACTTTTGGATCAGGGCTGTTTGCCATGATCAAGAGGCTAAGGGCTCCAATGAAAACATACCATACAAAAGAACAGAGAGAGCAAGTAAAGGCTATTAAAATCTATTAAAACAACAGGGTAGCTAGAGATTGAATTAGCAATCAAACAATGTCTACAAAGAAAAGCCCAGGCTCAGATGGCTTCCTGGTGAACTGTACCAAATACTTAAAGAACTACCACCAATTCTTCACAAACTCCTCCAAAAAGCAGAAAAGGAGGGAACACTTCACAACTCATCCTATGACACCAGCATAACATTGACACCAAAACCAAAGGCATCACAAGAATACCACCAATATCTATTATGAATATAAGTATTAAAATCCCCTACAAAATATTAGCATATGGAACCTAGCAATGCATTAAAAAATCATATACCATGACCAAATGGGATTTAATTCAGGAATGCAAGGTTGGTTTAATATATGAAAATCATTCAATGTAAAATGCGATATTTAAAAAATAAAGCACAAAGATTACACGAACAATAAAAAAATTAGACAGTGTCTAACACCCTATAATGATAAAAACACTCAACAAACTAAAAATAGAAACGAGCTTCTTCAAGTTGATAAAGGCTATCTATGAAAACGCCACTGCTAACATCTTAGTGGTGAAAAACTGAAAGCTTTCCCCCTAAAATAAGGATGTCCACTCTGGTCATTTCTAATCAACATTGTACTGGAGATACTATCCAGTACAATTAGGCAATACAAAGCAACAAAGTCATCCAGATTGGAAAGGAAAATGTAAAATTATCTTTATTTGCAAATGCCATGATCTTACATATTTTAAAGCCCTAAAGAATCCACAAAAACAATATAATAGCTAATAAATGAGCTCAGCAGGGTTAAAGGATACAAGATTAATAAACAAAAATGAGCTGTATTTCTATACCTTAGTAATGAGCAATCTGAAATTTAAAAAATAGTTTCACTTATAATAACATAAAAAAGAACACTTAGAATAAATTTAACAAAAGGAATGTAAGACTTGAATGCCAAAAAAATCTACAAAACATTTTTGAAAGAAATTAAAGAAGATATCCCATGTTCATGGATTGGAAGACCTGATATTGTTAAGACAGCAATACTTCCCAAATCAATCTACAGATTCAACACAATCCCTATCAAGAATTATTTCTTACACTAATTTACAACCTGACCCTAAAATTTATATGAAATGTAAGCCAAAAAAATCTTGTAAAAGAAGAACAAAGTTAGAAAACATACTCCCCAAACTCAAAACTTACTACAAAGCTACAGTAATAAAGACAGTGTGGTACTGGCATAAGCACAGACATACAGACCAGTGGTATAGAACAGAGAGTCCAGAAATAAACACTTACATATATGCTCAACTAATTTTCAACAAGGATGCCAAGACAATTCAATGGAGAAAGAACAGTATTTTCAAAAAATTGGGCTGAAACAACTGAAGATCCACATACAAAAAGAATGAAGTTGGATGCTGACCTCACAAAAATATACAAAAATTAACTCAAAATGGATCAGACACCTAAATTTAAGAGTAAAAACTATAAAACTCATAGAAGAAATCACAAGAGTAAATCTTCATAAACTTGACTAGGCAATGGTTTCTTGGATACAAAACCAAACAACAAAAATAATAAAAGAAAAAAAATGAACTGGACTTAATCAAAATGAAAAATGTTTGCATTTCAAAGGACATCACTTAGAAAGTGAAAGACAACCCACAAAATTGTAGAAAATATTTACAAACCATATATCTGTAAAAGAAATTATGTTTAGGATATATAAAGAACTACTACAACTCAATAATGGAAAGACAAATAACCCAATTAAAAATGGGCAAAGAATCTGAATAGATATTTCTCCAAAGAAGATATATAAATGGCCAATAAGCCCATGAAAAATTGCTTAATACCACTTATCATTAGGGAAATGCAAATAAAAACCACAATGAGATACCATTCCATACACTCTAGGATGGCTATAATCAAAAAGACAGATAACAACAAGTGTTGATGAGGATGTGAAGAAATTAGAACCTTCATGCAGGTGAGCTGCTTTGGAAAACAGCATGCAGTTCCTCAAAAACTTACACTCAGAGTTACCATGTAATCCAATAATCCCACCCCTAAGTATACATCCAAGATAAATGAAAACCCAAAATGTTTTGGATGGGATTATGTTCACCAAAAAACCTGTACACAAATGTTCATAGCAGCATTATTAATAATAGTCAAATAATAGAAATAACCTGCTGTCCACCAACTGATGAATGGATTAACAAAATATGCAAAATGGTATATCCATACAATGTAATATTCAGCCACAAAAAGAAATGACACATGCAGCAACATATAAGGACCTTTAAAACATTATGCTAAATGAAAAGAAGCCAGATACAAAAAGTCAAGTGCATGATTTCATTTATACAAAATTTCTAGACTAGGCAAATCTATAGAGACGGGGTATAGATGAGTGGTTGACTAGGGCTATAGAGTTGGGGTGGGGGTTCAGGAAATGGGAAGTGACTGCTAATGGGTAAAGGTTTCTTTTTTGGAGTAATAAAAATTTTCTGAAATTGATTGTGGTGATGGTTGCACAACTCTGAATATACTAAAACCCACTGAATTGTACACTTTAAAGGGTTGAATTGTATGGTATATGAGTTATATATCAATAAATCTGTTATTTAAAAAGCTATAAACAGAATTCCGGGAAGATGGTGGACTATGAAGCACCAGGAATCTATCTTCCCACATAGACAACTATTGTACTGGCACAATCTGTTCAATATAACTATTTTGGAACTCCAGGGTCTCTTGAAGGCTTACAATTTCCAGGGGAAAGCTTGATGGTAAATTGCAGTTAATTTCAGCTTTTAGCATAGTAGAAGCTGTGAACACGTTCCTAGAGAAGCAAATATAAAGCTTGCAGGAGCTAGGGTGGGCAAAGAGCACCCTGTCCTCCAAATATTGGGTATCTGTGTTCTGATCACTGACTGCTGCTTCTGATCACAGGGGTGCAGAAAAGAGGCAGTAGCCATTGTTGCTGCACCTCCCTTCATTATTGCAAGCCACCCCACATACACCAACAGAAGTGACATCCAGAGGATTTAAAGGGCCAGTGCCCTTTCCCCCAGCCTCATTTTTCTCTTTCTCCCTTTCGAGGGCCAGACATTCAAGACTAGAGCACTCAAAGGCAACTACGTACATGGGGAAAATTAGATGGTTGACCATGCAGGCCCATGGAAAGGCACAGACTCAGAGAAGACCTAAGAAGACCTCAAGTATATACCCCAGGCTGATCCTTGGCACAAAGACAGCCTACAACGTGTTTTTTTTTTTTTAAATAAACAAAAACAGCAAACCCTGAGAATGGGGAGAATCCTATTTCCAGAGTTACCACATTATTACATTCAAATGTCTATTTTTCAACAACATCAAAAAAAAATCAGAAGGCACACACACAAAAATGGAAAGAGCAGCCTATTCAGAGGAAAAGTATATATCAACTGAAACTGTCCTTGAAAAAGACCTGATGGCAGATCTACCAGACAAAGAAACACCCATTTTAAAGATGCTCAAGAGACTAAAGGAAGATGTGGTGAAAGTCAAGAAAATGATGTATGAACAAAATTGAAATGTCAAAAAGGACATAGAAAACCTAAAAAGAAGCCAATAAGAAATTCTGGACAGGAGGCCTACATGCCACTCTTGTACTGCCGCCATGTCTCTAGTGATCCCTGAAAAGTTCCAGCATATTTTGTGAGTACTCAACACCATCATCAATGGGCAGTGGAAAACAGCCTTTACCATCCCTGCCATTAAGGGTGTGGGCCAAAGATATGTTCATGTGGTGCTGAGGAAAGCAGACATTGACTGCACCAAGAGGGCGGGAGAACTCACTGAGGATGAGGTGGAACGTGTGATCACCATTATGCAGAATCCATGCCAGTACAAGATCCCAGACTGGTTCTTGAACACACAGAAGGATGTAAAGGATGGAAAATATAGCCAGGTCCTAGCCAATGGTCTGGACAACAAGCTCCATGAAGACCTGGAGCGACTGAAGAAGATTAGGGCCCATAGAGGGCTGCGCCACTCCTGGGGCCTTCATGTCCAAAGTCAGCACACCAAGACCACTGGCCGCCATGGCCGCACTGTGGGTGTGTCCAAGAAGAAATAAGTCTGTAGGCCTTGTCTGTTAATAAATAGTTTATATACCAAAAAAAAAAAAAAAGAAAGAAAGAAAGAAAAGAAATTCTGGGCTGGGTGCAGTAGCTCACACCTGTAACTGCAGCACTTTGGGAGGCTGAGGCAGGAGCATCGCTTGAGCCCAGGAGCTCAAGGTTACAGTGAGCTGTGATAGTGCCACAGCGTTCAATCCTGGGTGACAGAGCAAGACCGTGTCTCAATAAAAAATAGAAGTGAAATTCTAGAGCTGAAAAAGTACAATAAGTGAAATGAAAAATTCACTAGAGGGCTTCAAAGGCAAACTTGAGCAGGCAGTAACCTTGAAGACAGGACAATAGAAATTATTGAGAATAAGTGCTATGGTTTGAATGTGTCCCATTAAAAGGATGTATTCAAGACTTAATCCCCATTGCAACAGTGTTGGGAGGTAGGGCCTAATGAGAGGTGACCATACCATGAAGACAGAGTGAGTGATTAATGCCATTATCTTGGGAGTAGATTCATTATAAGAGAGGAAGTCCAGCCCCCTTTTCCTTCTTTCTCTCACCCTCTCACCTTCCACCATGGGAAGATAAGGCAAGAAGACCCTTGCCAGATGCTAGAACCTTCATATTGGCCTTCCTAGCCTCCAGGAATGTGAGAAATAAATTCTTTTCTTTATAAGCTACCCAGTTTCTTGTGTTATATGACAGCAGCACAAAAATAACTAAGACACTGAAGAACAAACAGAAAAAAAGATTGAAGAAAAGTGAACAGAGCCTAAGAAACATGTGGAACACCATCAAGAGAACTAACATATGTATTGTGGGAATTATAGAAGGAAAAGAGGGAGAGAAAGGAGCAGAGAGGATATTTGAAGAAATAGTGACTGAAAACTTTTGAAATTTGGTGAAAGATATTAAGTGAAAAGTACAATTATCATTTATTGTACTTTTTCAGCTCCAGAATATAAACATCCAAGAAGCTTAACAAACTCCAAATAAAAGGAACTGAGAAAGACCCATACCAAGGCACATTATAGTAAAACTTTTGAAGGACAAAGGGAGAATCTTAAAAGCAACAAGAAGCAACTTGTCACATACAAGGGATCCTCAATAAAATTATCAGCAGATTTCTCATCAGAAACATAAGAGGCCAGATTGCAATAGGCTGATATATTCAAAGTGCTGAAAGAAACAGACTCTTAACCAATGTATTAGTCCATTTTCACACTGCTATAAAGAACTTCCTTGAGCCTGTGTAATTTATAAAGGAAAGAGGATTAATTGACTCACAGTTCCACATAGCTGGGGAGGCCTCAGGAGACTTACAATCATGCTGTAAGGGGATGCAGCCACCTTCTTTACAAGGCAGTGGGAGACAGAGAGAGACAGAGAGTGAAGGAGAAACTTCCAAACACTTACAAACCATCAGATCACATGATAACTCACTCACTTTCAGGAGAACAGCATGGGGAAAACCGTACCCATGAACAAATCACCTCCCTCCCTTGATACATGGGGAATACAGATCCCTCCCTCAACACATGGGTACTACAATTTAAAATGAGATCTGAATGGGGACACAGAGCAAACCATATCAACCAAGAATCCCATATCTGCCAAAGCTATCCTTCAAAAGTGAGAGATAAATTAAGAAATTCCCAAGTAAACACAAAAGCTGAGGAGTTTTTTTACCACTAGAACTGCCCTGCAAGAAATGCTCACAGAAGCCACGCAAGGTGAAATGAAAGGACACTAAGCAATAACTCTAAGCTATATAAAGAACTAAGGATCTCAATAAAAGTGAATACATTAGCAATTATAAAACTAGTATTATTGTAACAATAGTTTGTAACTCCACTTTTTATTATCTGCATGACTTAAGAGACTAATATATTTTTTAAATTATTACTCAAAAACTAGTATTATTATAACTTTGGCTTGTAATTCCATGCTTTGTTTCCTATATAATTTAAGAGACAATGCACTTAAAAGAATTATTAGCTTATGTTTTGGGGTATACAATGGGTAAAGATATAATTTTGTGACATCGGTAACAGAAAGGGGTGGGGATAGAGCTTTACAGGAATGGAGTCTTTGTATGTTAGTCAAGCTGGTATACATTTAAGTTAGAGTGTTAAACTTTAAGATATCAAATGGAATCTTCATGGTAACCACAAAGAAAATAGCTAGCAAATATACACAAAAGGAAATGAGAAATTTAAATATTTCGCTACAAAAAAAATCAACTAACAAAAGAAGACAATAATGCAGAAAGCAAGGGACAAAAAAGCTATAAGGCATGTAGAAAATATAGCAAATTACAGAAGTAAGTCCCTTATCAGTACCTACTTTAAATGGAAATGGATTAAACTCTCCAATCAAAAGATGGAGATTGACAGAATGGATTTAAAAAACATGATCCAACTATATGCCGTCTACAAGAAACTCTAGATCCACAGACATAAACAAGTTGAAAGTGAAAGAATGGAAAAAGATATTCCGACTGGACAAAGTGGCTCACATTTCAGATCCTAGCACTCAGGGAGGCTGAGGTGGGAGGATTGCTTAAGCCCAGGAATTCAAGACCAGCCTGAGCAACACAGTAAGACTTCATCTCTACAAAATAAAATTTAAAAATTAGCCAGACATGGTGGCATGAGCCTTTAGTCCCAGCTACTTGGGAGGCGGAGGCAAGAGGATCACTTGAACTCAGGAGGTTGAGGCTGCAGTGAGCTGTAATCACACCACTGTGCTGCAGCCTGGATGACACAGCGAGACTCTGTCTCAAAACAAACAAACAAAAAGATATTCATGCAAATAGTAACCAAGAGAGCAGGGATGGCTATACTGATATCCAACAAAATAGACTTTAAATTAAAAAAGGCGTTGAGTGTGGTGGCATGCTTCTGTAATCTCAGCTATCCAGGAGGCTGAGGCAGGAGAGTCATTTGATACGAGGAGTTTGAGACCATCCTGGGCAACATAGTGAGACCCCATCTCTACAAAAAATAAAAAAATTAGTAGGGGTATGATGGTACACATCTGTAGTTCCAGCTACTCGGGAGGCTGAAGCAGGAGATCTCTTGAGCCCAGCAGTTCAAAGTTACAGTGAGCTATGATAGCACCACTGCAATCCAGCCTGGGCGACAGAATGAGACTCCATCTCTGAAAATAAGTAAACAAATAAGAGACAAAGAAGGATGTTATATATTAATAAAGAGTCAATACAGTAAGAAGATACAACAATTATAAACATTTACACATGTAATTACAGACCATCAAAATACATGAAGCAAAAAATTCACACATTGAATTGAAGGGAGAAACAGAGAATTCTATAATAGCAGTTGGAAACTTCAATAACCCTCTCTTAAGAATGAATAGAACAACCAGGCCAGGCGCGGTGGCTCACGCCTGTAATCCCAGCACTTTAGGAGGCTGAGGCGGGCAGATCACCTGAGGTCGGGAGTTCAAGACCAGCATGACCAACATGGAGAAACCCCGTCTCTACTAAAAATACAAAATTAGCTGGGCGTGGTGGCGCATGCCTGTAATCCCAACTTGGGAGGCTGAGGCAGGAGAATCGCTTGAACCCAGGAGGCAGAGGTTGCGGTGAGCCGAGATCACGCCATTGCACTCCAGCCTGGGCAACAAGAGTGAAACTCCATCTCAAAAAAAAAAAAAAAAAAAAGAACAACCAGACAGAAGTAAGGACATAGAGGACTTAAAACACAATAAACCAACTAGACCTAAGAGACATAAACAGTCACTCTACCCAATTTTCTTCTCAAGTATGCATGGGACATTTTCCAGGACAGACCATGTGTTAGGTCACAAATTGAGTCAAAACGTGGTACGTGCACACAATAGAGTATTATTTTGCATGCAGACGAAAGAAAATACTGACACATGTTACAACATGGATGAACCTTGAGGACATTATGTTAAGTGAAACGTAAGCCAATCACAAAAAGGCAAATACCACATGACTCCACTTCTATGAGCTACTTAGAGTAGGCAAAATCAGACAGACAGAAAGTAGAATGGTGTCTGCCAGTGGCTGGGGGTGGGAGGGGAATGGGGAGTTATTGTTTCATGAGTTTTTAAAAGGGAAAGAGTTCTGGAGACGGATGGTGGTGACGGTTGCACAGCAATGTGAAGAATACATTTAATCTCACTGAACTGTGCACTTAAAAATAATGAAGATGGGAAATGTTGTTATACGTGTTTTACCAAAATAAAATAAACTGGGGAGAAAAGCAATAGAGTATATTTATAATATAAAAACTGAAATGACCTAGATGTTTCATGGGCAGCTATTACAAAAATATTCATAGGCCCGGCACCGTGGCTCACGTCTGTAATCCCAGCACTTTCAGAGGTCAAGGTGGGAGGCTCGCTTAAGCCCAGGAGTTCAAGACCAGCCTGGGCAACATGTCCAAACCCCATCTCTACAAAAAATACAAAAATTAACCAGGTGTGGTGGCACATGCCTGTAGCCTCAGCTACTTGTGGGGGCTGAGGCAGGAGGATCTCTTGAGCCTGGTGCAGGGGATGGAGGTTGCAGTGAGCTGAGATTGCGCCACTGCACTCCAACCTGGGCAACAAAGCAAGACCCCGTCTCAAAAAAAGAAAAAAATCCATAAGGCACACCACCGTGCAGCCTTTACAAACTAAGTTTTCAAAAATATTTAATGATGTGGAAAAATAATTGTACACACACACACACACACAGAATGAAAAAAGAATATAAAATAGTATATAAAGCATAATCTCAATTGTATATAAAAATAGTAAATACATATAATGTGTGTGTGTGCACGTGTGTGTGTGTAACAGTGGTTAACCAGCTCAAGTAACAGTATGGTACCTGATTTTATTTATAAATATTTAAAAATAAATATTAAGTATATACATATATGTATATATTTCTTTATTTTATATATATAAAATTTATATATATAAATTTTATATAAATATATATTTATATATAAAATTTATATATATAAATATATATTTATTTATATAAAATTTATATATATAAATATATATTTATATATATAAATTTATATATAAATATATATATATTTATATAAATATATTTATATATAAATTTTATATAAATATATAATTATATATATAATTTGTGTATATATTTATAATATATATTATAAATAAAGAAATATATATATATATTTCTTTATTTTCCAAACAGCCTACACTCAATACACAGCTAAAGAATAAATGCTCATTTTTAAATCGAAGGGATTGCATTCAGTGTTGGCTGGAATGGGAGGAGGCTGGTTCCTCACACTACAGGAAGGAAAGCATACAGGTACCGCCGTTCTGCAGGGCAATCTGGAAATACCTCCCTTCAACCCAGAAACTCCATTTCAGGAAACCTCTCCTAGGGAAATCATTAAGAACAGGCACAGAGACCAGGCTGACAGGGTACTCATCACAGCCTCGTGTATAACAGTGAAAAGCTGAAAACAACCTACATGTCCAAAAATAGAGGCTTTAGTTAAATAGATTATACTTCATCCATACTATGAAATGTTATACAGCTGCTTAAATGTTGCAGAAAGTTATATACTGTCATGGAAAGTGTTTACGATCTATAGTGAAGTAGAAAAAGCAGGTCACAAAGCAGTATATGTGGTATAATCCCACTTTTATATAAAAAAAATTCACACATACAGGAGGTGTAGAGAAGATCTGGAAGGAAATGCACTGTAGTGTTAACAGCAACTGCCTTGAATAGATGGGTAATGGATATCTTTATGTTCTTTTGATTATTCATCATTTCTGAATTTTATATAAAACACATGTATTTTGTCTATATTAAGAACAATAAAGCCGGGTGCAGTGGCTCATGCCTGTAATCCCAGCACTTTGGGAGGCCAAGGCAGGAGGATCTGTTGAGTTCAGGAGTTCGGGACCAGCCTGGGCAACATGGCAAAACCTCATCTCTAGAAAAAATACCAAAAATTAGCTAGGCAGGATGGTGCATGCCTGCAGTCCCAGCTGAGGTGGGAAGATCGCTTGAGCCTGGGAGGCAGAGGTTGCAGTGAGCCGAGATCACACCAGCGTGGCAACGGAGCGTGACCCTGTTTCAAAAAAGTAAATAAATAATAAATTTCTTAAAAGAACAATAAAATAAAATTGTGGGGGATGAAACAAGAGATCAATACTAGGGACAGCTAGAAGTATTGCTGGCTAGCTCAGCTAAGGAGCGTGGCAGGCAGGGCCTTCAGGGACAGGAGGGGCAAGGCCATCACAGCCACCTGCTGCTCCCAGCCTCAGCTGTCCATGAGATCTGACTATTCAAATCCCCTTCCACTGACCTTGGATTTATAAATTCAAAGCATCTTCCCATTTTGTCTTATTTAGTCTTCTCAGTACTCTTGTGAAAGTATTATTAGCTCTGTTTTGCAGATAAGAAAAGTCAGACTTAAATCACTCACAAATCACAGAACACAATCAAGGTTAAGCAGGTTATCTCACACCAGAATCGCATCAACCATATCCTCACTCACAATGAGTGATTACGCTCCCACTGACAGGCAGCTCAGTAAAGTGGAAAGAGTATGGATGCTGGAGTCCACAGGCCTTGCTTTGAATCCCATCTCAACTCTGAAAAGCAGCCTCTTAACCCCTCCGCAGGGAATGATAATACTAGGGTCCGGGATTGTTCTCAGGATAAGCACAATCACGCAGGTAAATCACCACGCACCATGCCAGACTCTCCATCAGCGCTCAATAAATGCTCAGGCACAGGGAACCCCTGCCTCTCCATGCAGCTGAGCTCTCTGGCAGCTGTGAGGTTAGAAATTGACTTCTGTAAATGGGACTAACACTGAACTTCATGCAGTTTCCAGTGCCTGGCTCTGGTCCTGTCCCTGAGGCCAAAACAGACCGAGTCTTTCTTCCTCCAAGAGCCCTCCACACAGGTAAGGCCTGCTCCTCCACCCCTGGAGGCTGCTCTTCCCCCAAAAAGCCCCATTCCTTCAGTGTTGATCGGCCTCACACGGTCTGGTCCCAAGGTCACCTCTAGTCCACAGTGACCCTCTCACAGAGCAGTCACCTGGCTGCTCCCCGATTTTCCCTTCTCTTCTTCCCTGCAGGGGCCACCTCAAAGAAAAAAATAAAGAGCCCTGGACCTATATGATGAAAGGCTTCTATTCAGAGGAGCCACTGCTGTGGACATCTGTCATGGACACTGGACACTGCCCTACCTCTGATCCCCCTAATGGGACCAGCCCCTCTTCACCATGGTCACTGGATCAAGGATGAGAATGTGATCCAGTTGGGGCCAATAAGACACAACAAGAACCCGACCAAGATGTCTGAGGATCACACCCAGGACAATGACAGTCTGTAGCCGCTCCGCTCACCTGGGGCCTGAGATGGAAAGCAACAAGAGGGGAGGGGAAACAGAGAGGAAGAATCCATGTCTTTGAGCCCTGAAGCCAGCTGCCACTGAAATCAGTTTAAACTGGGTTTTCTTTCACCTACAGCTGAAAAGGCCCTAATGCACAGATTTTGGCAGAAACTAGAAAATGGATCTGCAGCATGGCTTGGGCGGTCAGTGCTGCATACACCGTTTACCCCTCTGCATATGCCTAAGGCAGGAGCTTAGGCCCTGCCCTCAGAAAGCCCTGTGGGATGGAGTTGTCGAGGCTGACTTGGATTTGCACTGCCCCCTCCACCCCCTCTGTGAACAGAGCACACCTGCTCACTCCATCTGCCTGCCAAGCATCTGGCTGGGGCTGGGCAGAAGGGATGATGTGGGTAGCTTCTCCAGCTGCCCCTGACTTCTAGGTACTCCCCATCCTCCAACATCAGCAACAACTTTCCCTTCCCTAAGCCACACTCCAGGCCTCTGATCTTCATGTGATCTTCCCCTAAAGAGTCCCCCGCTAGGCTGGGCGCGGTGGCTCACACCTGTAATCCCAGCACTTTGGGAGGCCGAGGCGGGTGGATCATCTGAGGTTAAGAGTTTGAGACCAGCCTAGCCAACATGGTGAAACCCTGTCTCTACTAAGAATATAAAAACAATTAGCCAGGTGTGGTTGCACGCACCTGTAATCCCAGCTGCTTGGGAGGCTGAGGCAGGAGAATCACTTGAACGCGGGAGGCAGAAGTTACAGTGAGCCGAGATTGCGCCACTGCACTCCAGCCTGGGCAACAAGAGTGAAATTCTGTCTCAAAAAAAAAAAAAAATTCTCCCCGTAAATGTAGGGATCCCAGGTCCCACTTCCTGATGGCCAAACCCTCTGCCTGACAAAGCAGATCCACTAAGGCACCAATGTATTCATGGAAAAAAGCCGGCCTCTCCCCTCTCCCCATAACCAGATGTTGTTACCTGGGGCGTCTGAAGAGGCCAATCATTTGTGGTCAAACCCAAGGGATACATAAGAATAAAAATAACACATTTGTTGATCTGCCAGGCATTGTGCTAAGTGCTTTACATGTATTCACCCATTCCCTGCACAACCCTGTAAGGTAGATATTATTATTATCTCCATTTACAGATGAGAAAACAGACCCAGTGGGGTGAAAATAATTTGCCCAAGACCCTTTAGCTAGTAAGTGACAAAGCCAGAGGTCAAACCTGGACAGCCTGATCCCAAGCTTCATGCCCTTAACCACTGCATGGAAGAGCAATTTCCACCCCAGGAGCAGGGAGGAATGGAGAAGGTAAAGGAACTCTGTAAAGCGCCCGACATGGTGCGACCTCCTCCACCTGGGCACAGAGGTCACTCAGCTTGACGGAAAAATTTCCTGCCAAGAAACATCCCCACATCTTGGTCCTGGATTGTGTGACATAGGGCAAGTCCCTTCTCCTCTCTGGCACAGTCTCCCCTACTGGGAAATAAAATGTCTGCATGGGAGATGACTGTGCTGGTGGGAGATGACCGTGCTGGCCCCATTTGCTCTTCGGAGCCAGTCCTCTGCTTTGGTGCCATGCAATCTGGAAAAGAAGTTAATTCCCCTGCTGTTTCCAGGCCCCATTTTTTAAAATTTCCGGTTTAAAAATTTTAAATTTTAAAATTTCCGGTTTAAAAATTTTAAATTTTAAAATTTCCGGTTTAAAAATTTTAAATTTTAAAATTTCCGGTTTAAAAATTTTAAATTTTAAAATTTCCGGTTTAAAAATTTTAAATTTTAAAATTTCCGGTTTAAAAATTTTAAATTTTAAAATTTCCGGTTTAAAAATTTTATTTTACTAAAAAGGGAACTGTTCATTTTGTCTCTTTTATTAATTATGTTTCTGTTTATAAAGCAGAGATAGGTGCTTACTTTCCTCTGTGTATGCAGAAAAGAAGGCCACAGAAAATGCTGAGGAAGCCAAGTAGCCCTGTTATAGTAGGCAGTTAGTCAGGCATGAGCAGGGCAGGAGAGGGCTCCCCGTGACACACACACACACACACACACACACACGCCAGGAATGTCAGGTGACCATCAGGTGACGGTCAGGCAGTTGTTAACTGTTTCTCTAAAATAATAATTGGTAGCAGCCTGCATCAGGAAAAAGCAGCCTCCCAGCAGATAGAAGAAACTCGAAATTGGTGATCAGCAGCTTCCCAACTAGTTCTCAGGAGTTGGGCGAGGGGCTCAAGCATGCGCACTAAGGGGCAAAATGGCGGAGTGTAACTGGTAGATGACCTTCTTCTAGGAATGCTAGATTGACAAGGGAAGGACGCCTTAAGTGAGCATGCGTACAACTCCAGTCATTTCTTACATAATTCTAATGTACTGTGCTACAACAACATCAAATATCATTGACTCTTCCCAGGGGGCTTCAGAGAAGACAGCAATATGAGCTGGAAGGACAGAACTTACAGGAGGAAACCCGGCAAAGGTGAGGCATTAAGGTAGAGGAACCAAGGGCAGGAGTACAAATCTAGGGTATTCTCGAGTGACCTGAATGTTTTCTCCCTGAAGAAACCTTACCCGGCCCAAGTGAGTTCCAGTCCATGTGCCAGTAGAAGAGAGCAATTAGGAACACGGGCGTCAGACTGAGACCCCATTCTGCCACTCAGAGGAGAGAACAAGGGCCCTAGAGCCAGTCTCTGAGGTCAAGTCCTGGCTCAACCACTTCCTAGCTGTAGGACCGTGGGCAGGTTTACCTAACCTCCCTGTGCCCCAGGTTTCTTTTCTGTAAAATGGAAAGAATAATGGTGTTTACCTCATAGGTGGTGGCAAAGACTGAATGAAGGCTGGGCACGGTGGCTCATGCCTTTAATCCCAATACTTTGGGAGGCCGAGGTGGATGGATCACCTGAGATCAGGAGTTCGAGACCAGCCTGGCCAACATGGTGAAACCCTGTCTCTACTAAAAAAAAATACAAAAATTAGCCAGGTGTGATAGTGCACACCTGTAATCCCAACTACTTGTGAGGCTGAGGCAGGAGAATCACTTGAACCTGGGAAGCGGAGGTTGCAGTGGGCCGAGATTGTGCCATTGCACTCCAGCCTGGGCAATAGAGCGAGACTCCATTTTTTGTTTTTTGTTTTTTTTTTTAAAGAGTGAATGAGATACTGGGATAAAGGGCATCACACCTGGCATGCAGGAATCTCTCAGTACACCGTGGCCACTGCTACGCTTCTGCATAACCTCACCTCCTCTCATTTCTCTCTTCTGTAAATTTGGGGTTTGGAGAGTTAAAGAGACAGGAAATCCCCTAACATAGTGCTGGCCCATAGGAGGTTCTGGGAGCTGAATCATGCAGGCTTCCGATTCCCAATCAGCAAAGGCTAACATTGGCTGGCCAGGGGAAGGGACTCTATCTGAAAACCCTGGCCAACTCAGACCTCAGGTCACCAGGGAAAAGTTGAGGTGACAAAGAAAGTGTGCAGGTCAATTGCGCTGCCTAGAGCAGTGTGCACATAGCCTAGGGGAGGGACCAACATTCAGAGAACCCCCTGACAGCAACCTCCCCTTAAAAATCCTGAGGGACCCTGGTGAAGAAAGAAGAGCCAAGAATATTCCTACACAGAGCTAGGACTGAGGGCCTCTTGAACTCCTCAGAGAGCAGGCCTGTCTCTGGGAATCTCCATGAATTGGGCCCGCAATTGCCCTGTTAGTACAAGTCACTTCTAGTCCCTCAGGGCCCACCCAACACTCAGCTTCAGCTGACATTTATGTTGCGCTCACTATGTGTCAGCACTGTAGAAGCATTTTATGTGTGCTATCTCATGCAGTCCTCGTGACAAGCCAATGAGAGCTTGATGGGCGGGGAAACAGGGGCAGAGAGAGGCTAAGGAACTTGCACAAGGCCCCAGAGCCAGCATGTGACACACTGAGTAGGACCCAGGCAGATGGTCAGGGCCGGTGCTCATAACCGTCCCTCTACACTGTCTCTCACCTGGCCCACCAGGCTCTCCAGGGCCTGGAGCCCCCAGGCTGCTGGCCACTTCCTCTAGGCAGAAGTGACCCTTCCCTCTCCCGGTATACATGTGACTCTACCTGCACTCACAGAAGTCAGAAACTAGCCAGAGCCAGGTCTCCCGTGAGCCAGCAGGTGTCCCAAGAGCCAATGCCACAACCTCATGGGCAGGGTGACCACATATCACCCAGGGCCAGGCTCAGGGCCCAAGTTGCCTGTCCTCCTTGCCCACCTTTCATGGCAGCCAAAAGACTGAGCTGGCAGTGCCACCTGTAGACAGCCTGCCTCCATTAAACTATCTCAGAACCAATCCTAGGACGTGGGCTCTGGGTACTGGGCAGGCCCCAAAGCCACATCCCACCCCCAAATAGGAAGCCAACTCCTGGTACAACTCACCAGCCCCAGGGCAGTTGGGCAGGTGGAAATTGCCAGATGATGCTTTGCTGTCCTTCCAGAATGCTGTTGCTGGCCACACACACACACACACAGCTGCTGAGGCATGTGAGGTAGCTGGGTGAACACCAGGGAGAGAAGAGCGTGGCTGTGTGGCACAGACCCCAGCACTCCCCATAGCTCAGACAGATGCAAACAAAGCCAAATGCTGTCAGGACCCCAGAGGCAGCCTCAAAGGGGCGTGTCCATTAAACTGCCAGAGTGCCCTGTCGAGAGCAAGGGCATTTTTTCCTAGCCCATGGGGACGTTTAGAAGATTAATTAGAGGAGCCTGGCAATACTCAAGGGTCCCCAGGGAACTGGGTGAATATATCATCCCCATCACAAAGCTCTTAACAAGTGTGCCCTGGGCTGGGTCTTTGTTCAACACTGCATAAGACAACTAAGTCAGACAGGCTGGACCACCTGTAGCCCCCTCATCTCAGCCAGAAAGTGCTGGCAGCACTCAATGGCCAGCTCATGACTGTGCTGGAGGGACGCGCCACCCAGGGCCCTGGCCTCTGCCAGCCACAGTCAGTCACGGTACATGGTTTGAACAGCAGATGGCCAGAAGGACAGGAGCCACTCCAGATAGTCCACTTCTTGCCATGGCCTTAAGAAGTCCCATTCAAAGTGTCCCTCTTCCTCTAGGAAGCCTTCCTGGCCCTGCTGGCCTGAAGTGACCTCTCCGTATTACCCATCCCTAGCTTTTACTATTTGCTGCCATGTTTGGGGTTGAGATTTTATTTTTTATTTTTTTAATTTTTTTGAGATGGAGTCTCGCTCTTGTCGCACAGGCTGGAGTGCAATGGCGCGATCTCAGCTCACTGCAACCTCTGCCTCCCGGGTTTCCAGCAATTCTCCTGCCTCAGCTTCCTGAGTAGCTGGGATTACAGGCACCTGCCACCACACCCGGCTAATTTTTGTACTTTTAGTAGAGACAGGGTTTCACCATGTTGGCCAGGCTGGTCTCGAACTCCTGACCTCTGGTGATCTGCCCACCTTGGCCTCCAAAGTGCTGGGATTACAGGCGTGAGCTACCGCACCTGGTCGAGATTTTAAAATATAATTTATGCAGCATTTAGAATGTGCCAGGTACCACAATAAATGCTTTACATACATTATTTGACTTAATCCTCCTAATAGCCCCATGAAGTGGGTGTGATTATGCCCATTACAGATTGAGGAAGCAGCAGCTTGGAACGGTCCGATCATCTGTGTGTCCTGTGCTTCCAGACTTTTTCTTCCCATGAGATGGCATTATCTCACACTAGAGTGCAAACTGCTTCATGGCAGTGAGATATTTACACGTTCTTCTTGTCCCTGAATAGGTACACAGTTAACTAAGAGAGGACTGATTGCTAGTGATGCTGTGTGTCAACTGATTAGCCTTAATTAACCCAGAGGTGGCATTAATGAATAAAAACATCATCAGCCATGTGGCCAACTGACCATATGATATGAATCCCTACATGCTGTGCAGGATTTTAATTACCAAGAAAGGCCCCTGCTGAAGTTGCATACTACTTATCAAGAAACTTTGCTGAAGCTGGGCGTGGTGGCTCATGCCTGTAATCCCAGCACTTTGGGAGGCTGAGGTGGGCGGATCACCTGATGTCAGGAGTTCGAGACCAGCCTGACCAACATGGAGAAACCCCCTCTCTACTAAAAATACAAAATTAGCTGGGTGTGGTGGCGCATGCCTGTAATCCCAGCTACTCGGGAGGTTGAGGCAGGAGAATCACTTAAACCTGGGAGGCGGAGGTTGCGGTTGGCCAAGATCACACCATTGCACTCCAGCCTGGGCAACAAGAGCAAAACTCCATCTCAAAAAAAAAGAAAGAGAGAAAGAAACAGAGAAAGAAAGAAAGAAAGAGAGAGAGAGAGAAGGAAAGAAAGAGAAAGAAAGAAAGAAAGAAAGAAAGAAAGAAAGAAAGAAAGAAAGAAAGAAAGAAAGAAAGAAAGGAAAGAAACTTTGCTGAAATGTTTTTCCTTCATCCCCTTCAGTGACAGCTGATGGCCACTGGCTTGGAGGGACAAACCCCTGCTGGGCTTAGCATGACCCAGCACGTGCTGCAGGGCGGCCCCAGCAGCCTTGCTGGGAACTGCCAGGTTCATCACCAGCCAAGGGCCAGGGGTCAAATAGGCGGCTCCGAAGAAGCGCTGCTGGCTCCAGGTCACGGGACACTGTGTTAGAAGGCACGGGCCTCACCTTTGGTAGCGTAGGCTTCTGCGATCACCCGCAGCCTGTAGGGCGGGGCAGCTGTCAGCGGCAGATCGTCCAGGCCCACCCGGGCGTAAATGTTCAGAGCTTCTTTATAATCACCTTCCACATAATTCAACTTGGCCATGATCAGATTGGATTCTTGTAGGAATTCTGACTAGAAGCAAAAGGAGAGAAAGAAAAGCATTTTCCTACAATATCAGGCATGATGCTCCCTCAGAGTCTGGCCAGCTGCTGCCGTAAAACCCCACAGCTCCCCGCACAAGAGCTTGGACGTGAATGTTCTGAGCAGTGTTATCCACAATAGCCAAACAGTGGAAACAACCCAAATGTCCACCAAAATGTGGGCTAGCCATAAAATGGAATATTGCTCAGTTGTAGTAAAGAATGAAGTACTGTTATGCTACAACATAGACGAACCCTAAAAACATGATGCCAAGTGAAAAATCCATCACAAAAGGCCACATGTTGTATGCTTCCACGTGTAAGAAATGTCCAGGATAGTCAAGTCTAGAGTTAGAAAACAGATTAGTCTTGGCTAGGAATGGGAGGTGGCTGCTGGTGATAATGGGGTTTCTTTGGGAGGTGATGAAAATGTTCTAGAATTCATTGTGGTGATGGTTGCACAACTTCATGAATATACTAAAAATCACTGAAGTGGACACTCTGAATGGGTGAGTTGTATGGTATGTGAATCACACTTCAATAAAGCTGTTGCAAAAACCAAACCAAAACAAAACCCTGCGGCTCCCTTCATCAGGCCTGTGGCTGGGCTGGGCCGGCTGGGAAGGAAGGAATGCTTCATAAGTTAAACATACAAGCACCTGTCTCAGAAAAGGAAGCGGCCAGACATCCTGGGGGGTCTGGCCATGGCACTGGAGATGCACCACAACCCTGTAACCCAAATAACCAAGGAGAGCCTTCCCAAATGGATGCGAAGATCAGGACTTGCTTGCTTTCCAGGGCGAAGTTTCTCACTGAGCCATTGAAGTTTCTAAACTGAGGTGACCTGGTACCCTCCCTAGAGGCTAAGGGCTGGAAGTTCTCTGTGGGCCCCCCTTCCTCCCAGTCAGCAAGGCTGGCCTGGCCAGTCCCCCTCTCCCCAAAGCCTCATCATTGCCTTCCTCCCTGACCTGTCCTCCGGCACCTAGGGAAAGAACAGGCCACCCTGCCACCTATATAAGGAAACAGATTTATCTTCTGTGGCCAGACCTTCTCCTCAGAGCCCAAGCGGTTCAAAGCTGAGGTTTTTGCTTACAGAAGCACACCATGAAACCGCACTATTTATACTGTAACCTAGAGCTTTGATGAGTGGACAACACGGCCAGGTAGCCAGGTACAGCGTGTTACAGCAGCTATCTCAGCCAGCATGGTCGGCTTCCAGGCATTTCTTGGGAGAGCGAGGGACATCAGGCAGCATTGGAAAGGATGGTGCAGTGGGCAAGCAGGACTGATGGGAGCAAAAGTGTTTATGGGTGGCCCAAGGGAGAGGCACCAGAGGAATTAGAATTACATCTGGAGACAGAGAAATCAAAGCAGACTCAGAAAAGAGAAAAAAAGCATCCAGGCCGAGTGCGGTGGCTCACACCTATAATCCCAGCACTTTGGGAGGCCGAGGCAGGCAGATCACTTGACGCCAGAAGTTCGTGACCAGCCTGGCCAACATGGTGAAACCCCATCTCTACTAAAAATACAAAAATTAGTGGGGCATGGTGGTGCACACCTGTAATCCCAGCTACTCAGGAGGCTAAGGCACAAGAATCACTTGAACCCAGGAGGCGGAGGTTGCAGTGAGCCGAGATCACACCATTGCACTCCAGCCTGGATGACAGAGCAAGACTCTGTCTCAAAAAAAGCATCCACCACAGGGGTTCTCCACCCAGGTGGGGGACAGGCCAGGCTTGGGTATTTTGAAAACATTTCCTAGGACATTCTGGGAAGTCTACCCTCCTTCCCCAAGCTTCTAGCCTCTAAGAACCGTTGGATTAAAGGCGAATTGAAAGAGGAGGGGGAATGAGGAGTTAGCATTAATGGACACATCACAAGAGGTTCGCTCTGGGAAGATGCAAAGAGTCCTGGAGATAGAGGGTGGTGACGGCTGAGTGACAATGGTAATATACTTAACGCCACTACACTGTACACTTACAAAGAGCTATAATGTTAGGTTGTATGTTATGTATATTTTACCAAAAGGGGAAAAAAAAAGGTTAACAAAAGCAAACTAGAGAGCCAGGTGGAGAAAACGCTTGAAGAAAATTGCAAGCCTAGAGGCACAGCTTGGACACACTGGGAGACCCTCCCTGAGCGAGTCCAGTCTCCACCCAAGCACAGGAAACAGCTTGGCCAGGGCGCCTCGGCTGCCTGGGCAGTGGGAGAACAACCCCAACACAGTGTCAGGGGCCACCTTGCTCACAATAAGGATCATTTTCTTGCCTTGAATCACAAGCCAGATGTCCTGACTCCTAGTCCAGGACTCTTTCCATCCCACTACATGCCTGGCTGGCTCTGGTCTTCCCAGCCTCAATTCACTTAAGACAAGCTGGACTTAAGCTCAAGGAAAGAGAAAGTTTCACATTAGTCAGTGCGAGTAGGACAGCACACCCATGCAAAAGATGTACGGCTTTGGAACATTCTTTATAAGATGGAGGCAGGTGAAAAAGAGCAATGGGAGAAAAAAATTCTCTAGGTAGAACTAATAACATAGCAAGAAACGATGTGTATCTAGTGCTATACAGCTTTGAAACAATTTCTCCATTTGAGCCTCAAAACAATCCTGGGTTAAGTAGGCCTGCAGCTGAGAAACATGAAGCTCAGAGAGGTTAAGTAACGTCCCAAGATCACACAGCTTATAAATCCAGAACTGGACTCAGACTCAAGCATTTTAACTTGAATTAAATTCAACAGCTGGGTGCAGTGGCTCAGGCCTGTAATCCCAGCACTTTTGGAGGCCGACGCAGGCAGATCACCTGAGGTCAGCAGTTCGAGACCAGCCTGGCCAACATGGTAAAACCACGTCTCTATTAAAAATACAAAAATTAGCCAGGTGTGGTGGCATGCGGCTGTAGTCACAGCTACTCAGGAGGCTGAGGCGTAAGAATTGCTTGAACCTGGGAGGTGGAGGTTGCAGTGAGCCAAGATGGTGTCTGGATGACAGAACAACACTCTGTCTCAAAATAAATAAATAAATAAATAATAAAATAAATTCAATGGGCTTACTACCACACTGCATTGTAGAGGATGGAAAGCAAAACCTATCAGAACCTGGTGAAATGAAAAGTGAATTTTTCAAGATGAAGTTGGGGGGCAGGTAGACGGGGGAAAGAAACGAGCCAGATCTCTCCCCTCACACCTCCCAGCAGGACACTTGAGTCTGGCTGGCCATCACTGTGAGCTGTGGCCCATGTGCCTGCTGTCCCTTCACTCTCTCCTGCTGATCAAGACCTACCAACTGTGTCCCCAGATCAAGACCTACCCCTGTGTCCACCTGTGTCATCATGTCATCGGTTAAGAACATATGAGATGAGGCCAGGCGCGGTGGCTCACGCCTGTAATCCCAGCACTTTGGGAGGCTGAGGTGGGTGGATCACGAGGTGAGGAGATTGAGACCATCCTGGCTAAGACGGTGAAACCCTGTCTCTACTAAAAATACAAAAAATTAGCCGGGCGTGGTGGCGGGCGCCTGTAGTCTCAGCTACTCAGGAGGCTGAGGCAGGAGAATGGCATGAGCGCGGGAGGCAGAGCTTGCAGTGAGTGAAGATCACGCCACTGCACTCCAGCCTGGGTGACAGAGCCAGACTCCATCTCGAAAAAAAAAAAAAAAAACATATGAGATGGATGAGATGGAGATGGGGTTTCGCCATGTTGGCCAGGCTGGTATTGAACTCCTGGCCTCAAGTGATCTGCCACACACCAAAGTGTGGCATGGCCCTTACAGAGAAACTGAATGGGGAAAGAGAAGACCTGGTTTTTGAAGCCCAAATGCAGCAGGGAGTCTTTAAGTACCTAGGATCCCTATGCTGAGCTGACCTCTCCGGCCACCCGCTAGGGGCCTGGGGCAAGATCCCTGTGTTGAGATGACGCTCTCCAGCCACCTCCTAGCGGCCTGGAGCTGTGTCCCGTGCATACAACATACACAGAGACAATTTTGAAAGCAGCTCTCTATCAGGGTTTCCAGAAGCCTGTTGCTGCACAACTGACCAACACCAATACTAACTTACTCAAAGGTTGCCCAGGCCCTCCATTGCAGCAGGGCCAAGGAGGTGGCCAGATGACCAAGAGGAGGAACAGCTCAAATTGAAAGCTCACAGGCTTAGAACATGCAGGAGCCGGGAAGGTCCAAGCTCACCACTTTAAGAGCCCACCCCCTTCAAACCTAAAGAAACTGAGCTGCAGAGAGGCGAGTAACCTCCCCGGGGTCACACAGCAAGTCGGGAGCAGGCTGGAGTTTGCAGTACAGATATGAAATGTAAAGCCAAAGAAAGCATGGCTTCCCGGGGGGAAGCGTGCACACACAAACAAGAATAAAGACCAAAAATGGAGTCTCAGAGGATTCCGAGACAGGAAGAGAAGAAAAATGAGAAAGAAGTCATCAAAGTTAAAAGGAAACGGAAGTCAGAGCTCCAGAAGTTCACCAAAGACTGTCCTCAGTGGGAAATACATCCTGGGGAAGACAGGCAGGATAGAGCGGGCCACAGACAGCCATCTGAACTAGGGGAAGCATCTAGAGCCAGGGGAGTGTGAGCCACCCGGGGGGCAGAAGGGCAGGGCAGGAAGAGGAGATGACCCCCATGAAAAGCAAAAGGAACTGATGAGGAGTCCAAGAAGAAAGGAAGGAAAGCCACGTGAGAGGGAATGGAAACCTGGGTGTAATGAGACCGGAAAACAGAATGGACAGATAGGGGGCAGCACCTAAGATTCCTTGTGCCCAAGGGTGAGGGTCCTTGCTGAGACGTGGGGAAGTTCCTGGCCCCCTCCCAACCGTGACGCCAGGCCTGCTGGCACCAGTATGGAACCTCCCACAGCTCTGGGCCACAGTGGCTTGTTACATTGATGAGCAGGAAGCTGTGCGCTGAGCATCCTTCTGATTAACTTCTCTCTTTTCTAGAACTGCGTAACATGTCAGGTTAAGCTCTGGGTTATATCGGATAGCTTTAGTTCAAGCGTCTGAGAGATAAGTGGCATTGTGCAGATGACGTGTCATTGAAGACTCTCATCAGAGAGAACCTATTGGCCCAGAAGCCCCCACAGTGGTCAGCCAGCCTAGAGATTGGCACATCCACCCAACTGGGAGCTGGCCCGCTTCTAAGAAGACAAGCCCTGGCGGTGTGCAGGTGAGCTCCAAACGTCACCCGGCTCAACCCTGGGCACCCTTCTCAACCCCACTGTCCACAGGAAGTGTCGCCTCAGCCCAGAGGCCCATGGTACCTTAAGGTTCCCTCGGTCCAGGGCGGCGGTCAGATGCTTGCGGACCTCAGTCAGCTGGGGCTTGGGGCCTCGGGGACTGGCCCCCTGCCTCAGGGGGTGTTCCTTCAGGTACTGCTCCAGCTTCGACTCCCCGAGGAGAAGCTCTGCCATGTCATCTACAAAAACAAAGTGAGAAGCCAAACAAAGTGAGAACAAAGTGGGAGCAAGGAATGCCCTGCATGTAGGACCCCCCCTCACTCAAGGGACCCCAGAACCACCACCCTCCGAGGCTCCAGGCCCCCAGCAAGGTCCTTCTGGAACTTCATAGCCTTCATAGGGTCTAAGTGGGCACCACCTCATAGTGAATTCAGTTCATTTAAAGAATGTTCCAGTGGCATGTACTCAAATAGGTGTTGGCTCAAACACTCCATCATTTCTTTGCCAGTAGATACTTTTTTTTTTTTGAGATGGAATTTCGCTCTTGTTGCTCAGGCTGGACTGCAATAGCACGATCTCGGCTCACCGCAACCTCCACCTCCCGGGTTCAAGTGATTCTCCTGCCTCAGCTTCCCGAGTAGCTGGGATTACAGGCACCTGCCATCACGCCCGACTACTTTTTTGTGTTTTTAGTAGAAACAGGGTTTCACCATGTTAGCCAGGCTGGTCTCAAACTCCTGACCTCAGGTGATCTGCCCACCTCGACCTCCAAAAGTGCTGGGATTACAGGCATGAGCCACTGCGCCTGGCTGCCGGTAGATACACATTAACGTGGAGAGAGTTCAAGTTCAGTAGGAAAAAAACAAAGGTGGCTTATGATGTGTTCATTATGATCTTTATAAAACACACACAAACTCCAGTGTTACGTATTTTCAAGAGTGGCGCGATGAAATCCCCAGCTCTGGTGCTGTATTCTATGCAGCTGGTGGAATGTCTGTACAGCCAGATCTTAAGATGAGTCTGTGTCAAAATGACCTGAATGCAAGTCTGTATTCTTGCAGAGTAACAGAGTGTTCGTCTGTTTCTGTCTAAAAGTCATAACTATACAGATATCTGGGAATGCTTGCATGAAGCTTTTACTCCCGAGAGCATACTACTTACGGTTATAACTTGTTGATGTCTACATTGGCTTAATTCAAATGAAAAGTTCACTCCAGGAGCAGCTCTTTGGAATCCACACCACCCCCCAGACTGTTCTGAATAAACCCAGAACAACTCATACGCCAGCCTAAGCATGGTCTATTTTTCTGGGATGGGACAGAACATAATTGTATGAAAATATAAAATCAGTTTTAAAAGGTCTGGAAGGACATATCTTAAGGCCATGATAGTAGTTACAGCTGGGGTGCTGGGGAGGGGACCTCAACTGGGGTTGGTGGCAAAAATGGACTTTAGCTTTGTCTTTAACATCCTGGTCCTAAAAAGAAGACTAGATTTACCTATTATATATGCAATCTAAAATTAATTCAAAAAGTCATCAGTGAGGACCCCCTAAGATTCTGGGTGGTAAGTCCACCAAAGGCCAAGAGCTAAAACAAAAGCCTTTTCCACATGTTCTGAGAAGTTGGCCCAAAACTGCTGAATCTATAGGTCTTAGCATGCTCTATCTATGTACTGGGAAGCCTAAAATAACCTTTTAGAGATGAGACCTAGAGTCCTGGGAGGAGCCAATTAACACGAAAACAGGGCTGAGTTCAGTTACTGAACTCAAGAACTCATTAGACATCCAAGAAGAAAAAGCAAATCTGGACAGCCATGGTGGTTTATGCCTGTAATCCCAACACTTTGGGAGGCTGAGGCAGGGGAATCACCTGAGGTCAGGAGTTTGAGACCAGCCTGGCCAATGTGGTGAAACCTTGTATCTACTAAAAATACAGGAAAACTAGCCAGGCATGGTGGTGTGCACCTGTAATCCCAGCTACTAGGGAGGCTGAGGCAAGAGAATCACTTGAACCCAGGAGTGGAAGTTGCAGTGAGCCGATATTGCATCACTGTACCCCAGCCTGGGCGACAGAGTGGGACTCTGACTCAAAAAAAAGAGGAAATCAGGCAAGGCCACAGCAGCATCCAATGCCAGAAGACAATGAAGTGGCGCATACAGAGTACACTGGGGTACAAAGTGCGACTCCAGTGCGTGGGGCCGGTCCAGACACCAGCCAGGCACCAAGGCAACAAGCAGCTTCCTCCCAGACACACAAGCCCTTCTCAAGAAATGAAACCCAGCTCATAAAGAAACCCAGGACTCAGGAACGAAGGACATGTAGGCAAAGGCCTGAGTGTTTCTTACAGAATACTAAATGCCCACAAGAATTAGAGCCACAGAACAAATATGAATGTCAGAAAGCAATATGTTGCAAAAACAATCATATATCCTAAATGGGGAGGAGCTTCGGAGTGTCATGCCTTTATCTTTCAAAACACTGTACCATGTGCTCTTAAAAAAAAAAATCAATCTAATCTTTTACTATTTTTCAAAAATTTGTTTAAATTTTAGTGAACTCTCAGGAAATAATGAAGAACCATTTATTTAGAGCTCAAAAATTCCTTTAGGCAGGGCGCAGTGGCTCACACCTGTAATCCCAGCACTTTCGGAGGCCAAGGTGGGCAGATCACGAGGTCAAGAGATTGAGATCATCCTGGCAAACATGGTGAAACTCTGTCTCTACTAAAAATACAAAAATTAGCTGTGCATGGTGGTGTGCACCTGTAATCCCAGCTACTTGGGAGGCTGAGGCAGGAGAATCGCTTGAACCCGGGAGGCAGAGGTTGCAGTGAGCCAAGATCATGCCACTGCACTCCAGCTTGGCAACAGAGCGAGACTCCGTCTCAAAAAAAAAAAAAATTCCTCTAAATTCATTTTCACTTTTTCCTTTTAATATTTATGAATAAACTTATTAATACTATAATAATAGACCAGTGCTGTTCAATAGAAATATATGCAAGCCACATACATAATTTAAAATTTTTGTTTTGTTTTGTTTTTCTTGAGACTGGAGTGCAATGGCACAATCTCAGCTCACTGCAACCTTCGCCTGGGTTCAAGCAATTCTCCTGCCTCAGCCTCCAGAGTAGCTGGGATTACAGGCACCCACCACCATGCCCAGCTAATTTTGTATTTTTAGTAGAGACGGAGTTTCGCCATGTTGGCCAGGCTGGTCTTGAACTCCTGACCTCAGGTGATCCGCCCGCCTTGGCCTCCCCAAGTGCTGGGATTACAGGCATGAGCCACTATACCCGGCCTTAATTTATAAATTTTAATAGCCATATTAAAAAAGGAAAAGAAGGCAGGGCTCGGTGGCTCATGCCTATAATCTCAACACTTTAGGAGGCCTAGACAGGTGGATCACTTGAGCCCGAGAGTTTGAGACCAGCCTGGACAACATCGCAAGAAAAAAAAAAGTGGAATTAATTTAAATAACATTTTATTTAACTAAATATAACCAAAATACTATCAGGTCAGCCGGGCGCGTGGCTCACAGCTGTAATCCCAGCACTTTAGGAGGCCGGGGCAGGTAGATCATGAGGTCAGGAGATCAAGACCATCCTGGCTAACACGGTGAAACCCCGTCTCTACTAAAAATACAAAAAAATAGCCGGGCGTGGTGGCGGGTGTGTGTAGTCCCAGCTACTCAGGAGGCTGAGGCAGGAGAATGGCGTGAACCCGGGGGGTGAAGCTTGCAGTGAGCAGAGATCGCGCCACTGCACTGCAGCCTGGGCGACAGAGCGAGACTCTGTCTCAAAAAAAAAAAAAAAAAAAAAATACTATCAGGTCAACATGCAATCATATTTTTAAAATATTAATGAGACCTTACATTCTTTTTTCTTATTAAGTTTTCCAAATCTTGTGTGTATTTTACACTCACAGCACATGTCAGCTCTAACCTGTACATTTCAAGTGGTCAATAGCTACATGTAGCTAGTGGATATCATATTGGACAGCAATATGATCACTGTTTATAGAAGTCTGTCTAAATATCTACCTTTATATCTGTCTGTGTCCCTACAAAGATGTCTAAAATGATCATCACTTAGTGTAAACAATAGGAATTTCTGAATGATAGGATTTGGGATAATTTTTAAATTCTCATCTTTGTGGTTTAAATTATTTACATTGAGCAAAATTCTTTTATATCACTTTTAGGAAAAAAAAAAAGTAACTCTTCTTTAAAAACTGGAAGTATATATACCAGGATATTAATAGTGGTTATTTCTGAGTGGTAAGACTATCCATCTATGTAGAACTTCTTTTCTGTATATTTTTAAATTCCAAAAAACAAAATAAAATAGAACTTGGGATTCAGAGTCCTAGATTTAAACCCAAATTTGTCACTCGGTGACTTTGGCCCAATGATTTAACTTCATTGATTCTGGGAAGCAATTCCAAGAAAGCACCTCTTTCAGCCTGAGCAGAGGACTCCTCTCTCCCCACCCCTCCTCACGACCTCACCCCTCCTCGCCTCCCTGCCACAGGGACCCTGCATCTGAAAATGGCTCCTCTGGGCAGAATCTCCAAGCCAGGGAGCAGAAACAACGGGAGATCAGGACCCCTGCTACCTATTCTAGCTGTAGGGGCACATGACTTACCCTCTCAGAGCCACAATTCCATTTACAGACTGTGGGCTAGATCTACTGAGTTCTCAGTGGGAAAACTCTATGGCCCAGAGTGAACACACCTCCCAGCTGGGCCTCACAGGATGAGTAGGACCTGGGCTGGCAAAGAGCAGAGGGAAGGGCAAACCAGGCTGAAGGAACAGCACAACCAAAGCCACAGCACAGAGCCCAGGAAAGCGGAGAGAACCAAGTGGCAGGGGAATAGGATGTGGATAGAAAGCTGGAGAATCAAGCTGGGATCAGAACGCCCAGACGTCAATGCTTCCCCCTCCTGACCTCCCGACTCAGCACCCCCACCACAGGGAGACATCCAAAGCCCTCAGCAATGGAAAACAGGTCCTGGCCGAGTGTCACATGTGCCACCCCTTTGGAATGCTCTGGCATCCTGAGGACACCATTCACCGCTACTTAGTGAACACCTCCGAATATTCCAAGCGCTGCAGACCTCTCCTCCAGGTGCCTCATCCCAAACCACCTCTAGCAGCCCCAGGAACCCTGAGCACCCTGGGTGTTCATCAATCTGTCTGCCCCTTCTAGACTGTGAGGAGGAGGCCTAAAGGAAGAACCTGTGTGTTGTGCACAATATCTGGCACAGAGTCCATGCTCAATAAATGGTGAATTAATTAGATGATGGGGAAGGCATCTGCATCTTCCCCAGGGTTAGGGTGGTCATTGCCTGTGGCAGAGTCTGCTTGTTGTCCCAGAATATTCACTCTCCCTTTCTTCCTTTAGTATTAAAATTCCCATGTTTTATCAGAGCACACGGCTGCCCAGTTAAAGACTACACTTCCCAGGCTCCCTGATGGTGACATGCTGCCCCGTGACTACGTTATGACGATGGGATGGGAGCAGAGGTGTTGCACGCAGCTTCTGGGCTTGGCCTTTAGAGAGAATAGGCTTGCCCGCCAGTCCCTGTTCACCCTCCCCCATAGGCTGGACCTTGGCAGTGCTGATGGAAAATGGCACACCCATCTGAGACCACAAGCTGGAAGCCACCTATTGAGGATGAGCAGAGCAGAGCAGCGCCACACAAGGCTTGCTAGATCCCCAACACCAGGAGCTGCCACCGAGCCCCCGACTGCTTATGTGAGAGTGAAACATGAACTTCTATCCTGATCTACTTTCTAAGTCACTGTGATCTTTGTTACAGGGGCCAAACTGGAATCTTAACCAGATCTCCCAAATAAGAAACCAGCTTCAGGCTGAGAACTCCTATCTGGAAACACCCCACCAACCTCAAGTCCTCCAGTTTACCGGTCTCCAAACAGAATTCCCAGAACCCAACTGAGGGCCTTTGCAGAATCCGCAGACCCTGCACTTCTCCTGCTGCTTTGGTTTTACATCCCAGGCTTGCCAAATTTTTATTTAAACAATGGGTTTCATAGTTGCAGAGAGGTGTAAAAACTGCTACCCAAGTGTTATGCGGATTCAGGGCCTTTGTGTTTCTCTGATCTCCTGATGCTGGGGGAATGCGCCAGAGTCGTGATGCCAAGATGTGGAGAGCGCTCAGTTCCATCAGCAGCAACTGGGGGCAGGGTGCGGTGGCTCACGCCTGTAATCTCAGCACTTTGGGAGGCCGAGGCAGGCGGATCGCTTGAGGTCAGGAGTTCAAGACCAGCTTGGCCAATATGGAGAAACCCTGTCCCTACTAAAAATACAAAAATTAGCCGGGCATGGTGGTGCACGCCTGTAATCCCAGCTACTCGGGAGGCTGAGGCAGGAGAATCACTTGAAACTGGGAAGCAGAGGTTGCAGTGAGCTGAGATTGTGCCACTGCACTCCAGCCTGGGCGGCAGAGCAAGACTCTGTCTCAACAACAACAACAAAAGCAGCAACTGGGAGAGCACGGTGCAGGAAAATGATCAACGGAGAAAAAAATTTTTCCTCAGAATTAGGAGACACAGTCCCTTCCCTCACGACACCCCAGTCTCTCAAGACCATTCAACACAATACAGGCTCTAATGAAGATGTGTACAGTATTGGATGGGGGTGGGAGAGGAGACAAAGCTTGCACCAAGAATGTGATGCTACACATTTGCAAGATGGAAAATGTGGGGAAAAGAATTGCAGACAGAAGGAATAGAATATGCGAAGGTATGGCATGCCCTACTCGTTTGGGGAATTACAAGTCGTTTGTTAGAACCAAACCATGAAGTGCTGGGAGAGTGATATGGTTTGGCTCTGTGTCCCCACCTAAATCTCATCTCAAATTGTAATCCCCACCTGTCAAAGGAGGGACCTGGTAGGAGGTGATTGGATCATGAGGCAGTTCCCCCATGCTGTTCTCATGAGACTGTGTTCTCATGAGACCTGATGGTTTTATAAGTGGTGATTTCCCCTGTGCTTTTTCTCTCTCTCTTGTTTGCCGCCTTCTGAAGAAAGTCCTTGCTTCCCATTTACCTTCCACCATGACTGTGAGTTTCCTGAGACCTCCCCAGCCATGTGGAACTGTGAGTCAATTAAACCTCTTTCCTGGCCAGGCACAGTAGCTCATGCCTGTAATCCCAGCACTTTGGGAGGCCAAGGTGGGTGGATCACCTGAGGTCAGGAGTTCGAGACCAGCTTGGCCAACATGGCAAAACCCCATCTCTACTAAAAATACAAAAATTAGCCGGGCGTGGTGGCAGGTGCCTGTAATCCCAGCTACTCAGGAGGCTGAGGCAGGAAGAATCGCTTGAACCCAAGAGGCAGAGGTTATAGTGAGCTGAGATTGTGCCATTGCACTCCAGCCTTGGCGAAAGAGCAAGACTCTGTCTCAAAAAAAAAAAAAAAAAGAATCTCTTTCCTTTATAAATTACCCAGTCTCAGGTATTTCTTTTGTTTGTTTGTTTGTTTCTTTTTTTCTTTTCTTTTTTTAGTTTTTGAGATGGAGTTTTGCTCTTGTTGCCCAGGCTGGAGTGCAATGGCACGTCTTCTGCTCACCGCAACCTCCGCCTCCTGGGTTCAAGCAATTCTCCTGCCTCAGCCTCCCGAGTAGCTGGGATTACAGGCATGCACCACTATGCCCAGCTAATTTTGTATTTTTAGTAGAGACAGGGTTTCTCCATGTTGGTCAGGCTGGTCTCGAACTCCCAACCTCAGGTGATCCGCCCGCCTCGGCCTCCCAAAGTGCTGGGATTACAGGCGTGAGCCACCGCGCCTGGCCTTGTTTGTTTTGTTCGAAACAGTCTCATTCTATCACCCAGGCTGGAGTGCAGTGGCACCACCTCGGCTTACTACAGCCTCCGCCTCCCAGGTTCAAGCAAGTCTCATGCCTCAGCCTCCTGAGTAGCTGGGATTACAGGCACGCGCCACCATACCTGGCTAGTTTTTGTATTTTTAGTAGAGACAGGGTTTCACCATGTTGGCCAGGCTGGTCTCAAACTCCTGGCCTCAAGTGATCCACCCACCTTGGCCTCCCAAAGTGGTGGGATTACAAGTGTGAGCCACTGCACCTGGCTGGGTATTTCTTTTTTTTTTTTTTTTTGAGACGGAGTCTCGCTCTGTCACCAGGCTGGAGTGCTGGAGTGCAGTGGCGCAATCTCGGCTCACTGCAACCTCCACCTCCTGGGTTCAAGTGATTCTCCTACCTCAGCCTCCCGAGTAGCTGGGACTACAGGCGCCTGCCACCACGCCTGGCTAATTTTTTGTATTTTCAGTAGAGATGGGGTTTCACCATGTTGGCCAGGATGGTCTCAATCTCTTCACCTCGTGATCCACCCGTCTCGGCCTCCCAAAGTGCTGGGATTATAGGCATGAGCCACCACACCCAGCCCTGACTGGGTATTTCTTTATAGCAGTGTGAGAATGGACTAATACAGAGAGAAAGGGGGAACCGTCAGGGGAGTTTCCTGCTAGGCAGGTAGGTATTGGCTCCTCAGTTCCAAAAGGAGCTGCCTGCTCTGAGCAGAGAAGTTACAATCTCATTTGACATTGAGCAGCTGAAATTTTTCAAATGTCCAGGCGCTAAGTTAATCTCCCAAACAAATTATGTTTTCTTTGCTTCCCTCAAAAAAGGTGAATTCTCTGCCACTCACTCTCCCAATCAGGAGGGCAGAGATATTAAAAACATCAAGAGTCAGGCCAAAGAAATCATCCAGAGGCTGCATAGTTCAGTCCTAAATGATAGATGGGCACTGGGTGGTGTGACCAACACTCCATGAGCACTGCCTGCCCGTGTCAGGGACCTCGTGGGCTCCCAATTCAGAACCCACTAGCAAGAAAAGACATCACCTAACCAGCATTTATTACCTAATAATGTGTCCAGCTGCAAGGTAGAACAGTGTGACAAGAGGGAAAAAAGGCACTCCAGGGCATACGAGAAAATTAATTCCAGATAGATTAAAGAATTAAATATAAAACAAGATCAAAACATTAAAGCTAGACTTTTACTTCCAGCCAAGAAAGAGTAATAGGGACCAAATTTACTCTCCTATCTGAGACCACCACAAAAACAAGACAAAAAAAAATGTTTTCAAGACATTGGGCATCAGGCAACAAAGAACAGTGACACGTGAGAGCTGGGTAACAAACAAGGTGAGCCCACTACGGCCTTGAGAGCTTCCAGGTGCAACACAGAAGCGGGGACCTTACACCCGAATTGTGCGCAGGAAAGGCTTAAATCCCCCATGTGCCTACGTACTCACCAGGCAGAGCGTGGCACACAGCTGGTCGTGGAGCAGCCGGACTGCAAAGTGGGGCCAGAAGTGCAGTTTACAGAGAGGAGAAGCCACAGGTAGTGCAATGCAGGGGAAAGAGCTTTGGCCTCTGGCAGCCCTGGGCTTAAATCCCACCTCCCTTGCTCGCTAGCCGTGTGGCACTGGGCAAGACACTTAACCTCTCTGAGCCTTAGTTTTCTCACTTGGGTATCATGAGGATTAGAGATAATATGTAACGCATATAGTCTGAAGTAAGTGGTGAATAAACATTAGCTACTGTTATTACCATCCATTTAGGATTGACTATTTCCCAGAATAGTTATGTTGGATCTTGTGGGGCCAGAAAGCTCTAGGAGATACAAGCTCCGTGTTCAACAGGCCTGCAATGTAGCAGGAGGATATGAATGCTGTGTGAGTCATTAATAGCCCAGCCATGCTGAGCTCATATGAAGTGCCATGCAGTATGGTGAGCAGTTTACCCGATCCTGATAGTCCTGGAAACAATACTAGGATGCTATTATCATCTCCATCTCACAAACAGGGAACCAGGCAGGAGAGGGGAGCAGCATCCCTAAGGCCACAGAGCTGGTTCATCCTGGAGCTGCGTTTGAACGCAGGCAGTCTCCCTACACTCTCTCCAGCACGCCATGCACAAACTACACCATCGGCCTCCAGAAGGGGCCCAGCTTCCCTCCCAACCACAGCTGGGTGACCCCGGCCCACTTAACCCCTCTGGGGCAGAGGATGGATGGATGGTTTTGAAGTCCCTCTCCTTCACTTGCTAGGATTCTCAGGGGACAGGGGTAAAGAGGGACTCAAGGGTACCCAGGGCTGGCTTCGCTTTTCTCTTGGGCATTATTTGGGGGTTAAGTGAGGCTGCAGTAACTAGCTCCCCAATGGCTTATATAGGGATAAAGCCTGAAGCCAAAGAGAGACCACTAGTGAGACCCTCACCAAGGAGATATGGGGAATGAGCCACCTTGCAGGGGGTCCGTGCCCTGGCTCAGCACAACAGAGCCAGTCCCCTGAGCCCTGTGGCTGGCACAGTTCAATGCCCACAGGCACTTGGCCTCCTTGATCCCCCCTGCCCGGGGAAGGTGGGGCTGTGGCCTTTGCCTCTGGAAGGGACTGCCCTTCCTCCTAGTTCCTCCTTTGCTGGATAAGCAGCTGACATGCAGAGATGTGATCAGATGAGGAAGAAAAAAAGACTCTTCTCTATTCCTGGGAGTACTTGACACCAACACAAAAAATTCTCAACAACTCACTTTCTATGTCAATAGAGAAGTATTTAGATCTATTCAAACCATTCCTGCTGCAGCTGGGATCCAGGAGGAAGAAACACACCACTATTCCGGGAGGAGTTGGCTCCTCAGTGTCCCCTTTGTTGCCCCAAAACACAGCCAGGTTCTCCATTTCTTTTTCTTTTTTTTTTTTTTGTTTTTTTTTTTTGTTTTTTGAGACAGAGTCTCGCTCTGTCACCCAGGCTGGAGTGCAGTGGCACAATCTCAGCCCGTTGCAACCTCTGACTCCCAGGCTCAAGCAATTCTCCTGCCTCAGCCTCCCGAGTAGCTGGGATTACAGGCACGCACCACCACACCAGGCTAATTTTTGTATTTTAGTAGAGACAATGTTTTCCCATGTTGGCCAAGCTGGTCTGGAACTCCTGGTGTCAAGTGATCTGCCCGCCTTGGCCTCCCAAAGTGCTGGGATTACGGGCACAAGCCAACTTGCCTGACCCAGGTTCTCCATTTCTTAAGGTTCAGAAGGCCGGGTGCAGTGGCTCACACCTGTAATCCCAGCACTTTGGGGGCCAAGGTGGGTGGATCATGAGGTCAGGAGTTCAAGACCAGCCTGGCCAATATGGTGAAACCCCATCTCTACTAAAAAAAAATACAAAAATTATCTGGGTATGGTGGCACACACCTGTTAATCCCAGCTACTCGGGAGGCTAAGGCAGGAGAATCACTTGAACCTGGGAGGCAGAGGTTACAGTGAGCCGAGATCACTCCACTGTACTCCAGCCTGGGCGACAGAGTGAGACTTAGTCTAAAGAAAAAAAAAGCCTCAGAATGACCAGAGTGAACTCCAGCTCCTCGTTTACTGGGCTTCCTGTAATCCCGGGTAACCCAGCATTTGCAGTATTTGTGATCCCCCTGCCTCCAGAGTGCTAACAGGAAAACAGACACTGCTGTGTCATGCTGGTGGGGGTATAAATTAGCAAGAGTGTCTCCAGAGGGCAATGTAGCAATTTCTACAAAGCAACTGACATACTCCCATACCAGCTGACCCAGAAATTCCAGTTTTAAGTGGTTATCCTACAGATATATGCAATCTTCAGCACAAAGATGTACAGATAGGGATGTTTACTACATACAGCCCTACTGGTCATAGCAAAAGATACGAAACAACCTATAAGGTCCTTGACAGGAGACCTGTTAACTGAGTTATGGTGCACCCCATGCAGCAGGACCGTGCACCCATAAACACATGGAGCAGATCTCCATACGACTCCGTGGTGGCCTGGCTGTACGAAAGGCCGTGTCTTCATGTTTCCTGAATCCCATGCTCTGTGGCCTCTTGCACTGACCCTGAGCTTGACCCCAGGGCTTGCTCTGACTGATGGAACAGTGGAAATGTTAATGCACGCAGAGGCTTAGAAAAGGGCTTACGCACTTTTTCCCTCTTGCTTCTCTGTGACCGCCACGAGAACGTGCCTAGGCCAGCCCATACGTAGCCCAGGCCAACCTGCTGAACGATAAAAGGCCACGTGGTGCAGAGCTGAGCTGTCTAGGCAAGACTCCATAAGCGTAAGAGAGCCCAGCCAAGAGCAGCAAAGTCACCGGGCTGACCCATAGCAGGCCATTGATGGATGAGCGAGCCCTGGCAAGCCCAGAATCATGAGAAATAATAAAAGGTGATTGCTTTAAGGCACTAAGCTTTGGGATGGTTTGTTATGCAGCAATAGCTAACAATCACAAAGATAGTTGAAAAAAGCAAGATACAAAAGAGGGTATATGTCACTATTGTGTGTAAAAAACAATAGGCCGGACTAGGTGGCTCACACCTGTAATCCCAACACTCACCTGAGGTCAAGAGTTCGAGACCAGCCTGGCCAACATGGCAAAACCCCGTTTCTACTAAAAATACAAAAGTTAGCTGGTATGGTGGCAGGTGCCTGTAATCCCAGCTACTGGGGAGGCTGAGGCAGGAGAATTGCTTGAACCTGGGAGGCAGAGGTTGCAATGAGCTGAGATCTTGCCACTACACTCCAGTCTGGGTGACAGAGTGAGACTCCATCTCAAAAAAAAAAAACAAAAAACAAGCAATAACATGTTTTCTTATAAATGTGCAGATATTCAGAATAATTCCTAAAGGAGCCCCTGGAAAGTCTAAAGAGTGGCTGTTCCTATGGAAGGGAGCAAGAGGACATGGACACGATGTAGGAGGCTGTTTTTCACCATATACCCTATAATTCGATTTTTACTACCATGTACATTCATTACCTACAAAAAACATGAACCAGATAATTTAAAAAGAAGAAAGATGACCCACTTCACTGTGTGCTCTTGGTCTAGAGTGGCTATTCTGGCCACCCCAGAGGGGTTCCCCTGGCTCAGTCCATCATCTCAGAGCCAAGGAAGGAGTTTTACATCTGCGATCACTACTGAGAGCCCATCTCCCACCCTCCCTGGGCCTCCAGCCTCACGCACCCATGCTCCAGGTCCTCAGCATCTTTCCAAGGCCACGGCCATCTGACTCACCCGAGGGTGCTTGGACATGTCATGCCTCCCTCCCTTCTCCTGCCAAAATCCCAGGCATCCTTTAAGACACATTTCAGGTCAGCTTGGAGCAGCTTCCCTTGCTCCCTCGGCCTGGGCCATCAGGGTCCTGGTGGCACTTTGCACATCACCCCCATTCATTCAGCACCTGCCAGCACCAAGGACTTACAGCTATGAACAGGACCTAGTGGGTCTCTACCCTCAAGGCCCTTACACTCTAGACAGGGAAGACAAAGAGATAAACCAGAAAAGGGCCAGATAGTGGTGAGAGCTGTGCAGAGAAAAGAGGGTGACTGGGGCTACTGTGGACTAGGTGGTCAGATCAGGGAAAGACTCAAGGGCAGGGCATCCAAGACTTCAATGAGGAGATGGAGTCAGTCATGTCCAGATCTGAGGGAAGAGCATTCCAGGAGAGGGAGCAGCTACTGGAAAGGCCCCGAGGTGTGAACAGAGCTGGTGTGTTCCAGGAACAGCAGGAAAGCCCGTGTGGCTGGGTGAAGGGAAGGGCATTGGGGTGGAGATAGACAACGGGGCAGGTAAGCGCAGACTGTGGCAAGGGGTCTGGCATTCATGTGAAGTGCAATTGGGAGTCTGAAGGTTTTTAAGCAGGGAGATGAAATGCTCTGATTTAAGTTTTTTTTTGTTTGCTTGTTTTTGAGACGGAGTCTTGCTCTGTCGCCCAGGCTGGAGTGCAGTGGCACGATCTCGGCTCACTGCAACCTCCACCTCCTGGGGTCACGCCATTCTCCTGCCTCAGCCTCCCGAGTAGCTGGGACTACAGGCGCCCGCCACCACGCCCAGCTAATTTTTGGTATTTTTAGTAGAGTCAGGGTTTCACCGTGTTAGCCAGGATGGTCTCGATCTCCTGACCTCGTGATCCACCCGCCTCATCCTCCCAAAGTGCTGGGATTACAGGCGTGAGCCACCACGCCCAGCCTGATCTAAGTTTTTAAAAGATGCCTCTGTCAGCCCTGTGGAGAATGGACCCAGGGTGGGGCTGGAGGCAAGGCTACAAATGGTTAAGAGGTAGTAGTAGTCAGGTGAGAGGTGATGGTGACTTGGGCAGGACGAGGTGAGAAATATGCAGAAAGAGAGAAATAGACTGAGTGGGGACATCATTTGAAGGTGAAAGAAAACAAGACTTACTAATGGATTAAACTGGAGGTGTGGCAGACAGAATAATGGCCCCCAGACATGTCCACATCCTCATCTCTCAAACCTGTGGACATGTTGTTTTACATGGCAAAAGGAACTTTGCAGATGTAATTAAGGATCTTGAGATAGAATTATCCTGGATTATTTGGGTGGGCCCACTGGGTCCTTAGAAGAGGGAAGTTAGAAGGTCAGAGTCCAGCCGGGCGAGGTGGCTCACGCCTATAATCCCAGCACTTTGGGAGGCCGAGGCAGGCCGATCATGAGGTCAGGAGATCGAGACCATCCTGGCTAACACAGTGAAACCCTGTCTCTACCAAAAATACAAAAAATTAGCCGGGCACAGTGGCAGACGCCTGTAGTCCCAGCTACTCGGGAGGCTGAGGCAGGAGGATGGTGTGAACCTGGGAGGCAGAGCTTGCAGTGAGCCAAGATTGCGCCACTGCACTCCAGCCTGGGCGACAGAGCGAGACTCCGTCTCAAAAAAAGGTCAGAGTCCAAGGAGATGTTAGGACAGAAGTAGGGAGAACGACTAGAGGACACTAAACCTCTGGCTTTAAAGAAGGAGGAAGGCGGCCAGGCACGATGGCTCACACCTATAATCCCAGAACTTTGGGAGGCTGAGGCAGGAGGATTGCTTGTGCCCAGGAGTTTGAGACCAGGCTATACGGTCTTTGACAGGAGACCTGTTAAATGAGTTATGGTGCACGCATAGTGAGACCTTGTCTCTATACAAATTTTTAAAATTAGCTAGGCTTTGTGGTGGACGCCTGTAGTCCAAGCTACAGGGGAGGCTGAGGCAGGAGGATCGCTTGAGCCTGGAGGTCGAGGCTGCAGTGAGCCATGATCACACCACTGCACTCCAGCTTGGGAGACAGAGCAAGACCCTATCAAAAAAAAAAAAAAAAAAAAAAAAAAAAGATGGCACTATGCAGTGCCGGCAGCCTCTAGAAGCTGGAAAAGGCACAAACACAGGTCCTCCCCAAGAGTCCCCAGAAGGAACGCGAAACCACTGACACTTGAACTTCGCAGTGAGACCCATTTCTGACTCTGACCTCCAGAACGCTAAGAGAAGACATCTGTATTGTCTGAAGCTGGCAAATGAGCGATAATTTGTTACAGCAGCCACAGGAAATGAGCACACAGGATGAGGAAAGGAGAGGGGTTGAAGATAAATCCTCGATTTGAGATAGCACAATGGAGCGGAGAGGGGAGCCATTTTGCCATTTACTGAGGTGAGGAGGAATAAAACCAAGAGCTCTGTTTGGGCCAAGTGAAATGTGAGACAGCATTCAATATCCAAGTAGAGAAATTAAGTCCAGATCAAAGCTGGAGGACTGAGCGGGAAGGACCTGGGAAGAGAAACCACGACCATGTCTGCTACCAAAACCAAGATTAGGAAGGGTTTCTGGAAAGAGGGGTATTTGAGTGCATTGAAAGCTGCTGGAGCGCCGGGCACGGTGGCTCACGCCTGTAATCCCAGCACTTTGGGAGGCCAAGGGGCGGGGGGGGTGGTGGATCACCTGAGGTCAGGAGTTCGAGACCAGCCTGGCCAACATGGTGAAACCCCATCTCTACTAAAAGTACAAAAATTAGCCAGGCATGGTGGTGGGTGCCTGTAATCCCAGCTACTCAGGAGGCTGAGGCAGGAGAATCGCTTGAACCCTGGAGGTGGAGGTTGCAGTGAGCCAAGATCGTGCCATTGTACTCCAGCCTGGACAACAAGAGCGAAAACTCCATCTCAGGAAGGAAAAAAAAAAAAAAAGAAAGAAAGAAAGCAGCTGGAACATCAAGTGTAAGATCACAGACTAGCCATTAGACCTGGCAGCACACGGGCCACATCAGAGGGCAGCCTCGACGTGAGGCATCTCAGGGGACTGCAGGGTACGAGCCTAACTCACTGGACTGAGGGTTTGCTAGGGAAGGGTTTGCGGGGGGCTAGGCCAGTCCTTAGACAGCGATGGGGGTTCAGGGAGCCTTTAGCAGGGAAGTCTAGGGTGCCTGTGCCTGTGCCTGCAGAAGGGAAGGGTCAGGAGAGAAGTGAAGGCTGTGGCAGCCCGGTCCTGAGAGGGTGAGAATGGAAGGGATTCTGAGCACAGGTGAAGGAGCCGCTGGCCTCTGAAGGGAGTGAGGGCTCCAAGCAGTGACAGAGGGCGCCAGCAGTGACAGAGGGGAAAGCTGGTCGAGTTAGTGGCATGAAACAAGGGAGTTTCCTAATTGCTTTTATTTCCTCAGTAAAGTATGAGGCAAGGTCATGAGCTAGGCATGAGAGGGTGGCTTTCAAAGGAAGGGAGGGAGGAGCACATGGAACAGACACTTTGGAGCATGGGAATTCGACCTACTGAAGAGCGGCGGTGCTCCTCCTGGTCTTTGGTCACCACCTGCAAGTGGTCAACAGGGCTGACGGGTATCCCCAGGGACGCTGCTGCGCAGGTGCAGGCGTGGAGAGGCAGGGAGCCAGGTGTAGCAGGGCAGGGATGCTGTCAAGCAGTGGGGTTAGAAGAGAATGGCACACACCTCTCCTAGAAAACATGGATGAGGCCGGGCGCGGTGGCTCACACCTATAATCCCAGCACTTTGGGAGGCCAAAGCAGGCGGATCACCTAAGGTCAGAAGTTCGAGACCAGCCTGGCCAACATGGTGAAACCCCATCTCTGCTAAAAAAAAAAAAAAATACAAAAAATTAGCTGGATGTGGTGGCACACACCTGTAATCCCAGCTACTGGGGAGGCTGAGGCAGGAGAATCGCTTGAAACCGGGAGGCAGAGGTTGCAGTGAGCTGAGATCACACCACTGCACTCCAGCCTGGGTGACAGAGCGAGACTCCGATGCAAAAAAAAAATATATGAATGAGTTGACCCCATGTAAGCCATACCAGGTCACCCCTCCCCTCTAAACCCTCCAGTGGTTCCACTCTCCCCCCAAGTGAAGGCCAAAATCCTTGTAACTTACCACCTAGCCACTACCTCCATCTATCCCCTCATACTTATGTTCTAGCTGCAGTGCTTGGGCCATAGGAGGGGCTCCATAAATATTTCTGGAATCAACCAATCAATATATCTCCCCTTCACAGACGGAGCCCAACCAAGCAGGCTGGCCTCAGGAGACTCAGCTCCCCTGGGGTGCCTGGGACACAGTCTGGCCATGACTGTGGGCCAGAATTCGGACCTTCCCATTCCCACTGCAGGGCTCCTGCTGGTTCCTCCCGACTCCCATAACTCTCCTGGTTTAAACTGTGGCCCAGTTCAGAGGGCCTGGCTATTTGGAACTCTTGACTGAAAAGCAAAGATGGCAAAAGGCAAAGATGAAGGGGCCCAGAAGAAGTTGGCAGAAACAATATTCTGGGAAAATCTTGGTAGTCAGAGACCAGGCTTCATGCCAAGCCTCCCCCCACATCTACACACACAGCGCAGAGGCTAGAAGAACAGGATGGGAGAGTAAAGTGTGGGAAGAGAAGACAATCCTTCCGCTACACTGGCAGAAGAGATGAGTACGCTGGTCACACACACACACACACACACACACAATTCCTAGAGAAGCCTGATACAAGAAAAGGTAACCTGAAAGTCACTAGCGTAGAGCTGGTTTGGCCTGTCCCCGGAGCCCAGCAGGGCAGGAAGTGACTCTACCAGGCAGGGGGATGTTATCAGGCCGGCCCAGAGGGCTTGGAAATGGCCTCTCAGGAAGCCAGCTCCACACAGGCAAGTTCAACACACTCACAGAGAGCCAAAAGAAAGAGCTGTGGCCGGGCGTTGTGGCTCATGCCTGTAATTCCAGCACTTTGGAAGGCCGAAGCGGGCAGATCACGAGGTCAGGAGATCGAGACCATCCTGGCTAACACGGTGAAACCCCGTCCCTACTAAAAATACAAAAAATTAGCCGGGCGTGGTGGGGGCGCCTGTAGTCCCAGGTACTCAGGAGGCTGAGGCAGGAGAATGGCGTGAACCCAGGAGGCAGAGCTTGCAGTGAGCCAAGATCACCACTGCACTCCAGCCTGGGCGACACAGCGAGACTCCGTCTCAAAAAAAAAAAAAGAAAACAAAAGAAAAGAAAGAGCTGAAGCCTCGAGGCTGCAGGTCTGTGGGCGGACAAGTGGCACTGAGTCCTGGCCTGGTGGTGTGGAGAGGCCCCCAGGACGCTGAGAGGAGTGTCCAGAGGAAGTGAGATCTGGGCCAGGCCTGAGGGACTTCTCCAAGTGTGGCAGGAGTTCCCCAGGTGTGATTCCAGGCAGAAAGGAGGCTCAGCACGGTTGTGGGTGTGGTGGAGCAGAGGCTAGGAAGGGATGCCACAGGCTGCAAGCCAGCTGCAAAGGGTCTCAGAGACCACCTCCCCAGGCCTCAGGGCCTGAGACTCAGTGGCGAGTCACCTCCCTTGGCCTGGTAGGCAGCATTTACTGCGGGTCCCAGGGCTTGGCACCTGGTCGACTGGACACTCGCTGGGGCTAGCTCACTTCAGAGAAAACACTGCTTCCTGTTAGGCTTCGGGCCTGCAAGGGCCAGGGGGGTAGTTCCTCAAGGGAACCAGGCCTCACAGCAAAAGGGCTGAGCCCATCTGCATTTGCGGAGAGATGAGGACCACAGAGGGGCGGTGGAGGGGACCTGAACTCCTCTCTGGGGAAGGCTGCTCAGCAAGTGTCCACCATGCAGGTCCACAAAAGCCACAGGGAGGGAAGGTCATGGGCATTCCGTCAGCCCTGCCAGCAAGCCAGGACTCACCCAGAGCCCCAGGCAGGCAGGGCCACACAGCCACCCTGGAGATGACACCAACAGTCTTCGGTGTGGGACCAGGTCTCGGGTGGGCGCCCACAGCCACTCCCAGTCCTGAGCACGTGCCCGGGTCTGCTAAGAGTTACAGGTGCATCTTAGACATCAGTCCAGGGCCTCGGGCCAGTGGCTGGCACACAGTAGGTGTTCAGTAAGAGTTCGATGAGTAATGAATCTAAGTAAACTCCTCAAGGGCAGAGGCCAAGGTGTCTTGTTCTGTCACCCAGGGTAGTGTGCAGTGGCGCGATCTCGGCTCACTGCAACCTCTACCTCCCGGGTTCAGGCGATTCTCCTGTTCTCCTGCCTCAGCCTCCCGCGTCGCTGCGATTACAGGCGTGTACCACAATGCCCGGCTAATTTTTTTGTACTTTTAGTAGAGACAGGGTTTCACCATGTTGGCCGGGCTGGTCTCGAAATCCTCACCTCAGGGGATCTACCCACCTTGGCCTCCCAAACTGCTGGGATTGCAGGCACGAGCCACCGCGCCCGGCATAAGCCTCACCTCTATCTGCAAGGTTGGAACAGGGGTAAGGAGGGATTCAAGGGTACCCAGAGCTGGCTTCGCTTTTCCCTCGGGCATTATTTGGGGTTTAAGTGAGGCTGCAATAACCAGCTCCCAACGACTTGTATACAGAGATAAAGCCTGAAGCCGAATAGAGACCACTAGTGAGACTCTCATCAAAGAGATATGGGGAATTAGCCGCCCTGCAGGGGGTCCGTGCCCTGCCTCAGCTCATCAGAGCCACTCCTGTGAGCCCTGCAGCGGGCACAGCTCAATGCCCAGGGGCACTTGGCCTCCTTGATCCCCCGGGGAAGGTGGGGCTGTGGCCTTTGCCTCTGGAAGGGACTGCCCTTCCTCCTGGTTCCTCCCATGCAGGATAAGCAGCTGACATGCAAAGATTTGATCAGATGAGAAAGAAAAAACTTAAGAGTTTCTGCTCTGCTCCTGGAAGTACTTGACACGAACACAAAAAAAAGTCAACAATTCCGTTTCATTGAATAATTAATTGAGCACCAACTGTATGCCAGACACTGTTACTGGTGGTTGGGATACAGCAATGAACAAAACCAGCAAAAAGCCTCGCCCTCCAGTGGCTGAGAGTCTAGCGGTCACATTCCTGTCTGCATCCCCGCTACACACACAGCACCCCCACATTCTGTGCTGGGCTCGCCAAAGCACTGAATGAACGGCTGGAGGAGGAGGACTGTGGAGTCTGGCAGCCGTGGGCTGAAGCCCGTGTTCTGCACTGCCTCGTTCTGTGACCCAGCCAACACCGCGCTGCTTCAGCTTTGGGCCTGAGTCACAATCAGTACAACCAGAACCCCACCTCCCCGCTGCAGGGCTTGCTACATCCACTATCACTGCTGCTGTTATCAGCCCACCTGCCCCCTGCACCCTTTGCCAAGAAACCGAGCATCTGAACCTTTCCATCCTACTTCCACACACAAGACTCCTGACTCAGTCAGGCTGCTTTCAAATAATGCTGGTGCCGGAAACTGCACTGTCTCATTTACTCCACAAAATAACCTTGCAGATAAAGGTGAGGCTTAGGCCAGGCACAGTGACTCACACCTGTAATCCCAGCACTTTGGGAGGCCAAAGCCGGCAGATCACTTGAGCCCAGGAGTTCGAGACCAGCCTGGGTAACATGGTGAAACCTCATCTATACAAAAAATACAAAAATCAGCTGGGCATAGTGGTGCATGCCTGTAATCCCAGCTACTCGGGAGGCTGGGGTGGGAGGATTGCTTGAGCCTGCGAGGTTGAGGCTGCACTGAGCCGTGATCACACCACTGCACTCCAGCCTGAGCGACAGAGTGACACCCTATCTCAAAAACAAAAAGAGTGAGGCTCAGAGAAGTTAAGTCACTCACTTACTTGAGGCCAGACAAGCAGGAAGTGACAGAACCGAGATCTGAACCCAGGTCTAACAGGGCAAAGCCCACTGCTTTCTCCTGCCCGGGGTTCCTTTCCCCTTTGCTAAAATACCTCTATCTACCTGAAAGACTACCGTTCCACTTGCCCAGGACTGAGGGAGTTTCTGGGACTCAGGACTTTGGATGCTAAAACCAGAAAAGTCTCAGGCCAACCAGGACGAGTTGGTCACCCTCACGCCACCACCCTGCCCAAGATCCTCCTCCTGGTGGCCTGCCAGGCCCTGCTTACCCACTCACTGACACTGAGTCTGACCTCTCCAGGCTCCCAGCTGCACCCTCTGTGCTTGTAAGCAATGCTGTCATTGCTGTCCTCAGGCTACAGGGTCACATTCTGTCTCCCACTCGGACAACCACGTCTAAAGTCTGGTCCTAGAACTCCAGGCACCATAATCACCTGGGGCCCTGGGATCCTGCTTCCTGAGTCCCTAAACCACTAAGACCTCCTGAAGCAGAAGCTCAGGCCCAGCCTGCCCATCCGAGTTGCTAACTAGCCCCCAGGGGACCCTGCTGCCCAGAGGTTGAGCGACAATCCTGAACTGTAAGTTTCCCTGCCTGGTGACCTGCTCACTCTATTTCTTCTGATGCCCCTCTGATACCTGGTGCTGTGCCCACACATAGTAGGTGCACATTAAATGCTAACCATTGTGGTTCAGAGCAAAGGCTCCCACACTTGCCTACTCAAACTACCTGAGGCTGTTTACAAATGTAGATTTCCAGCTTCTACCTTGGGCCGAGAGAGAATCACCACCCTCAGCCAAGATGTCTGGTAATCTATAAACTACACTTAGTTTAGTATTACTCAAAGCATGCCGCATACCTGCAACACTGGGAGCTTAAGAATGCAGAACCCCAGCTCCACCCTAGACCTACTATATCAGTATCTCTGGGAGTGGGGCTTTGCAATCTGGATTCTAACAAGCTGTCTAGAAGTGATTCTTTGATCCAATCAGTTTAGAAAAACATTAGTGTAATAGAAGAACAGTGAAACTAGTTGGAAGTGGGCTAGAATCCAGTTCAATTAACGGCTCTAGCCTCAGTCTACTCAAGCCCTGAATGAGAATTACCCCTGACCTCATTCGCTTGTTGTGATGATTAACTGAGATCTATGTAAAAGTTCATAGCCAGAATCTGGCACACAAGAGAGACCCAAGAGGCTGGGCACAGTGGCTCACGCCTGTAATCCTAGCACTTTGGGAGGCCGAGGGAAGAAGATCACTTGAGCCCAGGAGTTCGAGACCAGACTGGGCAACATAGGGAAACCCGTCTCTACAAAAAAAATGAAGAGAGAGAGAGAGAAAGACAGAGAGAGACCCAAGAAATGCAGTTCATTCTTCTTCCCTGCTAGCACTATTTTAACACTCATCAAGTCTGGACAGCTACAGTTTCAGATGATCAAGTGATGTGTACAAGGTGGCTTGGAGGGCAAATGCAGAAGATTCTGACTCCAGGCCTGGTGGCCTCTAAAAGGACCAGACCAGATCTGCTCTACATGGTTCTGGTGCTGCCACCACTAGCCACACTTGATGAGCAGGGACAGACAAATCCCATGGGTGGAAGGGCTGCAGCCACTCCATTAGCTTTCCTGTGGCTGTGGCCGTCTTTCATATTTTATATGGCACCCATTTGACCTATCTCTGGGTCAGACATCCGCTCATCCTTGTCTTGGTGGCTGACGGGAATGCTTTTGAGGTCTCAGAAAACCTCATCCCTCTTCCTGGACTTCCCAGGTGGGAGACACTGGCTTTCACGCATGTCAAAGGCCTGCAACCCGCCACCATCTACCAAGCATGAGGTCACTCAGAGGGGCAGGAATCCACCCACGTGTGGCCAACGTGAATAAGAACCAAAGGCCATTCCTGCGTGCCCAGGGCACAGCTGGCCGGGCAGCTGGGGTGCAGGGATGCTCTGAGTAAGTAAGAGGTGTACCAGTTAGAACGCCTTCAGCAGCCAGTAACGACCAAACGCCTGACTCAGTGTGGCTTCAACAAGAAGGAATTTATTCTCTCACATAACAGGAAGTCCAGAGAAGGGCTGCTCCAGGCCCAATTGCCATCAGCAGCCTGGTGATATAATCGAGTGAGATTCTTCTTGTCTCTCTGCACCGCCACCCTCCTTGGGTCTGCCTTACTCTTGGGTCAGGTGCCCTCATGGCCATAAGATGGCCACAGCTCCAGGCCTCAAAGATATGAACGATTTCCAGGGGAAAAAGAGAGACTGCTTCTTCCCTTTTAAGCATGGATGTCACCCTTAAGCACAAGGAAATCTTTCCCAGAAGCCCCTCCACTGAGCAAATGTTCCCTGATGTCTCATTGGTCAGAACTAATTCACATGCTTGCACTTCAGCCAATCACAAGCAAGGGAGTGTATCTACTGGGGCCAGGGCCCCTACAGTGAAGCACACAGCACCACTGCTGACAGCTGAACAAAACTGGGCCCAATCAAGGAGGAAAATGGGTGGGAGTCCGGGCTGGAAGACAGCGGTGGAGAATGCTGGATTGACAACCAGGGAGCCTCTGGCTGGCCCTGACTCACAAGACCCCACCAACCCCAAGGGCAAACACTTGTCCTTGCAGGACGCCATTTCTCAGGGCCAGAGTCATCACGTAATATTCATGTAACTTGGCCCTCGCTTCCATTTTGGAAAACCCTCGGCCTGACTTCCTTACTTACGCCTGTTCCAACTGCTCATGAAAGCCGAGCCAATTCAACACAGCATGTGCTGTGAGCCCAACTCCATGTCATGGGGCCAGAAAGGTAGAATTGGCCCTCTAGAAGCTGACCATTTGGTAAGAAGACAAGGCACATGCCAAAATCGGTGGAGTAGGGGAGGGAAACAGCCCTGAGCTGGGAGATGGGAGTGGATAACACCCACCACCACCAGCAACAGACAACAGCTGGTAGCTAGTGAAGGCTCACTCTATGCAGGCACTAAGAAGCACTTTTAGGTATTTTGGTTTTTTCTTCATTTGATCCTTACAACCTCCCTATAAGTTTGGCACTATTATTACAGGTTCATAATACCTTACCTACAGTTTCTGAAATCCAGGACTCTCTAAAAACCAAAAGTTGTTTTTTGTTGTTAATCATTTATGGGATGGCAGAAACCTCAACTGAACCCATGTGAGGCTATTTATAGTCTATTTCTCCCTTTTGCAGTGACTGCTCATATGCTTTGATGCAGAAATACTGACCCGTTTTATTACAAAATGCTGCCCCAGACCCCATTGGGAATGTCACATAATGTCCAGTATACATAACATGTTTCAAAAAATTCTGCATTCTGAAATACATCTGGCCCCAGGGGCTTCCGAAAAAGGGTTTTGGATGTTGTGTCACCAAAGGGGGCTTTGCAAGTTGAAGGTTACCCCCCATAGGAAGCAGGTGAGCCATGCTTTGAAATCAAGCAACCCAACTCCAAGCCAGGGCTCTTACCCACTGTGCTTGCTTCTGCCACTTGCTGGTTGGTGGCTTTAAGGAAGACATCTCCCTCTCTGGCACTGTTTTGTCATCTATAAGAGGTTGGACTACATCAATGGGTTTCAAGCTTCTTTGTTTTAAAAGTGTATTAGCCCTTCCTTCAAAGGAAACCTTAAGGAAAAGTGTAACTGCTCCAGTGAGTGAGGCCTGCTCACCCAACCACCAGAGCCCTAAAGCATGTTCCCAGAGGGGTTCCTTGACAGCACAGTTTGAAAACTGCTACACAGCATAATCTGTAAGGTCTTCTCTGGTTCTAACATTGTATGATTGTCTTCTGTAAGGCAAACAGCCTTTTCTGTGATGAAAGGACAGCTGGGAGAAACTTGAACCAGACCTTGACAGATGGGTAGGCTTTTGATCTGCAGAGAGGATTCCAGAGTCAAATAGCATGAGCAAAGGTGCACAGACAATAAGCAAGGTGTGTGGGAGGGTCCAGGAGGCCAAAGTAGCTGAGGGAAGTCGGGGGAATGAAGGCAGTGCAGCAGGTGACATGAGGACATGCTGGAAAGGTTGGCCAGACCAAGCAGATGGATGAGGCTGAGGACGAGCTGCACAGCCCCAGCCCCACTGTGCACAGCCACAAGAAATCCAAGTCCTTCTGCCCTGACTACCATGGCCACGAGCCCCAATCCTAGTTCAGTGCCATCAATTGGTCACTGTCAAATAAATGAGTCTTCTGAATCCAAAAATCAGGACATATGGTCTGCCACAAAGGTGTGGTCTTCTGAGGACAAGAGGACAGAGTGTTTGAAAGCAGGAAGACTGGCCCAGAAAGGCCATAATAGTGGGTCACCGGAGATCTCACTGGTGTCCTTCCCCACATTCTGGGAGGAGTTGGGCTCCCAGGAGTCTGTGATGCCCCAGGTATGTCCAAAGAAGCCACCTCTAAACAACAGGGGCCGCCTCACCCCACAGCAGAGACTCTCAGTTAAACCTCAGTCCTGTTTCCAGAGAAGACCCTCAGGCCAGCCAGGGAGGACCATAGTCCGCCCCGACTCCTCTTCTTCACAGGAGGGTGAAACCCTCCTAGACCAGGTGGCGTCTAGGAGCCCAGGACCCTGCACCCTCCACCAAGGGGAAGCCACATCACTGTAGATGCCCGTGCTTAAAACAACACAGATCTCCACATCCTCTTCTTCATGGCCTGAAAACATTTGCTTACCAAACTATGCCCCAGAAATACTCTTTGTTTCAGGCACCATTTCCCTACCTACCCGTCACCAGGAGGTAATTAAAATGTCTCAAAATCTTATAGGATCCGACAGGCAATGATCTCGTAAGGGAGAAGCTACCATTTGGGGCCTAATCTTTCTAAGTGAACTCAGTCGCCGAGCTTGCCTAAGAAGATTAACAGGCTGGGGAAGGCGGGAAGCCACGCTGCCTCAGAAAAGGGAGCGGCCGTCCGTCAGGACAGTCGCAGACCTCCAGTGTGCCTGTTTGTGTCATTGCAATAGGTGGGAGTCTTGACCGGGCACTAGCTCAACTGTGTCATTTCTTGGTCCCCCACTCTCTTTTTTCCCTGCCAGGCTGACAGCTGGGACCTGGCCTACCTTGCCCAGGGTCACAAGGGGTCAGCTGCAGGGAACCAACCCCATTATGACCATGTGCCCTGGCTGACAGGTACCATCCCACTGAATCCTCACACGTGCCCTGAGAGTGGGCATTCTGAGCTGGCTGAGCAGGGAGGAAAGGCAGGCTCCGAGAGGCTAAGAACCTGGCTGGAGATCACCCAGCCACTACAGGTAAGGTCCAAATTTTAGCCCCGGTGCCAGGTCACTGCACTTTCACACACAGTGGTGACCTCATCATTGGGAGGCTGGAGGGTGACATTCTGTAGAGAGAGGACAGCTGGGCCTGTCCTCCCAGAGACCAGGACCGACCTGTGAGCCCACATGAAGCTGATGTGCAGCTCTGTCTTTATCCCTGAGCGCTCAGGCTGCTGCCTCAGCTCCAAGCCAGGGCACCTCAGGCTTCTCTGAGTCCCCCAAACCCCTGGACACCTTGCTGAGATGTGGATTCTAACCCCGTACGTCTGAAGCCGGCCCAAGAATCTGCATTTCTCACAGGTTCCCGGTGGTGCCCCTGCCACTCATCCCCAGGCCACACTTCAGCCTACGAGGGCCTAGGCTTCCGGGGGACTGTCTCCCACCCCCACCCTTAACTTAGGTGACCATTCTCTCACTGGGACTCACCCGGGTCTGGTGCACAGCTAGCTACCACCACATTTGGGTTTTTTGAGATGGTGCAATGAAAATGGTGACTACGGTAGGGTACGAGGAAGAAGACAGACCTCTGGGTTCACTTTTCAACTTGGCATTTGTCCTTTTCTTCCTTATCCACCTCTTGGCAAAACATCTAAACCAATTCATCTCAAAGGAGCCAGGCTGGGGCAGTACGCTCTGAAAGTGTCCACTATTTAGAGTCCTTAACGGGGAGGGGCTGCCACGCTTCCTTCCCGTAAGGAGCTAATGCTGCTGGGTGGGGAAGCCCACTACAAGTGGGAGCTTTGGGAAGGAGGGGTTCCTCTGCTCAGAACTCTCCCATAGCCCCGTCCCACTCACAGGAAAGCCAAAGCCTTACCCTCGGCCTATCCGGCCCCGCCACTTTCTACCCATGAAGTTCCCTCCCTAGAACACGCTTCTCCACCTCCTTAGGTCTCATCTCAGATGTTGCCTTCTTGGGGACACCTTTCAGGGCCACCCTGTTTAAACTAGTAGTTCCTGCATCCCCCACTCCCAGCCCACTCCAAAGCACCTATTCACCTTCCCCTTTTTCTCTTTGATAGCACTGACCACCATCTGACACCCTGTAAACTTTACCTAATGATTATATTGATTATCTGTCTCCCTGCCCCTTTCCTACTGGGATGTGAGTTTCACAAGGGCTGAGATTTTTGCCATTTTTGTCTGTTTTGTTTACCAGTGTATTTCCAGTGCCTAAAACAGCGGCTAGCACAGAGCAGGTACTCAATCTTTGTGGAAGGAAGGAATGAGTGGCTGGCCCTGAGAGACATTAGCTACTTTAACCCTTATAACAACCCCTGCAAGGTAAGTCATTTAAATCCCATTCTAAAATGAGAAAACTGAGGCTCAGAGTGGTTAAGTGATTTGGCCAATGTCACAAAGTCAAGAAGTGGCCAAGGTCACAAGAATCAGTCCCCCATCTGGCTGGCTCCAAACACTGTATTCGTTTTTTTTTTTTTTGCCTGTGGTTGTTTTCATGGTAACTGTCTTAGTGTGACAAACGTGACATTCACTTGCTTTCCTTATTCTAAGCAGAAGATGCTTTAACTTCAGGATTTTGCAAAATCTGCCCAGAACTTGTGCTCATGCACCCGAGAATCTATGGGGGAGCCGGTGCCCCCAAAAGCCAGGAAGAAGTCCCTCTACCAGCCCGAGAGTGGGAAGGCCTCACCAGTCAAAGGGAGGGAAGGCCCCTCTTGCAAACACCAAAGGAGAGCCACAATTATTCTAGTTTAGTTTCATCTTTTTCTTGGCTTCATCGTTTTATTTTCCTGAGCACTCACTCTGTCTGATCTTTTCAAGTCTGGGTAACTTTTTGCCATCAATGGCTACCACTCACCATGTGAGTCTCTAGGACAAAAATCTATGTCCCATGAGTTTCCCCAAACTGAACTTGCACACAGACCCAAGGACCACAGTGCCCCTGCAAACCCCACTCCCCAAGCCCCACTCATGACTGCATCTTAGGACGTTGGGAGCAGCCCCTGGGAAGAGAGCTAAGCCTTTCGGGGGCCATGAAGGTGAATAGGAGGGGCCCAGGCCACCAAAAGCCCTTCTACCCTCTCATTCCAGGGACCATCATAGCTTGAGTCCCCCTTCATCTGCCTGTCATTCTCAATCACATTAACTCATCTGTTTTGTTTCAATCACTTCTCACTATCTGAAGCTGTGCTGTTTATTTATTTCCATATTTGCTTATCACCCGCCTCCTGAGAGCAGGGTGAGGGCATAAGGGCAGGGGCTTGGTCAGTGCTGTTCACCACTGTTCTGTGACTGGCACAGGTGGGCACGCAAATATTGGGTGAATGAATAAGCAAAGACAGCAGGAAACAAGTGGATTCAGAAGAAAAAAGACCAGGAGGCTCACAAATAAACCCATTTAATCCTAAAATCAACCTGCACAGAAGGTGTCATTATGCCTACACCGCTGGGAAGCCACAAAGTAGACCCAGGACTGTGCAACTCCGAGAGGAAAAGAGAAAATGCTGCAGGTAAGCAGAGAAGCAGGTGAGCCCGACAAGGAGGGCAAGGGCAAGCTGCCTCTGGGGCCCAGGGCACTGAACACCATCTCCTCAAAGGCTGACATAACTGAGAAGGGTCCACATTTTCCACCAAGTGGAGCCCGTGTAGGGTCGGTGCTATCTCCATGCCCCTGACACACCATGGCACCTGCGTTCACCCAGAAGGTACCTGCCCACAGCATGCATCCATCATTGAGAGTGTGCAAAACCAAGTTCTAATTTCCAGGCACTAATACCATAGGACGCAAACAAAAACTACCCTCCAGGAGGACACCTGACATCCCTCTCCTTTCTGGGTAGTCTGAAGTGAGAAGGCTGAAAATCGTGCAGATGTCCTTTCTTAGAGCAGCCCCGCCATCCATTCATTCACTCTTTCATTCATTTGTTCAGCCAACATGTGCTCACTCGGCCTGGAGAAGCCCAGGATGAAATGAGACAAACCCTCTAACCTCTGGCCACGGTGTGCTGGTGCCTGCGCTTTAGGCGGGTACTAAAAGACAAGCAAATATTAAAGATACTCGCTTCCAAAACAAATAAGGCCACGTGGAGCTGTGCACTGGAATGGGATTCTGGATGCAATTTTATTTGATTGGGTACAAGAACCAATCCAGTTAAAGGGGTCATGAACCAACTCCAGGCACCAGGCTCCTACTCAGAGGCTGCCTCAGACCCCCTTCTGGCCCAGGCACCAACCCCTCACCCACCCAGCTCCATCTCCCGACATTCTTCAACCACATTCCCATCTCGCTCCACAATATTCTCCCTCCAGGTCCCCCTGACTCTATTTCTCCTCTATTCCCAACCCTGACCTCTCTAGGTCGGCAGCCTTGATGCTACTTCTCCGAACGCCAGGACGCACATCCCAGCCTGCTTTCTACCACCACCCCACACACCTCGAGTCTGCGCTTCCACCCAGAACCCCTTAAACACCATATGTTTACAAACCAGATTCCCCAGGGGTCTATGTACAACACCCCATTCTCAAGACCCCATAAACACATCCTGATTCCCTGAGCACACCATACACACACTGTGGACTTCACCCACGTCCTGAGGGACCCCCTCACCCCATCACCTCCAACTTCTCAGAAGCCCCAGGCCGGCCCCTGACCTCCTGTGGTCCCAGTGGAGCAGCGGACTCGCTGAGACCCCCGGACACCCCAGACTCCGCAAAAGCCCGCCCTGCACGCTTGAACCCCAGGCGCCGGGACAGCCCCTGGCGCCCCCCGGGCCCTCACACCGCGTGACTCCGGGGCACCCGGACTCCCCCAGGCCCCGGTCCCGCGCACATCCCCTGGGCCGCAGCTCCCTCGCGGCCCGGCCGCGCCCCTGCCCGCGCCCCGCGCCCGGCCGCGCCTCAGGGGCCCGTTCCCGCGGAGGCCGCGGCGCCCCCCGCAGCCCAGGCCGGCGCGCCCGGCGCGTACCGTTGGCGATGAGCTTGGCCGACAGCTGCTTGACGAGCTCAGGGATCCGCTCCCACTGGCACTCGGAGCGGCAGCGCTCGATCTCCGTCTCCAGCCGCGAGCCTGCCTTCTTGGTCGCCATCGCGGCCTGGCCGGGCCCGGCCGCCCGCCCCGCAGGCCCCACCGCCGCCGCCGCCGCGGCGCCCCCTCGCCGCCTCCCGCCGCCGCCGCGGGCTCGGGCTCCGGCTCCCGGCTCCGCGGCGTAACGGGAGCGCCGGCTGGGGAAGGGGCGGGGAGGCGGGCGGCGGCGGCGGGCGCGGCGGGGCCCCGGGCGCCGCGAGGAGCGGCCCCTGCCGGCCAGGGCCGGAGCCGCAGCACTGGCCGGGGCCGGAGCCAGGGCTGGGGCAGGGGCGGGGGCTAGGGCGGGAGACAGGGGCCCGAGGCAGGAAAGGCGGGGTGGGCATGGAGGACAGGGAGAGGGACTGGGGGTGTCTGGGGCGGGGTGAAGACCGAGGGGAAGTGGGGATGGGGGTGGGGGAGCGGGGTAGGAGAGAGATCTGACCAAGGGCGGGTGAGGGGTCTGGTGGGGTAGGGGTCTGGGCAGGATGAAGGGGAGGGAGAGGATCGGGAGGGAGCTAGCGACAGCCTGGGAGCGGGTTGGATCCCCAGGAGTAGGGCCAAGAAAGGGCAGTGACCCTGGGGAAGGTCACCGCCCGGTGGGACCAGTGAGCCGGGTGTGAGGGGTGGGGGGAGGCCTGCCCGAGTTTGTCCTGCCATCTCAGGTGGCCAGCGGTTCCCTGGGGCCCGGTTGGCCTGTGCCCCTTAGCAGGTGCCCCTCTGCCCCGCAGCCTTAGCCCCTACCCAGCCAGAGGTGGACGGAGACTCCTCCATCCCAGGCAAGGCACAGCACCTGCCAGGGGTGCCCTAGATGGCTGAGCGGAGCCAGGCAGGGGCTGCCACTCTCACACGCCAGCTCTCGGACCCCCTGAGGGGAAGGCACAGTCACTGGTGGGGCCTCCTGTCTTGGCCACCTAGACTGAGACCTAGGGAGGTGTCCCTCTGTGAATCAACTGTCTAGTGATCACCTACTATGTGCTGGGTGCTGCTTTAGGTGCCAGAGATAGAATTGTGAGCTAAAAAAACAAAATTCCTGGCTTGAGAGAGCTTACATTCCAGTTTGGGGGAAAAATAAGCAAAATAAAATAGTAAACTAGACTGTAAAAATGGCTATTTGAAGAAACAGGGAAGGGTTCAGTGACGAACATAAAGAGTTGGGACAGGCGGGTGGCTCATGCCTGTAATCCCAGCTACTCAGGAGGCTGAGGCAGGATGATTGCTTGAGCCCAGAAGGTGGAGGCTGCAGTGAGCAGTGAACGCACTTCAGCCTGAGCAAGTGTTGCCATTTAAAATGGGGCAGTCAGGGATGGCCTCACGGAGGTGGCATTAGACTTGAAGAAACTAAGGGGGAGCCATGAGGATATCTCTGGGGGAGGAGTATCCCAGGCAGAGAACACCACAAGTGCGAAGGCTCTGGGGTTAGAGCACACTGGGTGGGATGGAGAAATGGCAGAGGCCAGAGGGGCTGGGTGGAGTGAAGGAGAGGGGCCGAGGCAGGAGATGAGCTCTGAGAGGTTGGGGGGAGTTCTGTGTAGTGCCTGGTGGGCCATTATAAGACTTTGGCTTTTGGCTGGGCACGGTGGCTCATGCCTGTAATCCCAGCACTTTGGGAGGCCGAGGTGGGCGGATCACGAGGTCAGAAGATCGAGACCGTCCTAGCTAACATGGTGAAACCCGTCTCTACTAAAAATATTTTTAAAAATTAGCCGGGCGTGGTGGCGGGCGCCTGTAGTCCCAGCTACTGGGGAGGCTGAGGCAGGAGAATGGTGTGAACCCGGGAGGTGGAGTTTGCAGTGAGCTGAGATGGCAGCACTGCACTCCAGCCTGGGCAACAGAGAGAGACTCCGTCTCAAAAAAAAAAAAAAAACTTTGACTTTTACTCTGGTGACATGGAGCAGCCCTGCAGGGCTTTTCACAGAAGAGTGGCATGATCAGACCTACACTTTGGACTATCACTGTGACTGCAGTGTTGAGAATACTGCCAGGGAAATAGCTGTGGTGGTGGCAGTGTTGGATTCTGGGTCCTGCATTTGAGAGTGAAGCTGTCAGTCTGGAAGGTTCCGTAGCCCGCCCGCAGTCACGAGGAGGCACTGAGGGGTCGTTGTCATTCCTTCTGGGTGCCCTTACTCCAACTTTCCAAGAGCAGTCACACGCAGGTTCTTATCCCCACCACAACTCCCCCACCACCGGAGTTGATGAAGAACACACACCGTGGACCTCAGTTTACCAATGAGGAGGCTGAATCACAGACATTTAAGAGAGGTGAGGAGGAAAGATCAGGAGATGTTTTCTGATGTGACCAGTATCACTTTCAGGCACCTCAGGGACTGCCAAGGTGATGGAAGTTGAGCTGACAGGCCCTGGACACTGTGAACAGCCCAGGGAAAGGGGAACTAGAACGTTAGAGTTTCAACAGGGGACCCTTTAGTGCCCTGGCCCTTAGCTTCCACCAAGAGGGAGCAGGAAGGGAAGGAGAAGAAATCTCCACAGGAGATGTTTCCTCTCTCCTGACACCCTCCTGTTCTCCCAACTCCAGTCTGTCTCTCCAGATTTGCTGGGAATGTTCTCCATCTGGACCAGGAGACAGATTCCTGTGCCTTCTTTCAGACACGGGCCAAAGGTTACTGGGCAGCCTTGCTCAACATCTGGCAGACCTTGTGTGACAGCACTTGCCATCTCCTTCTGGGAAGGGGCAGGGTCTTAATCATGACTAACGCATACACTGCCTCAGTTGCCACACTGGAAGGTAAATGATGAGGGCCATCTGTCTGCCTCCCTACCTGATAAGGTGGCTTCATGAGGACGGATGCTGCCTGGGCCGTGGCATTTAACATCCCCAGGCCTCCATTTCTTGGCTGTGATACCTCCCCCTGGAGCTGGTTGAGGAGGAAATGAGGAAATACAGGTAGGCCACAGAGAACAGTGCCAGCATGCCAGGCTCTGTGGCTCACGCCTGTAATCCCAGCACTTTGGGTGGATCACGAGGTCAGAAGATTGAGACCTTTCTGGCTAACATGGTGAAACCCTGTCTCTACTAAAAATACAAAAAAATTAGCCGGGCATGGTGGTGGGCGCCTGTAGTCCCAGCTACTCGGGAGGCTGAGGCAGGAGAATCGCTTGAACCCATGAGGTAGAGGCTGCATCTCCATCATGCCACTGCACTCCAGCCTGGGTGACAGAGCAAGACTCCATCTCAAAAAAAAAAAAAAAACAGTGCCAGTGCACCAATAGAGTGCCATGTCGGCTGTCATTCTGTGTCTCTCTGCCCCTTGCAAGCCGCATAGGGCCTGGCACATTGTGGGAGCTTAAATGAACGAGGCTGGAGTCCCCAAGGTCTAGAGCCGCCTGCGAGTGCGTTTCCTTAGGATGAAACATCCCAATGATGAATCCATGTCACTATGTTCCAGGCTTCCACCGTCACGGCAGGCCACCTACAGGGGCCCAACGCCAGAATATTCTTCAGACCATGTGCTTGGGCGCAGAGGTTGCTGGATATAGGGGTTGGGAGCAGAGGCTGACAAACATTGTCAGCCTGAAGCAGGAGAGAGAAGGAACCCTCTGGGCTTCACCGTGGGAGCCTGAGAGCTGGGCCCTGTGGCCTCTGGGCTCGTTTCTGCCTCTGCCTTCCATATCCTGGCCCTCATCCATGGCCCGGGCCACTCTGGCAGCTGCCACAGCAACCCTAGAGAGGTACAAGTGATCCTATGAGGACAAAGTCCCTGGATGGTTCTCCAGGTGACTTTACCTGCAGGCAGCACTCAGCTAAATTCAAGAGTAAGAAGGCATTCATGCTCATAATAGTAATTAAGGCAGTATCTTTTCCTCTAGGCATTCAGGTAGTACAGGTTTGACAAGGATGTGGAAAATCACAGCCTATAGGCCCAATCCCACCATGGGGCTTGGGGTGCCTGGCAGGAAAGAAGTGGAGGACGGCTGGGAAGGGAGTCTGACTTCTGGCCAATTCCTTGAGAACAGCTGGGGTACCAGGAGCAGTGGAGGCAGGCTGTAGGCTCGTTCCAAAGGCCAGTGCAAATAGGGGGCTTGTGTGGTCTGGAGACCTCCCAGTCCTCATCTCCGAAAGCCTGGATTCCCTGTGCAATCAGAATAAGGGAAGAGGTGAGCAGCAAGGGAGCGGGCGTGAGAGAGAAAACAGAGAGAGAGAATGAGAGAGGGATTGTGGCCAGGGTAGGATGGAGAGAGCTTAGGGGAAGGAGACACTGGTGGGAGGAGGGGTCATAACTTTGCCCTTTCTCCTCCCTCGCCTGGCCTGGAAGGTTCTTCCCCAGAAACCCATGTGGTCCCTCCCTACCTTCCTTCTGAAGGCAGTGAGGGAGGTCACATCCTCACAGAGACCTTCCCCAACCACTCTGTCCACCTTTGCTCCCCCTCATTCCCTTCACCCTTACCCCCTTACCCTGCTGTAGTTTTCTTCTGTCCCACCTGATCTATGGTTATTAACTGAGTGTGTATTATCTGCCTCCCCTCACTAGAGCAAAAGCCCCAGGAGGGCAGGGATTTGTGTGTGGTTCTGTTCACAACAGCATTCCCAGCACTGAGAACGGTGCCTGATGCACGGTGAGTACTCAGTCAATACAGGTTGAATGAATGAATGAGCCGAAGGAAGGTGGAGGGGCTGGGATTGGGCAGGTGAGCATCCTGGTGAACAGCCCCACAGGGAAGTGGAGATCCACTGTCTGAAGCCGATGGGCAGGTTGAAGGGGGAGACAGAAACCCAGAAACGGGGATCCACAAGGGGCCTCAGTGTGCCAGCAGAAAGAATGATCACCTCTAACCTTTGGCCTCACCCTGCCGGGGCAACAGCCCTGTCATCTCGCTGCCAGAGCCAGGGACAGGCCTTGCAGCCCCAGGAGGTGTGAGCCATCAGCAGCTGGTGCTGTGGGCGGTCGCTGCGGCGATGCTCACGGGGAACCTGGAAACCACACCACAGCTTGCAGGCCCGGGGCGTGAGTAATGAGAGTGCAGTCATGATAGCTGGCTTCGGCTGGCTTTTAATTATGTAATATTTGATACATACAAAAATACCCAGAATCAAGGGGCACCTACGTAATAAAATAATAAGATGAACACCAGGGAAACTATTGGCTATCCCAGAGTTAACTACATTGTGATTTTTGTATTTGTTATACCCTTGCTTTGTTTTTTAGCTAGTTTTATCACTAAACTTGCTTTCCGCCACTTCTTATAATGTGAGTACAACATGTAACCCTATACACCAGAGGTCTCCAAGCTTTTTGGCACCAAGGACCAGTTTCATGGAAGACAATTTTTCCATGGGTAGGGGGAGGTGGGGGGATGGTTTTGGACTGATTCAAGCGCATTACATTTATTGTGCACTTTATTTCTATTCTTATTGCCTTATAATATATAATGAAATAGTTATAAAACTCACCATCATGTAGAATCAGTGGGAGCCCTGAGCTTGTTTTCCTGCAACTAGACGGCCCCATCTGGGGGTGATGAGAGACAGGCATTAGATTCTCATAAGGAGTGTGCAACCTAGATCCCTCACATGCATAGTTCACAGCAGGGTTTGTGCTCCTATGAGACTCTAATGCTGCCGCTGATCTGACAGGAGGCGGAGCTCAGGCAGTAATGTGAGCCATGGGGAGCAGTTGTAAATACAGGTGAAGTTTCGCTTGCTCACCCACGACTCACCTCCTGCTGTGCGGCCTGGTTCCTAATGGGCCACTAGCCAGTACCAGTCTGTGGTCCAGGGGTTGGGGACCCCTGCTATACACGATATCATTTGGTTTCACTTGTTTTGAGCTTTCTAAAAATGGCGTCGTGTCTTCTTTTCTCTGGTGTGTAATATTCCATGGCATGACTGTGCTACACTTGAATTATCCAACCTCCAGGTTTATCAGACCTCGAGTCTGCAGGTTTGCTTTAATGGACAAGGTTATTGTTTATAAAATCTGCATTAGGCTGTGCACAGTGGCTCACACCTGTAATCCCAGCACTTTGGGAGGTGAAGGAATTTGAGACCAGCCTGATGAACGTGGAGAAACCCGGTCTCTACTAAAAATACAAAATTAGCCAGGCGAGGTGGCGCATGCCTGTAATCCCACCTACTTGGGAGGCTGAGGCAGGAGAATCGCCTGAACCCAGGCGGAGGTTATGGTGAGCCAAGATTGCGCCATTGCACCCCAGTCTGGGCAACAAGAGCCAGAGTCTGTCTTAAAAAAAAAAAAAAAAAAAAAAAGCTGCATCAGTGCCATCATTGTCTTGAGCGGGGTTTCTGAGGATGGATTCAGGATGGCTCTGTGCCCCTCCCCCTTGGAGTTCCCTGAGGGTCCCCTAACTTTCTTCCAAAGAGCCACTTCCAGCTGCCTGGAACTATGATTCCCATTGTAGGGACAAAGCAGTGGGAAACTTGCTGGGCAACTCCACTATAGGCACCAAAGCTGGTGCTTCTAATTTACCATCTGTTGCCATCTGAGAGGGACAGCCAGATGGAGAAGGCTAGTTGGCTGCTCAGGGAGGGCCCTGGGTAGCATGAGTCAGGTGTAGAAACCATGGTCTAAAGTTTCAGCTTTGCAAGTCCAGAAATATGTCAGTGTTCCAGGGTGCTCTGCCTAGTCCCACTAATGAAGCCCACCAGAGACCACTGTTTCAATCCCATGCCAACTCTCATTTGCAGTAGAAGCCAACCCCCAGTATCTCATAATCAGGAGACCCCACTCTTAGTGTTAGGAAGCATGCAAAGCTGAAATCATCCTTAACTTACCTGGTGGGCACGGATTCAGAACGAGAGAGGGGAAGGTATCAAGAAGGTGGTCGTCAGCCCTGGAAAAGCTCAGAAGGCCATCTCGGTCTGTTGCAGGAAGTCAGGGACCTCGAACGGAGGGACCGGCTGGAGCTGCGGCAGAGGAACACAAATTGTGAAGATTTCATGGACATTTATCAGTTCCCAGAGTTAATACTTTTATAATTTCTTATGCCTGTCTTAACTGCAATCTCTGACCATAAATTATGAAGATTTCATGGACATTTATCAGTTCCCAAATAATATTCTTATAATTTCTTATGCCTGTCTTTACTTTAATCTCTTAATCCTGTTATATTTGTAAGCTGAGAATGTACGTCACCTCAGGACCACTATTGTATAAACTGATTGTAAAACATGTGTGTTTAAACAATATGAAATCAGTGCACCTTGAAAAAGAACAGAATAACAGCGATTTTCAGGGAACAAGGGAAGACAACCATAAGGTCTGACTGCCTGCGGGGTCGGGCAAAATACAGCCATATTTTTCTTCTTGCAGAGAGCCTATAAACAGACGTGCAAGTAGGAGAGATATCGCTGAATTCTTTTGCCAGCAAGGAATATTAATAATTAATACGCTGGGGAAGGAATGCTTTCCTGGGGGGAGGTCTGTAAACGGCCGCTCTGGGAGTGTCTGTCCTACATGGTTGAGATAAGGACTGAAATATGCCCTGGTCTCCTGCAGTACAGTACCCTCAGGCTTATTAGGGTGGGGAAAAGATCCCATCCTGGTAAATTTGTGGTCAGACCGGTTCTCTGCTCTTGAACACTGTTTTCTGTTGTTTTAAGATGTTTATCAAGACAATATGTGCACAGCTGAACATAGACCCTCATCAGTAATTCTAATTTTGCCCTTTGCCTTGTGATCTTTGCTTCGCCCTTTGCCTTGTGATCTTCATTGCCTTTTAAAGCATATGATCTTTGTGACCTATTCCCTGTTCATACACCCCCTCCCCTTTTAAAGTCCTTAATAAAAACCTGCTGGTTTTGCGGCTCGGGCGGACATCACGGACCTACCGATAGGTGACGTCACCCCCGGAGGCCCAGCTGTAAAATTCCTCTCTTTGTACTCTTTCTCTTTATTTCTCAGACCTGCCGACACTTCGGGAAAATAGAAAGAACATACATTGAAATATTGGGGGCTGGTTCCCCCAATATCAGTCCCACTGTTGAACCCATTTCTCCACAGTTGAGAATATCCACATGTCCAAAGCCTATGTCCCCCTGCCCAGAATGAGGCTGGACCAGCTCTGTGAATTTTTACTTCTTATCTCCATACATTCCAACCTTGCACAGGCTGTAGACACCATAACAATTAAGCTGATTTTGGTTTAAGCCTGTAAAATAGTAACTTTTGTGTAACAGGAGGGTTTTTTGTTGTTGTTGTTGTTCTGTTTTTTACTTTAGAGACAGGGTCTCACTATGTTGACCAGGGTAGTCTTGAACTCCTGACCTCAAGCGACCTCCCACCTCAGCCTTCCAGAGTGCTGGGATTATAGGCATGAGCCACCATGCCCAGCTTTTTTTTTTTTGAGACGGAGTCTCGCTCTGTTGCCCAGGCTGGCGTGCAGTGGTGCGATCTCGGCTCACTGCAAGCTCCACCTCCCGGGTTCACACCATTCTCCCGCCTCAGCCTCCTGAGTAGCTGGGACTACAGGTGCCCGCCACCACGCCCGGCTGATTTTTTGTATTTTTAATAGAGATGGGGTTTCACCGTGTTAGCCAGGATGGTCTCGATGTCGTGACCTCATGATCCGCCCACCTTGGCTTCCCAAAGTGCTAGGATTACAGGCGTGAGCCATGATGCCCGGCCATTTATTGTATTTTTAGTAGAGACAGGGTTTCACCATGTTGGCCAGGATGATCTCGAACTCCAGACCTCGTGATCCGCCCGCCTCGGCCTCCCAAAGTGCTGGGATTACAGGCATGAGCCACCGTGTCTGCCCTTTTTTTTTCTTTCTTTGTTTTTTTTAGAGACAGGGTCTTTCTTTGTGTCTCTTGGGCTGGCATGCAGTGGCACCATCATAGCTCACTGCAGCCTTGAACTCCTGGGCTCAACCAATCCTCCTGCTTCAATCTCCCAAGTAGCACCGCCATGTCCAGCTAACTTTTTTTAATTTTGTAGAGATGGGGGTCTTGCTTTGTGGCCTAGGCTGGTTTGAGCTCCTAAGCTTGAGTGATCCACCCACCTTGGCCTCCCAAAGTGCTGGCAGTACAGGCATGAGCTGTGATGCCCTGCCTGTAATAGGAATCTTCATGAGTGTTTTCCTCACACTCAGAGTTCTGGGGACACTTCCGTGTTACCCTGTACCCCACCTGTCCTATCTTCTCCAAAAAAGGCATAGACTGGGTTTGTGATAAAATACCCACCTATATCTGTAAATGAACATCAAAGTAAAGATGGGAAACTATTCAGATACGGGGGAGAAAGGTGTATCTGCCAACAGGGAGGAGACTGACTGTTCTTCAGCATAAGGCTAGACTGATTTCTGAGCTTCCTAGCAGACCAGGCACAGAAGAAAACACGTGGAATGGTTTTATTTATTTAATTTTTTTTTTTTTTAGATGGAGTCTCGCTCTGTCACCCAGGTTGGAGTGCAGTGGCTTGATCTCAGCTCACTGCAACCTCCGCCTCCTGGGTTCCAGCAATTCTCCCTGCCTCAGCCTCCCAAGTAGCTGGGATTACAGGAATCTGCCACCATGCCCAGCTAATGTTTGCATTTTTTAGTAGAGACAGGGTTTCACCATGTTGGCTAGGCTGGTCTTGAACTCCTGACCTCAGGTGATCTGCCCACCTCGGCCTCCCGAAGTGCTGGGATTACAGGTGTGACCCACTGCGCCTGGCAGAATGGTTTGATTTAAATTATGTTGTTGATTCACATATCAGGAGTTTGTTTGTTTGTTTGTTTGTTTTTTGAGATTAAAGTCTTGCTCTGTTGCCCAGGCTGGAATGCAGTGGCACAATCTTGGCTCACTGCAACTTCTGCCTCTGGGATTCAAGTGATCCTCCTGCCTTACCTTCCCAAGTAGCTGAGATTACTGGCATATGCCACCACGCCTGCCTAATTTTTGTATTTTTAGTAGAGACGGGATTTCACCATGTTGGCCAGTCTGGTCTCGAACTCCCAACCTCAAGTGGTCTGTCCACCTCAGCCTCCCAAAGTGCTGGGATTACAGGTGTGAGCCACCACGCCCAGCTGACATCAGGAGTTTTAAAGAGAAATCACGAACTAGGTGGGCACAAGGGACCTGGTTGTTCCTGGGGAGTTGTATCAGCAAACAGGTTTGAAGTTTGCACTTTGGACACGTTACTGTGAAAAAAAGAAACTAATTCTCATTTTGTGTGAAGGAGCCTGATAGACACAGGATCTGCTTCAGTGAGGAATTGTGAGTGATCTTCCCCTGCACAAGGCCAATAGAGTGCAAGGTTTCCACAGTTCAATTCAACAAACGTTTATTGAGTACCTACTATGTGCCGGACACAGTGTTAGGCCTTAGTGATACAATATTGTGTAGGGTATGGTCCCATCCCTCAAGGAACTCACAGTCTAGTGGGGGAAAGAAGTGAGCAACAGCTCTGCAGCTGGACCCAGAGGAACGCCAGGAATCAACTGTGGTGGGTGCTCCAGTAAGTCTTCCTGGAGAATGTTACCCCCAAGCCAAGCCTTGAAAAAGGATCTCAGGTCCAGTCTGCTCACCAACCCTCACCATCTAACAAAGTGGTCCTGGGTTTTCAAAACTCTTGCACTCAAAATAGGGTCACAGTGTTCAGACATATGCAGTCCCAGATCACCCCCGACCATCAGATGAGAAAAACCCAACAATCTGGTCTCCTTTCCTGCAGCAAAGCACTTGGTGGTCAGAAGGGTTGGGGGTGAAGGTTTATGGGATCTGCTGGACAGCTGGTGAGGCATACAGACACTTCTGATTGTTATCTTTCTCCCAAATCAAATGCTAAAGGTACTAAAACCATGCTGACTGCATGAACCATTCCCTGGGGACTGGTAGGGCATTCCATTCCTCCCCACATTTGGGAGTCCAAACCGGGGTGGAGGGGTAAGAAGTAAAAGGTCTGGGTCAAGTGCTGCCCATCAACTTGTTCACGATCAGGTACCCTTCAGTTTCCTTATTTGTAAGAGGAGAGTGCTAGTCGAGGAAGTCCTGGGCTCTGGTCGTTGATTCTGTCCTGTCAAAGTGAGAGTGGCTGGAATGGGATTGGTATATGGGTGCTCCTATCCAGCTGAGGTTCCTTTCTGAGCTCTCAGGCAGCAAATTAAAAAATAATAATAATAATTACCAGGTGAGATGGCTCACAGCTGTAGTCCCAAGCACTTTGGGAGGCCGAGGCGGGTGGATCACCTGAGGTCAGGAGTTCGAGACCAGCCTGGCCAACACGATGAAACCCGTCTCTATTAAAAATACAAAAATTAGCCGGGTGTGGTGGTGGGCACTTGTAATCCCAGCTACTAGGGAGGCTGAGGCAGAAGAATCGCTTAAACCCGGGAAGCAGAGATTGCAGTGAACCAAGATCACTCCACTGCACTCCACCCTGGGTGACAGAGTGAGACTCCATCTCAAAAAAATAAAAAATGAAAAATAAAAATAAAACGAATAATAATAATAAGGCGTCTGAAAAAACTCTTGAAGTTAGGAAACCTGGATTTGATTTTCATCTCTGTAACTGACCTGCCGTGTGACCTTGTGAAAGGCGTGTCCCCTCTCTGGGGGTGTCAGTAGACTAATTCCCGGGTTAGCTGTGGGGGGAGATGATCACTGGCATTTAACGGTAAGGTGGGGCTTCAGAAGTCCATCTACTGCGAAGCAAGAGAAAACTCCACAGAACACACGACTGAAACGAGTGGGAAGCCAGATGTGTCACGGACGTAGGGAGGGGAAGATGAAGGTCCCAGCAAAATCCCGGGAACATACCTGTCAAAGGGTCAGCGAGAAAACCAGTCCCTTGGCTGGTTGAAAGGAACACTTGATTCTTTGTCAGAAAGCAGCCTTGCGCTTCTAAGGGGTCTGCTGTCTGAAAGAAGCCTTCGAGGCTCGCAGACCTGGGGAAGAACTCAACCTGCCTTCAGCCCATGGGGACTGGGGCCGGCGCGGCTTTCTGGAATCGAACGGAACGAGGCGACCAGGCGCGGCGGCGGCAGCCAATGAGGGAGCCTCCTGATGAGGTCATGCAGTTCCTGGGCGCTTCATTGGCGGATCCTTCGCGGGGCCGCGGCGGGGGCCGCAGGGCGGGGCGAGGCGGGGCGAGGCGGGGCGGAGGCGGTGCCTGCCAGAGCCCGGACCTAAAACCGCGGTTCGATTTCCCTTATTTCCTCCCAGCGCTTATTTCCCCTGAGCGCGATGGGTCAGGCCCTTCTTAAGAGAGCAGTGAAAATACCCAGAAAAAAGAGCTCTTACTCACTCCAGAGACTGGGTTTACTTATTTTGGGTGAGCCCTCATTTTCTTTAGTAAAAGTGGAGGGTTGTTTAGTTTTGTTTCAATCCAGGCCAAACGCACTATTAACTCTAACCATTTAGCAACACTGAGAGAATGTCCATTGGTAGCCTTTTATTTGCCCATTGTGGTCCTCTAACCCACTGTGTTGGGAGCACCGAACACCAGCTTTGTTCCACAGACGTGGAAACAGACCCAGGCGACTTGCCCAGGGTTATGTGGCCATTCAGTGGGACAGTGGGGGAACAGAGAACTAAGCTCTTGGTCCCTGCTGCATGCCCAGGGGACCCACTCTCATGACCCTGGGTCACAGCCCAGGGCTCCCCACAAGGAAAGGCAGTCAAGTCAACCTTGCTGCTTCCTGTTGCAAGCTTTTGATACATCAGTTTCATTTTCAAAATACTGCCCAGAGTAGTCTATGGTCAGCAGAAAGATGCTGACAGCACTGTCTATTCTAGGAAGTTATTTTCGAATGAACTACAGTGTGAGGGACGGTTGGAATGTCCCTGATGCTGAAGGAGCCTGGCAGCTATTACGCTCGTCCTCAGCCCACCAGGCCTTCCTTTTTAAGAGGTATCTAGGAACTTGCGTAATGCCTCTGTTTTGTTGCAGTCTAAGGGCGCTGACCTTTTGCCCAGAGAGAAGCAGAGTTTTAAGTGATGTGTACAGAACACTCTTCTAAGGATGAGACCCTGGCACTTGGCCTGGGCCCTCAAATATGCGTTGAATGACTGATACAGCCTGAATGCCTGTTATCAGACTCAGAGATTGTGTGGGCCAGGGAAGGCAGGCAGCAGAGAGAGTGCGGGCAGGCCGGGCCCGGTGGCTCACACCTGTAATCCCAGCACTCTGGGAGGCCGAGGTGGGCAGATCACTTGAGCTCAGGAGTTCAAGACTAGCCTGGGCAACATGGCAAAACCCTGTCTCTATTTTTATTTAGAAAGAAAGAAAGAGAGCGAGAGAGAGAGAGACAAAGAAAGAGAAAGAAAGAAAGAAAAGAAAGAAAGAGAAAGAAAGAAAGAGGAAAGAGCAGAGTTAGATGGCCTCACTCGTGGGAGGATGCCATCTGTCATCTGGGATCTTTATCTCCTTTCCTGTATTTGAGGAATCCCCCACCAGAGACACTGAAAATGCCAGGCACTCACTGTGCCAGACTCCCTTGTTTCTACAGTGAGGGGTGGGGGACCTCAACCCTGCCAGGCAGACGCCACTCAGAAAGCAGGTGCAGGAGCGTGGGCAGCCTCAGCCTGATTCGGAGGCATCCCAGGTGGCAGCTGCTCTGGCAGGCCATGTGAGTGGGGCTGGGGTGCACTTGGGTATCTGTGCCCAGCAGTGGTGGCAGCACTTTTCCTCCCTGCCAGACCAGTCCTGAGGAGGATGTCCAGCCTCCCAGCCTGGGTCCCTTCCTCCCAGAATGTGTGCACCTGATGTGATGAATTCCACTTCTACCTAAATCAGCCAGAGCTGGTTTCTGTGGTTTCTAGCAGAGAACTGGACTGCTGGAGGCTTCCTGTAGGAGGGACAGGCACTGGCTAGGCAAGAAAGGATGGGCGCCCAGGTAGAAAAAATGGCACCAGGCTAAGGGTGGGGAGGAGACGGAGGACGGAGAGGCATCGTGGTACCATTTTCCTTCAGACCAAGTCACAAGTTTCAGAATTGTGTGGAAGGAAGCAAGTCACATTGCTGGGTTGGGTATCCTCCAGCCTCTCACAGGAGTTATAAAGGGTCCTAGGAGTCATGATTGGGCTGGAGGGGTTTCCTGCAGGTCTGCTTTTTCCCCTTTGCTCCTTCCTTCCTTCCTTCTTTTTTTTCTTCAGACAGAGTCTTGCTCTTATCACCCAGGCTAGAGTGCAATGCCGAGATCTCAGCTCACTGCAACCTCAGCCTCCTAGGTTCAAGCGATTCTCCTGCCTCAGCCTCCTGAGTAGCTGGGATTACAGGTGCCTGCCACCACGCCTGACTGATTTTTATATTTTTAGAGACAGAGTTTCCCCATGTTGGGCAGGCTGGTCTCAAACTCCTGACCTCAGACGATCCGCCTGCCTCAGCCTCCCAAAGTGCTGGGATCTGAGCCTTTTACTCAAGAAACTTGGGCTTTTCTTCCCCAGTGGGAAGGGAGGTTAGGTTTAAGAGAGGAGATCAGGCTCCTGGTAGCCTTTTACTAGGCGGGCTTCTCTGATTTTATTAGGAAGCCTCAGTGTGCTCCCCAATAGGTAAGTCCTTCACCTAAAGTACGATTTTAACTTGGGGTGAAGACTTTCTTTTTAGCATGAAAGATGAGGCTTAAAATGCCCCTTTCCCCAGCCCCAACGCAGCCCTTGCATTTCCACCTTTGATGGGCGAACTCACTCCAGTGGGGCTGGCCCTTTGCCGCTCTGTGTTCATTGACATGGGTGTTGGGAGGACGCTATTCCCTGAGCCACCCTTTCCCAGGTGGGGAAACTCTGGTGGTGCTGGGGGCCTGGGGATGAGCTGCCTTCTTTGGAACAGAGTTTGAGAGAGCAAGGAGGGCTCAGGAGCCTGGGGATGGAGGTGAGGTAGGGAAAGCCTCCAAAAGGCGGGCAGGGGCTGGCATCCCGGACCGGCGCTTCCCACCCCTCTTCTCAGGCCTCCTCCCCAGCAAAGGTGCCAGACGCCCCAGGCTGTCGCCTTTCCCCCATGGGGCAGTAGGAGCTCTCTAAACCTCAGACTTCCACAGACCTGCCTCAGATGGACCCCCAAGAAAGGAGGAAGCCAGCTCTCAGGGACTGAGCTGCAGGCCCAACATCTCCTCCCTACCCCAGGCTCAAACCATGAATGCCGCACAGCGCTGCGTGCATGTCCACGAGGACGCGCCCAGCAGGCATCTGCCAGCACAGCGGGCTTTCACAGCACAGTCTGGACAGAAGCTGACGAGGACATAGCTCTCCGACAGCACTTGCCATTCTGGGTGCACAACCCAGCGCCCCGCCCCTGCTGCCTTTGCGGACCATTCACTCTGGGCGTCAGCTTCTCCCTGATCCCTTCCTGGTGGGCTTAGAGTCCCAGGTGCCACAGTTTGTGCCTCGGCGCTCCTTGCATCCCCCAGGGCGCCCATCACCCATGGGCTGGGCCTCAGCTGGCCCTCAACAGGCACCTGTCAGTTCACCTGTCCATTCAGTGACCCCCCAAAGGAGGGAGAAGAAACATCCCTGCCGAACGCCACCACCCTCTGCCCCAGGCTCACCTCCTCCCCAGGAGGAAGGACTGGTTGGGGTTTCCAGCTTTTCCTTTCATCATTTTGTCTTACACTTTGTGCCATTCCTGTCATGAGCACCCACAGTTCCTCTTCTGGCAGAGGTATTTGGGTATTCATTTGCTTCTCCAAACAGACTAGGAGTCTCAGAAAGGCCAGGCCTGGGTCCTGGCCATGTCACCATCTCCCACATCATCTGGCGCGTCGTTGGCAGGCCACATGGTTTTTGAATGAAGGCGCAGTCATAGAGTGGAGCTGTCATGCTGAGAGGCCGCCCACCCCTACGACACTCGGGAAGTATGTGTGTGTTGGAATGTGTGATTTTAAAAAAAGTTGTCTGAGAGATAGATCCCATAGCATGCGGTTCCCAATTTAAAGCACAGAATTCGGAAGTTAGTAGTATATTTACAGACATGTGCAACCATCACTACAGTCCACTTAGGAGCACTTTTTTCTAAATGCTCCCAAAAAAGAGACTCCATGCCCATTAACAATCACTCCCTATTTCCCCTCATGATAATATATATATATACACACACACACACATTATACATATATATATATATATATATTCATCCACAGTTCCTGATTCATAACTCCCAAAGCCCTCTTTGACCTTCTCCTACCCTCCTTTTACCTGCCACAGAGGGTCCTGCCTCATACCTTGGAGAAAAGAATGCTACACAGAGAGGGAAAAAAGAATTGGAACAGATGGCCAGGTGCAGTGGCTCACACCTGTAATCCCAGCACTTTGGGAGGCCAAGGCAGGCGGATCACGAGGTCAGGAGATCAAAACCAGCCTGGCTAACACGGTGAAACCCCGTCTCTACTAAAACATACAAAAAAAATTAGCCCGGCGTGGTGGCGGGCGCCTGTAGTCCCAGCTACTCGGGAGGCTGAGGCAGGAGAATGGCGTGAACCCGGGAGGCAGAGCTTGCAATGAGCCAAGATCACGCCACTGCACTCCAGCCTGGGCGACAGAGCGAGACTCTGTCTCAAAAAAAAGAAAAAAGAACCCCAAGAGGATTGGGCTGGAGAGCTCTAGACAGCTGACCACAAGGAGTTTTCTGGAGGCAGGTGCACCTGCGGGGGGCATGGAAGCTCCATACCCCTTCCCACGTGCCTCACCCTATGCATCTCTTCATCTGTATCTTTACAATATCTTTTATAATCAACTGGTAAACCTAAGTTTTCCCTCGAGTTCTGTGAGCAGCTCTAGCAAATTAATTCAACCCAAAGAGGGGGTTGTGAGACCCCCCAGCTTAAAGCTGGTTGGTCAGAAGTTCCAGAGGCCTGGACTTGTGACTGGTGTCTGCAGGAAGAGGCAGTCTTAGGGACTGAGCCCTCTACCTGTGGGAACTGACCCTAGCTCCACACAGGTAGTATCAGACCCAGCTGGTGCCTACTGCTTGTTGGTAGGGAAACCGCCCCCCTTGGTCACAGAAGTCTGTGTTGATTGTTGTGGCATGAAAACAAAAGAAATACAGGTTTGAGTTTTTCCAAAACATCCCCTACCCACCGGCCCTAGGATTTTCTGTCTCCATGGATTTACCTGTTCCCGCCATTTCACATACATGGAATCATACAACATGAGGTCTTTTATAACTGACTTCTTTGACTTAACACAATGTTTTCAAGGTTCCTCCATATGGTAGCCTGTACCAGCACTTCATCCAACTTTATGGCCAATAATATTCCATTGCGTGGGTGCCACATCCACTCATCCACTCATCAGTAGATAGGCATCAGCCTGATTCCACTCTTTGGCTATTGTGATGCTGCTATGTGCATTTTTGTACAAGTTTTTGTGTAGACGTACATTTCCATTTCACTTAGGTGTAGAAGTAGGAGTAGAATTGCTAGGTCATGCTGGTAACTCTATGTTTAACCTTTGGAAGAACTAGTAAACCGTTTTCTAAAACAGCTGCATCGGCCGGGTGCGGTGGCTCCCGCCTGTAATCCCAGCACTTTGGGAGGCCGAGCCAGGTGGATCACGAGGTCAGGAGATCGAGACTATCCTGGCTAACACGGTGAAACCCCGTCTCTACTAAAAACACAAAAAATTAGCCGGGCGTGGTGGCGGGCGCTTGTAGTCCCAGCTCCTCGGGAGGCTGAGGCAGGAGAATGGCGTGAACCTGGGAGGCGGAGCTTTCAGTGAGCCAAGATAGCACCATTGCACTCTGGCCCGGGCGACAGAGCGAGACTCCATCTCAAAAACAAACAAACAAACAAACAAACAAAAATGTGCATCATTTTACGTCTCACCACCAATGTATGAGGTTTCCATTTCTCCCCATCCTCCACATCTCCCTTTTGTTTCTTTTTCATATCTGTCATTTTGAGGCTAGCCATCCCAGTGTATGTGAAGTGGCATTTCACTGTGGTTTTGATTTGCATTTCTTTGATAACTAATGATGTTGAGCAACTTTTCAGGTGCTTATTGGCCATTTGTCCATCTTTGAAGAATTCTGATTCTTTGCTCATTTTTAAATTGGGTTACTTGGTTTTTTTTTTTCTTTCATTATTGAGTTGTAAGAATTATTTATGGCTGGGCGCGGTGGCTCACACCTGTAATCCCAGCACTTTGGGAGGCTGAGGTGGGCGGATCACCTGAGGTCAGGAGATCGAGACCAGCCTGGCCAACATGGTGAAAACCCATCTCTACTAAAAATACAAAAAATTAGCCAGACATGATGGCAGGCGCCTGTACTCCCAGCTACTCAGGAGGCTGAGGCAGGAGAATCGCTTGAACCCAGGAGGCAGAGGTTGCAGTGAGCCGAGATTGCGCCACCTCACTCCAGCCTGGGTGTGACAGAGCAAGACTCCATCTCAAAACAAACAAACAAACAAACAAAAAAGTTATTTATATATTCTAGATACACGTATCTTATCAGATATATAATTTGCAAGTATTTCTTCCATTCTGTGCATTTTCACTGTATTGACAGTGTTCCTTGAGGTGCAAATTTTTTTCTTTTTTTTTTTTTGAGATGGAATCTCGCCCTGTTGCCCAGGCTAAAGTGCCATGGCACGATTTTGACTCACTGCAGCCACCGCCTCCCGGGTTCAAGCAATTCTCCCGCCTCAGCCTCCTGAGTAGCTGGGATTACAGGCACCTGCCACCATGTCCAGCTAATTTTTGTATTATTACTAGAGATGGGGTTTTTCACCATTTTGGCCAGGCTAGTCTTGAACTCCTGACCTCAAATGATCCTCCCGCTTCAGCCTCCCAAAGTGCTGGGATTACAGGCATGAGCTACCACGCCTGGCTGCAAATGTTTTTGATGAAGTTCGATTTATCTAATTTGTTCTTTTGCCACCTGTGTTTTGGGTGGTGTACTTAAGAAACCATTGTGTAATCTGAGGTCGTGAAGATTTATAGCTATGTCTTATTCTAATAATTTTGCAGCTCTAGCTCTTCGGATGAGGTCTGTGATCCGTTTTGAATTAATTTTTTGTATATGGTATGAGGTGGGGGTCCAAATTTACTCTTTTTTTTGAGATGGAGTCTCGCTCTGTTGCCCAGGCTGGAGTGCAGTGGCACAATCTCAGCTCACTGCGAGCTCCGCCTCCCGGGTTCATGCCATTCTCCTGCCTCAGCCTCCCCAGTAGCTGGGACTACAGGTGCCCGCCACCACACCCAGCTAATTTTTTTGTATTTTTTTAGTAGAGACGGGGTTTCTACTAAAAACGGGGTTTCTACTGGCTTACAGGCGTGAGCCACTGCACCTGGCCCAAATTTACTCTTTTACATGTGGATATCTGGTTGTTCCAGCACGATTTATTGAAAAGACGATTCTTTCCCTTATTGAATAATGTTGGTGCTCTTGTCAAAAACCAATTTACCATAACTGTATGGGTTTATTTCTGAACCTGAATTTTATTCCATTGACTTATATGGCTATCCTTATGTCAGTATCACACTGTCTTGATTATTGTAGTGTTTTTTTTTTTTTCCCAAGGCAGAAGAATTTTTCTTAGTACAGAACAAAATGAAAAGTCTCCCATGTCTACCTCTTTCTACACAGACACGGCAACCATCCGATTTCTCAATCTTTTCCCCACCTTTCCCCCCTTTCTATTCCACAAAACCGCCATTGTCCTCATGGCCCGTTCTCAATGAGCTGTTGAGTACACCTCCCAGATGGGGTGGTGGCCGGGCAGAGGAGCTCCTCACTTCCCAGTAGGGGCGGCCGGGCAGAAGCGCCCCTCACCTCCCGGACGGGGCGGCTGGCCGGGCGGGGGGCTGACCCCCCCCACCTCCCTCCCGGACGGGGCGGCTGGCCGGGCGGGGGGCTGACCCCCCCCACCTCCCTCCCGGACGGGGCGGCTGGCCGGGCGGGGGGCTGACCCCCCACCTCCCTCCCGGACAGGGCGGCTGGCCGGGCAGAGGGGCTCCTCACTTCCCAGTAGGGGCGACCGGGCAGAGGCACCCCTCACTTCCCCGACAGGGCGGCTGGCCCGGCGGGGGGCTGACCCCCCCACCTCCCTCCCGGACGGGGCGGCTGACCCCCCCACCTCCCTCCCGGACGGGGCGGCTGGCCGGGCAGAGGGGCTCCTCACTTCCCAGTAGGGGCGGCCGGGCAGAGGCGCCCCTCACCTCCCAGACGGGGCGGCTGGCCAGGCGGGGGGCTAACCCCCCCACCTCCCTCCTGGATGGGGCGGCTGGCCGGGCGGGGGGCTGACCCCCCCACCTCCCTCCCAGACAGAGCGGCTGGCCGGGCAGAGGGGCTCCTCACTTCCCAGTAGGGGTGGCCGGGCAGAGGCGCCCCCCACCTCCTGGACAGGGCGGCTGGCCGGGCAGGGGGCTGATCCCCCCACCTCCCTCCCGGACGGGGCGGCTGGCCGGGCGGGGGGCTGACCCCCCCACCTCCCTCCCGGACGGGGCGGCTGGCCGGGCAGAGGGGCTTCTCACTTCCCAGTAGGGGCGGCCGGGCAGAGGCACCCCTCGCCTCCCGGACGGGGCAGCTGGCCGGGCGGGGGGCTGACCCCCCCACCTCCCTCCCGGACGAGGCGGCTGGCCGGGCAGAGGGGCTCCTCACTTCCCAGTAGGGGTGGCCAGGCAGAGGCGCCCCTCACCTCCCGGACGGGGCGGCTGGCCGGGCGGGGGGCTGACCCCCCCACCTCCCTCCCGGACGAGGAGGGAGGACGCTCCTCACTTCTCAGATGGGGTGGCTGCCGGGCGGAGGGGCTCCTCACTTCTCAGACGGGGCGGTTGCCAGGCAGAGGGTCTCCTCACTTCTCAGACAGGGCGGCCGGGCAGAGACGCTCCTCACATCCCGGACGGGGCGGCAGGGCAGAGGTGCTCCCCACATCTCAGATGATGGGCGGCCGGGCAGAGACGCTTCTCACTTCCCAGATGTGATGGCGGCCGGGAAGAGGCGCTCCTCACTTCCTAGATGGGATGGCGGCCGGGCAGAGATGCTCCTCACTTTCCAGACTGGGCAGCCAGGCAGAGGGGCTCCTCACATCCCAGACGATGGGTGGTCAGGCGGAGACGCTCCTCACTTCCCAGACGGGGTGGCTGCCAGGCAGAGGCTGCAATCTCGGCACTTAGGGAGGCCAAGGCAGGTGGCTGGGAGGTGGTTGTAGCGAGCCGAGATCACGCCACTGCACTCCAGCCTGGGCGCCATTGAGCACTGAGTTAACGAGACTCCGTCTGCAATCCCGGCACCTCGGGAGGCCGAGGCTGGCAGATCACTCGCGGTTAGGAGCTGGAGACCAGCCCAGCCGACACATCGAAACCCCATCTCCACCAAAAAAATACGAAAACCAGTCAGGCGTGGCGGCGCGCGCCTGCAATCGCAGGCACTCGGCAGGCTGAGGCAGGAGAATCGGGCAGGGAGGTTGCAGCGAGCTGAGATGGCAGCAGTACCGTCCAGCTTCGGCTCGGCATCAGAGGGAGACCGTGGAAAGAGGGGAGAGGGGAGAGGGGAGAGGGGAGAGGGGGGAGGGGGGAGGGGAGAGGGGAGAGGGGAGAGGGAGCTCTATCTACCACACAGTCTTGGGTGCCGAAACTCACATTTTCTTTATCCATTCATCTGTCAATAGAAATTTAGGTTGTTCGCACCTCTTAGGTATTGTGACAACTGTTGCTGATTATTGTAGTTTTGCAGTAACTTTCAGAATTGGAAAATGTGAGGTCTTAGTTTTGTTCTTCTTTTATAAGATTGTTTTGATTGGGGGGGGCTCCCTTTTATTTCCATATTAAAATTCAGATCTGTCAATGTCTGCAAAAAGAGCAGGGATTTTGATTGGGCTTGTGTTTGAATCTGTAGATCCATTTGAGGAGTACTGCCATTTTAAGACTATGAAGTCTTGGCCGGGTGCGGTGGCTCACACCTGTAATCCCAGCACTTTGGGAGGCCGAGGCAGGTGGATCATGAGGTCAGGAGATCAAGACCATCCTGGCTAACATGGTGAAACCCCGTCTCTACTAAGAAAAATACAAAAAAATTAGCCGGATGTGGTGGTGGGTGCCTGTAGTCCCAACTACTCAGGAGGCTGAGGCAGGAGAATGGGGTGAACCCAGGAGGCGGAGTTTGCAGTGAGCTGAGATCGCGCCACTGCACTCCAGTCTGGGCGACAGAGCGAGACTCCTTCCTGAGGTGGAAAGTGGGGAGGGCCGGGAGAGGCCCTGAGGCTTTATCCTCCCAGCACTGGGGCACCACACAGGGGGTTGCAGTGGGAATGATCAGATTGGAATTTTTATTTATTTTTCAGATTTAAGTTTTTAGATGGTCATTGAGGTGATCCAACCTCTCAAATCCCTGATCAAGGTCTAACGCAGAAGCCCTGGCCCCCACTCTGGGAACCCGGGTCCAGGAGCGCCTTTGGGGTGGCTTGTTGTTCTCCTCTGCGGTCAGATCAGGGGCCCCCGTGTAGAAACCACAGCCCAAGCTACTTCTATTTACTTAGCAGCAGGGGAGTTTCCTTGGCTCCCAGAGGCACCCTGGGCTGGCCCTTGGGCCCTCTCTGAGATGGAGACCCTGGATGCCAGGGCACACGGGGGCATTTCTGGGCTGACGGGCTCTGAACTTGTGCCTGGGAAGGGGAAGTTTTCCCACAAGCCTTCTCTCTTCCTCTCCAAAATCTCAGGAAGCTACAGAGCCACCTTCTGACAAGGAAGGAGAACTTGGTCAGCAGGGCCCAGCTGCGAGGGCGAAGGTGTGCCCAGCTGTGAGGGCGGAGGGGTGCCCTGTGAGGGCGGAGGGGTGCCCAGCTATGAGGGTGGAGGGGTGCCCTGTGAGGGTGGAGAAGTGCCCAGCTGTGAGTGCAGAGGGGTGCCCAGCTGTGAGGGTGTAGGGGTGCCCAGCTGTGAGGGTGTAGGGGTGCTCAGCTGTGAGGGCAGAGGGGTGCCCACCTGTGAGGGAGGAGGGGTGCCCAGCTGTGAGGGCAGAGGGGTGCCCAGTGCAGGCAACTTCACCTTCATGATTAGCATTTGCACAGTGTGAGGGGTGCTGCTGAGCAGACAGAATCAGCTGAGACACCCACTCCTCCGTCAAGAAGCTGGGTTCTAGATCACCATACTCCTCCTGTGGGGCCTGTTTATTTGGGGTGTCTGTGTGCAAGGCTAGGAATGACGTCTCTGTCTTTCTCTAAGAAAAATTTCTAAATTAAAAAAGAAAGCCAAATACCACAATATGTCCAGGGTTGAGCCATCTCTGAGGGTCTTTTCTGCAGAATACAAGTAAGTCACTCTACAGTTCTGAGCCTCAGTTTTCTTGCTTGCAAAATATTTTTCAACCAGAAAATATCTCAGTGTAAGAGTGCCTGGACACCCCATGTTCCCTGGCGGCACCCCATCTCCGGCAGCAGCCAACTGTGCAATGTCCCCAGGAAACATCCACCTTCTAAAGGGCAGTCATCAGGGAACAGAGTTTTGTGTGGTTGAAGTTGTTCTTCAAGTACCTTTGGAATGAAAACTATGGTATCATGATGCATGAGTTGGCCAATTATTCTTCCCGACTCCTGAAAGTAGTTCAAGTTTGGTCTTTAGTTATTCAACACAGAAGCAGCACGATATGTTTATCTGTTTGAACAGAGGTTTTGATTTCACAGATGAAAGAGAAATGCTTGTTACTTCACATGCGGACTGCGAGATGTAGACTGGCTTGCCCCTGATGGAAGACTTCTCAGAGAACATATATGGCCCCTAATTATAGTGGGCACGTCATCGCTTGAAAGTAAAGTGCGCTGGGCCGGTGGTAACCCCAGCACTTTGTGAGGCCGAGGCAGGCGGATCACCTGAGATCAAGAGTTCGAGACCAGCCTGGCCAACATGGCAAAACCCCATCTCTACTAAAAATACAAAAAGTAGCCAGGTGTGGTGGCGCACGCCTGTAATCCCAGCTACTCAGGAGGCTGAGGCAGGAGAACTGCTTCAACCCGGGAGGAAGAGGCTGCAGTGAGCCAAGATCGCACCACTGCACTCCAGCCTGGGTGCTGGGCGACAGAGCGAGACTCCGTCTCAAATAAATAAATAAATAAATAAATAGAAGGTAAGGTGCACCAACTGATTGGGAGACAACACGCAGGCTTTGACTGAGGCGGGGACTTGTGTTCTTTCCAGTTGTGAAGGGGACAGGCCGTGTGCTCCAGCATCAACAGACTAATGAAGTCAACAAAAACTTGCTGCAGTTTCCATGCCTTTCTTCCTCCAGGATGGAAATTAATACCTGGCCTCTACTGAGCCCCTTTTCCAACTTTATCTCAGAAGAAAACCTTCACTTTTAGATGCCATGCCTTAACAGAATATGGCCAATATTCCTTTACCCTGCATCACCACAGAGCAACACTCAGCACAGGGTGGGTGAAGGAGGGGTCAGAAACACAAAGCCAGTCTGAAATATTTAACTCTTTCCACTTTACCCTAGAGCACCAAGATGTTCTGAATGCTTTCAGTATTTTGGAAAGCTCTGCGCTTCCATTTTTTGTCTCTCGGATTTGATCAAACTCAATTCCATAAGCATTTATTATGCAGCTACCAAGTGTTTGGGATGGCGCTGACCTCCCCTGTCCACCACCAAAGGAAACAAAAGTGGAGGAAAATGTCCCTGTCCTGGAGTTTGGGATCTGCTGGAAGACAAATGTCTTGTTAAAAAGCCAGACAAGGGGCTGGGCACGGTGGCTCACACCTGTAATCCCAACACTTTGGGAGGCCGAGGTGGGTGGATCACCTGAGGTCAAGG